>NC_141546.1:66573750-66907500 GCF_021556685.1 Rattus norvegicus | reverse complement strand
CTCTGGGCTGCACTCTGCCGGCCCCTTTACATGGCGGGCGGCTCTGTCTGTCTGTCCTGCACACTCCTCAGACGCGTCTGTCCCTCTTCTTCCTCCTCCTCCTCGTGGTCCCGGGAAACCTAAAACCCCACCTCTTTCTCTTCTCCCCTGCTATTGGCTGCTGGCGTCTTCATTTACCAATCAGAATTAATTGGGGGCAGGTTCCAAGAAGCTACAGTGCAGACCCTCTCATCCAAACAGTTTTGGGGGACACAATTAGCATTCTTAATACCACATAAGCTCCTCCTCCCTGTGCTGTACGTAGTAAACATGTTGAGGTCCCGGGTTGTTTCAAATCTGTGCCGCTCTATCAGAACCGGCATGGCCCACCGGTTACAGCTTGCTGGACGAGTGTCTCTTTACCTCTCCTTTCTTCGTTCCTTATTGCCCCAGTCAATTGTCCACAACCAAGCTGCACTGGACATGGCTAGCATATGTCACAGAGAAGGAGGTCTGGTTGGTGCAGACCACGGAAAGACTGAAGAATGATACACATTCAGCCGGGAGACACTTCACCTCAGCATCTTTCTGTCGGAATGACAAATGTGTCTCCAACACGTGAGAGCCTATGAAGTCCTACCATCTCCCATTCCACCACCGATGGCATGACTCAGCCAGCCCCTCCCCCGCCCGCCACCTGAACTTAAACATTAGACGCTACCAGATGACTTTAAAACATTGTACTTTCGGTGACGGTGCCAGGGTTCAAATCCACAGTCTTCTATGTTCTAAACATATACTGTGCCACTGAGCTATAACTCACCCAACCTTTTATATAAGGTGACAAAGAAACAAGATGGAAAAATTGTTGAATTGTAGCTACACAGTCCTGTATCTGAAGCTGATCATGCACGGTAAATTGTTAAGCATGGTTTCCCTCACCCACACCAAAGCCCCGCTCTACAGTCCTTCTGCTGGATTGGGGTTCTTACCTGCATTGTCATTACTGATTGAGACGCTGTTGATGTTCAAAGGCCTTAGCCTCGCTGTGTTTGCCCAAATGTTTCCACTTCATGTCTTAAGGATCTGCTCTTCCTCTACCCTCTCCACCTTAGTTTTTGAGACAGGGTCTCCGACTGAACCCACCATTCTCCATTTCAGCTATACTGGCTGGCCAGCAATCCCTAGGGATCCATAGCAAGACAGACACTGATGTCATAATGCTCAGACCCTAGGTCGAGCCTCAGCTCTACGGAACATTTTCAGGGGAGGCAGCGACTTTCGAGAGGCTTCACACAGACTTTCTGAGTTTCCTATTTGTGCCCTGGTCAGCCTTCCAACGCTTTCAATTTATCTATTTATCCATGCATAACCTTAATTATTGATGAAAGTGGTCAGGTTACATCACACTATTGATACTTACCATTATCACCATGGCAACCAAGGACCTTAGCTAGTTGATCTTCATTTTGCCTTCCACTTGCATGCATCCCTATCTCTGTTTCTGTTAATAAGTTGAGTACCACATCATAGATTATCATAGATTATCTCCATGCTATTTTCCTATATCAAAGAGACTCAATGTATCCATTAACTATATTAGCCATTAAAGATTGTATCAATTTCCTGTTGATGCTGTGATCAATTGCTACATACTTGCTGGCTTAAGGCAACTCCCATTTCTTATCCTATATGACAAAGAAAAATTGTCACTGGGCAAAAACTAAGGTTTCATTCTTCTTGGAGACCCTAGGGGTAGTAAATTTCCTTGATTTTTCTAATTCCAGACACTAACTTCAGATGCTGACTCACAGTTCCTTCCTGCCTTCAAAGTTAGGAATCGCTCTCAGTCCTTCTCATAGAACATCACTGATGCTACTGTTTCTAAACCCCTCTTCATGGTTAAGGACACCTTTGACTCTATGGGGCCTACCTGAAGAACCAGGATAATCTATCATTAAGTCAGCTAACATCGCTCACAATTCCACTTACAAACATAGTCTCCCTTTCCAGATAACATTGCATCTGGGCTCCAGGATTAGGAGATGAACATGTTCTGGAAGATTATGATTCTACTTATCCAAGAATATTGCCTTACACTGCAGTTTTTAGGCCTGTTGTTTGCGTGTTCATTTTTAATGGCTTTATTTTATTCGCCTGGGCCTTTAAAAAAGATTCTGCTTTATTTGTAATTATGTGGACCTGCGTAGGTAAATGAACATGAGTGTAGGTGTCCATAGGGGCCAGAAGAGGGCGCCAGGCTCCAGGAGCTAGAGTTACAGGGGGGTTTGAGCTAACTGACACACTTGATTTAATCGTGGGTCACTTGTAAGAGCCCTGCAGTCTCTTAGTGGCTGAGGCAACTGCAAGCCTTTTATCTGGGTTTCGCCAGAAAACGAGTGGTGTGTTCCAATGGAATGATTGGAAAAGATGTAATCAAAAGAGGATTGCAGAGATGGTAAAGGCAAGGTGAAGGAGATAGGCAAAGTAATTTTAAAAGTACCTTAGAGGTAATAACAGCAGCAAGGAGTAAGGAATGGAGAAATAGTTCTCAAAACTGCTTAAAATATGCAGCCTTGGGGCAAAGTCTACACCCAGTACCAAACCATGGTCTGGAGGAGATGAAGCCAGGGGAATAAAGTCACTCTCATTCTGCTCTTAAGTATCCTTCTAGATTTTCCATTGGCCAAACATATCCAAGGGACAAGATGAAGAAGCCAAGAGGAATGTGGCCAATAAGAGTCACCGTCATAGTCACAAAGCAGGTAGAGGACAGTGTACCTACAGCATTAGATAAACTAGAAAAATTTAGGTAAATAATTCTTACTAAAGGATGGGTGGTACTTTTTTTTAATAAATCTTTTTAGTGAATGTATATGAGTACACTGTAGCTGTCTTCAGACACACAAGAAGAGGACACTAGATCTCATTACAGATGGTTTTGAGCCACCATGTGGTTGCTATGATTTGAACTCAGGACTAAGAGCAGTCGGTGCTCTTAGCCACTGAGCCATCTCTCCAGCCCGGGGTAGTACTTATTGCCTGGTAGGTTGTTTGTATTTTAAATTATCCAGTCGAATTAATTCAAGTAGAACTTATGGGGGAAAATTAAGCTTCAATACTTAAAACAAGTCTTATTTATTAAGTATACATACTATATTTAACTGTACATACTATATTCAAGTATTAAAAATTAAAAGACATGACATGCATTCAAGAAGAATATGGGGTAAATTTTATTTCATTATTTTTAATGAGTGAAAATAACATGGCTCATTCCTCAGCTTCCACGGTCTGGGAAAGGTTTACTCCTTCCCACTGATGTCAACCTTAGACACAGAGAATGTATCCATGAAGGATCCATCATGTCTCCTGGACTTTACAAATAGATTAAGCATTGTTCATCACATCCAAGACAATATGCAAGTCTGGAAGTGTATGTGGGTTATGCAATGAATGCTTCTATACCTTCCTGAGGGAAAATACACATTTTCTAGCAATTGCAATACAGATGTGTAAGCCCAAAATGCAGGAAACATGAGGAAGTGAAAGTGTATGTGCCAGTGACTCCCATGCTAGATGCATAGAATTATGAACCAACTGAATTTAAAACTCCAGCTCAATTAAGTATAGGCTCAGAGAAAGGAATTTCTTTCCCTGTGGGAAGTTTCCCAGCGAGTAACAGTAACAGTTGTAAAGGAAAGTGAATTTCAGTAAACAGGAAAAAAATTCCAAATATTTTGCAGAGAAACATAGGGACAGGATGGTATAAAGAGAAGTTACTTCTTAGTTAACTAACTGAACTGTTGGGAAAAAGACATCCTTTCCTAGTTCCCATATCACCTCTAGAGAAATTTATACTTATGATTCTAGAATAATCAGCACAGAATGTTGGAGAACCAAGCTTTCCCCTCTATTCTCTTTCCCTCTGTTATAGGGTTTCCCTGCTGTGAACAGACACTATGACCAAGGCAACTCTTATAAGGACAACATTTAATTGGGGCTGGCTTACAGGTTCAGAGGTTCAGTCCATTATCATCATGGCAGGAAGCATGGCAGCATCCAGGCAGGCATGGTGCAGGTGGAGCTTCATCTGAAGGCAGCTAGTTGAAGACTCAATTCCAGACAGCTAGAAGTAGGGTCTTAAAGCCCATGCCCACACTGACATACCTGCTCCAACAAGGCCACACCTGCTCCAACAAGGCCACACCTGCTCCAACAAGGCCACACCTCCAAATAACGCCACTCCCTGGGCCAAACAAATACAAACCATCACACCCTCCTTCCTGTCTTTCTTTCTTCTATCCCTTATTTCTTTAATTTTATATTCTATTTTCTATATAGAGATAGATAGATAGATAGATAGATAGATAGATAGATAGATAGATAGACAGACAGAACCACGACTCTGACAGAAGCTTCCTGCCTCACCAGAGGCCCCACCATCACCCAATGGAGGCACCCTGTTAGACCAGAGCATACGCTGTCCACAAGAACTCCACGAGATCTATGGATGAACCAGAGGCCAAACCAGTCGCTAGAACTCTATCCCTTAACTTGAGCTGAAATCTTCTGGTCAAGTAAGCCTCACCCCCCCTCCCTCCAGCCACCAACCCCCAACTCAGGTAGAGACCCTCTACTCAACAATAAATCACTCTGACCAGAAAGCTGGAGTGGAAATAGAAACCAAGAAAAAAAACTCCATCCAACAAAAGGAAAACTCGGCAGTTGTCACCTAAACCTATAAACGCTCCGAATCGAGATGCCCAGAAGCCAATGTAAGGGCACAGTCAACAAGAGCCAAGGCAATATGTCATCCCCAGCACCCAGCTTTCCTAGTACAGCAAACCGTGAATATTCCAACACAGCTGATGCACAAGAAAATGACCTTAAAAACCAACTTTATGAAGATGATAGAAGTCCTTAAAGAGGAAATGAAGAGATCCCTTAAGGAAATCCAAGGAAAGACAAACAAAAAAAATTGGATAAAATTAATAAATCCCTAAAAGAAAGACAAGAAAGCAGGTGAGGCTGCAAACATTTGAAGAAAAAGAATAAAACTGTTCTGGAAATGGAAAACCAAGTAAGTGAATGGGAACTACAGACTCAAGCATCACAAACAGAACACAAGAGATGGAAAAGAGATTCTCAGTAATAGATGATAAGAGAAATTGATGCATCAGTCAAAAGAATGTTAAATCTAAGAAATTTCTGACACAAAACATCCAGGAAATTTGGGACACTATGTAAAGACCAAGCCTAAAGGATAATAGGAGAAGCCCAGCTCAAAGTCCCAGAAAATATTTTTAACAACATTGTAGAAAAAATTTTCCTAACATAAAGATGCACATGTCTATAAAGGTACAAGAAGTTTACAGAGCATCAAATAGATTGGACCAGAAAAGAAAGACTCCCTGTCACAAAGTACTCAAAACAATAAACAATACCCCATGAAACAAAGAAAGGATATTAAAAACTACAAGGGGGAAAGGCCAAGTAACATAGAAAGGAGACCTATTAGAATTACACCCAACTGCTCAGTGGAGACGCTACAAGCCAGAAGGGCTTGAACAGATGTCTTGTAGACTCTAAGAGACCACAGATGCCAGCTCACATGACTTTACCCAGCAAAATTTCAATCACCATAGACAGAGAAAACAAGATATTATACAATAAAGTACAATTTAAACAGTATACACCCCCAAATCCGTAGAAAGTACTAGAAGGAAAAGTCCAACCCAAGGTTAACTACACCCAAGAAATCATAGGAAATAAAGAATATCACAGCAGCAAAACAAAAGTATGAGGACGTACACATAACCACCCCCACCTGCTATTACAGAATAGAAGGCATTAACAACCATCAGTCATTGATATCTCTCAACATCAATGGACTCAATTCTCCAATAAAAAGACAGAGACTAAAAGAGTGGGTGAGAAAACAGGATCCATTCTGCTTCATACAAGAAACATACCTCAACATCAAAGATAGACATTACCTCAGAGTAAAGGGTTAGATTCCAAACAAATAGTCCTAAGAAACAAGCTAGTATAGACATGGTAATATCTAACAAATTAGACTTCAAATCCAAACTAATCAAAAGAGATAGGGAACGACATTCCTTACTCATCAAAGAAAAAGAAATCTACCAACATGGTCTTTCAATTTTTAATATCTATGTATCAAATACTAAGGTGACCACATTTGTGAACACTACTAAAGCTTAAATCACACATTGACCCTCACACATTGATAGTGGGACTCTTCGATGTCCCATTCTCACCAACGAACAGGTCACACATACAAAAGCTAAATAGCAAAATACTGAAGCTAATAAACTTTAGGAACCAAAAGGACCTAACAGACCTCTATAGAACATTTCACCCAAAGATATATATATACATTTCTCTCAGCACCTCAAGAAACCTTCTCCAAAATTGACCACATACTCAGTCACGAAGCAAATCTCAACAGGTAGAAGAAAATTGAAATAACTCTCTGCATCCTGTTTGTCTGAGTCAGGGTTTCTATTCCTGCACAAACATCATGTCCAATTAGCAAGTTGGGGAGGAAAGGGTTTACTCAGCTTACACTTCCACACTGCTGTTTCATCACCAAAGGAAGTCACGAGTGAAACTCAAGTAGGTCAGGAAGCAGGAGCTGATGCAGAGGCCATGGAGGGATGTTGCTTACTGGCTTGCCCTCATGGTTTGCTCAGCTTGCTTTCTTATAGAACCCAAGACTACCAGCCCAGGGATGGCACCACCCACAATGGGTTGGGTCCTCCCACCTTGACCACTAGTTGAGAAAATGCCTTCCAGCTGGGTCTCGTGAAGGCATTTCCTCAAGGGAGGCTCCTTTCTCTGTGATGACTCCAGCTTGTGTCAACTTGACACACAAAACCAGCCAGTGCACTGTTAGACCACCACAGAATAAAGCTGGATCTCAACAGCGACAGAAACAATAGAAAGCTTACGAATTCACGGAAACTGAATACCTCTCTACTGAATGACTGCTGAGACAAGGCAGAAATAAAGAAATTAAAGATTTCCTGGAATTAAATGAAAATGAATGCACAACGTACACGAACTTATGGGAAACAATGAAAGTAGCGCTAAGAGGAAAGTTCACAGCACTAAGTGTCTTCATAAAGAACTTAGAGAGATCTCATACTAGCGACTTAATATACCCTGAAAGACATAGAACATAAAGATGCAAAAACACCTGAGAAGAAGAGAGGTCAGGAAATAATCAAACACAGGGCTGAAATCAAAAGATAACAACAGAAAAAAAATCAATGAGTTTAGTGGGGTGGGGGCACTATGGCTCAGTGGTAGAGTGTTTACTCAACATACATATAAATCTCCATCATAAAGAAGGAGAATGAAAAGGAAAAGGAGGGGGTGGAAACGAGGCAAAGGGGAGGAAAGGGAAGGAGAGGGAAGGGAAGGGGAGGAAATGGCCAGTTGTTTTTTAGGCTCACAGCTCTGAACACAGGGATGCTCACATTGGCTCAACATCTGCCTAGGGCTGTGCCATGCATCATAACATGGAGAGGTTATCACATGTCAAAATTGAATACGCTTGCTAGAGAGAGCTCATCTTTACTGCACGACAATTCCTACTGCACCCATTAACCCATGATCAATTCATTCATGAGCACAAAGACTTTATGACCCTTCAACAACCTTTTAAATGTTCCACCTCCTGATGTCACTAGCACATGACTTTAGGAATTAAAAGTTCAACTCAAATTCTGAGGTACACCTTGGAACTGAATATTACAGAATTGTATTGAACATTCGTGGGCTCTCTTGTTCATGAAACTACCTCATGGTTGGATTGGCCTGGCTAAGGGAGGCTGACCAGCTTCTCTACCTTCTTTGAGATGCTCCCCTCAAGCACATTCACTGAGCAGAGAGCACACATAGAAGGTCCTGTGTGATGAGGCCCCTAATGTGGCTTTGGATAGATTCCAAATCATCTTGGGGCTCTACATACTGTTTTATGTATAAAACAGAGGCATTGTGGATAAATACGTTAAACTGAGACCTCTATTTGTGAGGGGGTATAACAAAGGAAAAGTCCTGGGTGTGCCTTTTTCACCTGAGAGTCTCATACCTAACCAAAACCACCTCAAGCAATAAGTGTGCTCAGAGGACCAGTTCACTCTTCGATTCAAGGAAATGGTGAGCAAAGGCATTTCCAATGCTGACAACCAATGTCACTTGAGTAGCCCTGGGAAAGAATAGCTCTGTAAACAGTGTAGCTTGCTCTAGAGTGCTTTGTTTACAGTTCAGACCCAGTGCTTCTGTGGAGTGTACAACCCTGGTCTGTAGAGACAGTGCTCTCTGACCAGCCCATGAGAAGCCCTATGAAAAAGGAAAACTGTGTAGAAGGGGAATCAGCTCTGATTCTGATCTAAGGTCTCTACTTGCTGAGATGCACAGGCTTGGCTTGCTCTCCAGCCACCTGCTGTCTGTGCTAGGTGAATTTCCCAGGAGAGGAGGAACAGCTGCTTCCCTGTCTGGGTCCTCTGGCAACTGCCCTTGAAAAGGGCTCTGTCACCAGCTGTGGAGTCAGCTGTTTCCTTTTCCCAGGAAAGGAACACAGTAGAAAACAGAGAAGTTCAAATATCTTTTGTCTAAGCATGAAGGTGGGACCACATGACCCTTTTGTTTTGTCTCAAATTGCTTTAGTTTTTCCTCCAGTGCTGAACACTAAGTTTTCTGCAAAGACCGGTTTGCAAAGGTTATGGAATTGACTTTATGAACAATTGTAATGAAAAATAGAAAAAGCAAACCCTAGTTTATTCCCAGCAGAAGCAGATTCTAGTGAAGCAGGACTAAGTCACAGTTCACTGGCCTAGAGTCTCAGAGGTGAACTGCTGTTCTCTGAACAGAAAGCATTGAAGGGAATTTTGAAGCTGTTTCACCATCCTCTGACAGAGAAAGAGGCAGACTGAGGAAAGTCAGCTTCGTGAATAAGAAAGGAAAAGTCTTTCAAAGGTTGGTGTAAGGTAGCAAAAATATCCCCCTGTCATGAGGAATATATGTATATGTATGCATATATGTGTGTGTATGTGTATATGTATATATGTATATGTGTGTATATGTATGTATATGTGCACATATGTATATGTGCATAATGCACATAAGTATGTAAGTATATATGTATGTATACATGTGTACATATATGCATGTATATATGTGTATGTAGGTATGTGTATGTATATATGTATGTGTGTATGCATGTTTGTGTATATGTGTATATATATGTATATGTATAGATGTGTGTATTTATATGCATTCATACATATTTGTGTATATATGTGTGGTTTTATGTGTGTATATGCTTATGTATATAGTATGTGTATGTATGTATATACGTGTGTTATATATGCATATATGTGATATATGTGCATAAATGCATTTATATGTATGTTTATGAATACATATATATGTGTGTATAAGTGCATGTGTGTTCATGTGTATATATATGTGTGTGCTTATATGTGTGTATTAAAATACATATGTGTACTTTCCCTTCTTCCTTTTCCTGATCATTCTACCCCTCTTAAAATTCTTGGGATTATAAAAGTGAGGCTGCAAGCCCTTTCCCACTTCTGTCCCACAGACAACAAATCCAGCCTGATTCCAAAGGAAGGATGGGTCTTTGCCTTCTCTCTCCCCTTCCTTTTGTGATCATAGAGTAGCTCCTTGTCCGTGTTATTTTATCTTTTCTAGTCAGACTGTCAAGCGTGTACATTCTCAGTCTCTCAGCTTCATCCCATTTTCTTGCTACTTTTCTGCCACACCCCCTTGCATGAGTAAGGCTGTTCATTAATAATCCCTTACTTGCTAGTTCTTTAAAGAAACTAGGAATGGAAGAGTACATAATCAATTTATTTTAGTATCACATGAACGAATGCAAATGTTGGATCTTAAGTTACCTGAAGGTTACTTAGTAGCTTGTTAACTGGGAATTATTTAGGCAAAATAAGAGCCAAGAGATAAACAAATTGCCACCAGAAACCTCAACCCATCTCCTCTCATTTAACAGACAACTGCTTCTTCTCACTCAGTGGCAGCAGCATCCTTCAAACTTGGTGGAAAGTTCAGAGAAAATAGATTTGGCCATATTGGGCACCTGATCACCATGACTGCCTTTAACCATGACAGAGCATATTTGCTCTCATCAAAGTATTTTTTCAATGACATCACCTACATGCTCTACATGCTCTACATGCTCTACATGCTCTACATGTTCTACATGCTCCAACATGATTTTGTACTTCCGAGTTCAGTGGCACGTCTCCATCTTGCAGGTGAGCTCTTCTTGCCACGACCAAATGGGAATACTCTTGTACTGAATGTTTGGAGTCCACTGACATCTTGACTACCATAAAGAAGGTCAGTGCTCACTTAAAGAATGGAGCCAAAGTGTTATCATTTCTGCTTCTTCCGCTGATAATCCGCACAGGTGTGAACCTGACAAGAATACAGCCAACATTATATTACAGGAAGAGCAGCTTCTCCTCACCGTAGTGAAGCGGAGCGTTACAGTCCAGCAGGAAGGTCAGCGGAGTCTGTGCATGCTGTAAAGTAATGAGTGTTTGCAGTCACCTTCTCTAACATGAACATTTATTCTGGAATGGATGGCATCCCATTATGTAGACTTAAAACTTTGCTAAGTGCTTTTTAGATTGCTAAACATTTTTTTCAAGATTTTAAAGATGTATAAGGTTAAGTTTGCAAACATAACGGAAATGCTATATATCTTTTGAAGTGATGAAATCCACGTTAAAATTCTAGAGAAGACATGTCGTAATAATGCTATTGTAATATTTCCATGTCTCTCTTTGCTTGTTTCTAGTTCAGCACTGTAGTGAGTTTCCATAGCATTATACTGCTTAGCCATTGAATTATATCGTTTGTTAGTGGAGATTGGGAAATTTGTTTGTAAAGTTCTGCAGAATTCATTTTTCTATTTCCAATATTTGCAGAAGTTAAATACAAAATTTCAAGCCATTGATGTAATAAAATATGAAACAAAACAAAAGGAAAAGAAAAAATGTTTCTTCTAAAATTAGGAAAGAAAAAAATGGTAACTCCAGCCCTTGTCTAAAGTTGTAAGACTAGAGAAAGAAACAAAAAAGGATACAAACCGGGGTTGTAGAGAGATCTCAGGAGTTGAGTGCATACTGCTCTTACAAAATGCCTAACTTCAGTTCCCAGAACTCACAAGCACTTATAACCACCAGAAGCTCCAATTCCATGGGATTCAATATCTGCTTTTAGACTCAGAAGGCAACTTCTCTTGCATGCACATGTCCTGCACACATATACCCACAAACTCACAAGTAATAATTATGAAAACAAGTACAGAAAAACATTGGACATTTATTAAAAGGAAAGATAAAAATAGGAAAGGGGAGAATCTAATTATCCCTATTTGTAGATGACACAATCCTGTTTAAAAGACTGCAGACTCTACTAGAGAACTCTGAAGTCAAACATATTCAACAAAATAGCAAGAAACACAATGACATATTAAATCCCATAGTTATATACCAACAATTAACTTGTTAACAAAGAAATCAAGAAAATATAATACTTTTCAAAACAAAACAAAACAATATACTTAGTGATAAATCTAACCAAGGTATTGGCTAGTTTTGCCTGTCAACTTGATATGGGCTAGAGTCATCAGATAGGAAGGAGCCCCAGATGATGAAATGCCTCCATTAGACCCAGCTCTAAGGCATTTCCTCAATTCCTGATCAATAGGGTGGGCCCTACCCATGGCGGGTGGTGCCATCCTTGCACTGGTGGTCACAGGCTCTATAAGAAATCAGGCTGAGCAAACCTCGGGGAGCAAGCCAATAAGCAGCACCCCTCCATGGCCTCTGCACCAGCTCCTGCCTCCAGGTTCCAGCTCTGCTTTAGTCCCTGTCCTGACTTTCTCCAATGGGGAACAGTGATCTGAAAATGGAAGCCAAATAAACCCTTTCCTCCCCAATTTGATTTTTGGTCATGGTGTTTCATCACAACAATAGTAACTCTAACTATGATGCCCGGGAAGTGAAAAATCTTAAACAATGAAAAACTTAAAGAAAAAGCTTGAAGGAGATACTAGAAAATGAAAAGATCTCCCATCCTCACTGACAGGTAGTATATTGTAAAAATAACTATCTTGCTAATAGTGGTCTAAAACCCCATCAAAATTCCAATTCAATCTTTCACGGAACTAAAAAAAAATCTTAAAATTCATATTGAAGCACATGGCCAAAGTTATCCTAAGCAGAAGAAACAGTGATGGAAATATTGCGATAATACCTGGTCTCAAGTTAGACTACAAAGCCATAGTGATAAAAATAGAATGGTACTCGCACAAAACCATAAACTATACCAGTGAAAGAGAACAGTGGACCTGCATACAAAACCCACATGGACGCGGCCACCCATTCCTGACCAGTGTGTCCAACACACTGGAGAAAATGGTTCAGGGAAAGTGAATATCCACCTATGGATCAATGAAACGTCATCTCTATCTCCCACGTTGCCTACGAATCTATTTAACATGGATTAAAGATCTTAAACTAAGTCCTGACCCTGCTTTAGAAAAGCAAGACTACACTTCAAGACAGAGATGTAGGCAAGGATTCCGGTAGCTCAGGAGATGACGGCAAGAACTGACAATCGGGGCGGCATAAAACTAAAGCATTTGCCGAGCAGAGGAAACAATCGGAGGAGTGAAGAAACAGCCTGTGAGAGCAGAAGACACACAGCCCTGGAATCTGTAAGGAGCTCAAAACCTTAAACACCAAACACCGAACCAGGCAATCAACAAATAAGAAAGGAAAAGACAGTTCTCAAAGTAAGAAATGCAAACAGTCACTCTAGATATGAATCTGTTCAACATCCTTCACCATCAGGGAAACAGACCGCAGAACAACATCGATGTTTTCCGAGTCAAAACAGCTGTGATTAACGTGACTAACAAGTGCTGGTTATTGTGTAGAAAAGGAGAGCCCTTATCCTCTGCTGGTGAGGGTGTACAATCACCAGAGATTAACGTAGAGGTTCCTCCAGAAACGCTTTAAAAACTCAACCACACTCAACCATACAACCCTGCCAGTATAGATTGTGGAATCCGAGGCAGCATGCAACAGAGATATGGGCACATCTGTGTGTATCCTTACATGATTCACAATAGCTAAGAACATCAAACCAGCAACCGACGAGTGGGTAGAGTTAGATATGTGTGCGCAATAAAGTTTTATTCAACCAGGATGAAGAATGAAGTTATACCACTCACGAGAAAATGGATGGAACTAGAGAGCATCGTTTTCAGGAGAAGAAGTCAGGTTCATAGAAAAATGCCACTTACTAATATTCCCACCCATAGGTAGAGTCTGGATATCATGAAAGTAGAGGGAGACTGAGGGGATTAAGAGTGTAGAAATGGTTGGGGTTGGGGATTTAGCTCAGTGGTAGAGCGCTTGCCTAGCAAGCAGAAGGCCCTGGGTTTGGTCCCCAGCTCTGAAAAAAAGGAAAAATAAAAAAAAAAAGAGTGTAGAAATGGGCTAGTCAAAAGTGGAAGGGGAGAACAAGAGAGGGTATTAGGGGAGAGAAAGACAATATTTTGTGTTTCTCTTTGACATGATAATCTAGTTTTAAATATAAATCCATATATATATATATATATCATATATATTTATAATGCAGGAGACATGGAGGTAACGGGGGATATTTGTGTTCAGGAAGGAGACTAGGGTTCAAATAAATGAGGGAGCAAATACAATGATGTGTGTATATATATATATATATATATATATATATATATATATATATGATTCCCATTATTCACACACTAACTAAAACAAAGTGCAATGAGTTCTTTTTCTTTGAAGTATTAATTTTATTTTTAATTGTGTGTGTGTGTTTGTGTGTGTGTGGCCCTGAGTGAGCACGCATGTGTGCATGCACATGCGTGCAAGTGTCTGTGGAGGTCAGAAGAGTACATGTGATAAAGGCTGTAGTGAGCTATCCACTTTTGGTACTGGGAACAGAACTTGGGTCTTCTGCTAAAGCAGCATGGGTTTTATCCCTGTTACTCTCTGTTATGGTTATAAAAGCCATGATCAAAAGCAACCCAGGAAAGAAAGGATTTATTTGGCTTACATTTCCAGGTCTCAGTCCATGACTGGGAAGAGTTGGGGCAGGACCTGGGGCAGACACCATGGGGAAATGCTGCTGCTCACTAGCTTGTGGACAGGTTCATGGTCAGCTAGCTTTCTTACCCAGCCCAGGGCCCCCTGCCTGGAGATGGGGTTGCCTATGGCGTGCTGGGCCCTCCCATGTCAATCATCCGCCAAGACCATCTGATGGATATGGCCACAGGCCAATCCAGGCTACTTTTCACTAGAGGTTTCCCCTTCCCAGGTGACTCTAAGTTGATGATAAAAAGTTCCCAGAACATGCTCTGAACCACCGAGCCATCTCTTAGACCCTAAAACATGGGCTTATTGATAAAGCACATAGGAAATATTACCAAAGAAGTAAAAAGAAGGAGAGAAGGAGGAAGAGGAGGGGAAGGAGAGAAAGGAGAAGGAGGCAGAGGTAGAGGAGCGAAGAACCAGATATAAGTTGTCACTAAAATGTGAGACGATTAATGAGATCACTCACGGAAAAGGTTTCACAGCGGAGTGGCAAAGGTAACTGACAAGTAGATTATCAATAAACTTGAAGACAGATTGAGAGAAAATTATCAAAAATTAAAAATGTATTTAATTGAAATCTCCAGGTGAGAAGGAAAATGTAGAGAAAGTAGTTATAAAATTTACAACCCAAATTTCTCCAGGTTTGATGGTTCTCCTTTATTTATTGATCCAAGGACATAGTAGTTCTAAGCAGGGTAAATATAAAACTCACATGGTTTGGCCCACTCAGTGGTTGGTAAAAAGTCTAATCAGATGAGCGGAGTTAGCAAACACTTGGGTGAATCCCTGGGGTGAGGTTGATGGAAGAGACAGATTTATTATTAGGAGATTAAGAATCATATATTCTGGGCATCATTGGAAGGTGGTTACCTTGTGCAGGCAATTGATAAAACTCATTCCATTAATACTTGTATGCCTTCTCGTATGTAAATTATTTCTAAATTAAATTTATTTACAAAACCAGTCATAATACTTAAAATAAACCTATCTGTGGTAGTTTGTATATGCTTGGCCCAGGGAGTGGCACTGTTAGAAGGTGTGGGCTTAAGACCCTCACCCCAGCTCCCTGAAAGTCAGTATTTGCTAGCAGCCTTCAGATGAAGATGTAGAACTCTCAGCTCCTCCTGCACCACACCTGCCTGGATGCTGCTATGCTCCCACCTTGATGATACCGGACTGAACCTCTGAACCTGTAAGCCAGCCCCAATTAAATGTTGTCCTTTATAAGACTTGCATTGGTCATGGTGTCTGTTCACAGCAGTAAAACCCTAAGACACTGACCTTCACTAATCTTGTCTTGATGTCTTTGGGTTGTGTAATTTTGTTGCTGTCCATCTGGACTTTGTGGCTCTCTGTGAAAGGATCCCATGAACTTCAAAGCTTAGAAGGGAGGCACCCAAATAACATAGTTGCTCTGCCTGTTGTTTCTTCTAAGAACTGACTAGTACAGTGCACTCAAAAGAATTCATCCAGCTACACACTTTCCACAGCCCCTGAATCTTTAAGCTCTCCTTAAAATGCCTGTTTTCTGCAACTGTTCATTGGACATTAATCACACATTAAGATGAGGATGGATTAAATTTGTGAATAAAATTCCATTTGAAAGTACTCATACATCACACATGAATGTAGCAGTGTTATGAAAGCAGCATGCTGTGTCTAATTATTTTTAAAATAGCGTCTTTATTTGGGGCTGAGAATGCAGCTCAGTCCTGGAGCAATTGCTGAGTATGCGGGAGATCTCAAGTATACTACCTTACAAACATCTTACAAAAACAGTTTCTTTTTAAGACTGGCATTTTAAGAGAGCTGGGAGATAAGTAAAGAGCTTGTCAGAAAAGGCATGGGGATCAGAATTTTATTCCCAGTTCCCATATCAAAGAAACACACCAGATGTTGATGGTTTGCTCTTACAATGCCAGCACCGAGGAGCCATGGGCAAGCAGAACCCTGAGGTTTGCTGGTCGACCAGCCTAGCAAAACCAACCACTTCCAAAACAGTGAGAAAATCTGCCTCAAAAACCAGGGTGAATGGCTTGTGAGGAACAGCAGCTCAGGTAGTCCACACACACACACACACACACACATACACACACACACACAGAGAGAGACAGAGACAGAGACAGAGACAGACAGACAGACAGACAGGCAGGCACGCACAGAGAGAGAGAGAGAGAGAGACAGAGACAGAGACAGAGACAGAGACAGAGACAGACAGACAGGCAGGCAGACACACACACACAGAGACAGAGACAGAGACAGAGACAGACAGAGACAGACAGACAGACAGGCAGGCAGACACACACACACACACACACACAAGAGTGGGAAGCACATAGAAAGAGAGAAGAGGGGTTGGGGATTTAGCTCAGTGGTAGAGCGCTTGCCTAGCAAACGCAAGGCCCTGGGTTCGGTCCCCAGCTCCAAAAAAAAAGAAAAAAAAAAAAAAGAAAGAGAGAAGAGAGACAAGGGGGAGAAGGGGGAGGGGGAGAGGGATGGGAAGAATAGAGAGAGAGCTCAGAGAGAGAAGAGACAGACAGATGCAAGACATATTACTCATTCCTGCACATCAGAATAAAAGGAAATTATGATGTCCTCTGAAGAATTAAAGTTTGCAGCATAGTGTGGCAAAACTTTTTCTTCCTATCTTCAGACAGGTGACAGTGAATCCTTGTGAAAAGCGCGTCTCTGTGCTAAACAGATTGCACAGGTTTCAAAGGAGTGCTCAGGCCTTGGGTTTCCTTAGATCCAACCTGTGCCCCTTAGGAAGACCCCAGAGAAGAAGGCTTTTTCTGAATGGCAGAATATCTGTCCTTGCACGCTTTAAATGGTAATTTTAGCAACATAATTTAGTTAGGGAGGTTTGTTTTAAAGCATACATGTTTCTTGTAGACCCTTTGGAAAATCTTGAAAAGAGGGTCCAAGGAAAAACCACACTGGAGACTTGGACAGCATACAAATCCTGGGTAGAATATGCTTCTAATTGTTGTATCACCACAAGTTTAACGCTCACAATATGCTAATGTCTTTGCAATTTTATTTCAGGCATGAAATAATAATTTAATTATGACAGGCAATTAAAATGGTGAACATTATATTTGTGTCTCTTAAAGAAGTGTGAAAAATTCCTTTATTCATTTTGGCATTGCTGATGTGAAAGGGGGAGGGAGAAAGAAGAGAGAGAGAGAGACAGAGAGAGAGAGAAAGACAGAGAGAGAGAGAGAGAGAGAGAGAGAGAGAGAGAGAGAGAGAGAGAGAGAGAGAGAGAGAGAGGCGCCAAAATAAAGAAATGGGGTTGAAGAGAGAATTCACACATTTTTATTCATTAATGGAACGGAACACAGACAAGTTTAGTGCCCACTCTTCTGTGATAATCTTACTGAGAACAAGCAGCCCCTGTTCTCGTAAACAATATCATAGTTAAGGGTTTTAATTTTTATTCTTATTAAAACAGTCCTTGTAAAATTTCCACAATGCAGGAGAATCCACCAAGTTGGCATTTTCCCAGCCAGCTCTTGGTAATAGCCATTTCTTTTCATGGTTTCCATTATTTGTTTTTTTGGCTAATTAAACCCACAGGTGTAGCTAAAACAACTCCAGGGGCCTGGTATTTCATTTGGTTACTCTCCTTTAGCTCCTGAGAAATGAAAATTTTTCTTACATTAACTTCTTTCCCAGTTTCTCCGAATGTTTAATATACCTGTCATTTCTTACTTTTTCGTTGGCTACTATCATAGCGTTCAGTCGTTACAGTTGTTTCCCTGTGGCCTAGAGAGATGCCTCAATGGCTAAGAGCACTGGCTGCCCAGGTTTGATCTCCTGTACCCACATGACAACTCACAAGTCTCTTTAGGTCTGGTACCAGAAGATCTGACTCTTATACATATAACGGTTTCCCGTAATCTGTAAACATTGTTACCACCAACCTCACACTGTTTTTCTACCTTGGACACTTCCTGTACATTCCTCTCTGTCTCCTGTTCCCTCTACAATTAGTTCATATTATTATCCATGGCCAAATACTTGTTAATGCGTTCATTTTGTTCAGACATATCACAGTACTCATGCTTTACTGTCATTAAAATAGTAAACAACTTTCAACTACTGCATGGGGATACATTAAAGTGACTTTTCATTCTCTATAATGAGGTGAAGGTTCTCCATCCACTTCAGAGATGATTCTTAGCATCAAAACCAAGTAAGTCTTGCTTCTCCTCAGCCCCTGCCCCCCGTGTTATTTGCCTAAACCAACACCACATTCTGGGCTCTTCACCCTGCACCATGCTTTCCTTATCCATTTTGGTTTTTCCTAGTTATCCCGGTGCCCTGTACCCTCTTCTTTGAGAGAAGGTTGTTTCTGAGGAAGGTTATTATGTAACCCACATGTCTATTCTTGGTCCCCCTCCTGGTGATTTGAGCTGTTCTGAATCAAAACTCCCAAACCTTCATCAGGTGTCTTCCTAGAAGGCCCCATCACTATCTTATCTGGTTGATTCTACTTTGTGATGGCTCTTGAGTTATTTATTTATTTATTTATTTATTTATTTATTTATTTATTTATTTACTTACTTACTTACTTACTTACTTACTTACTTATTTATTTTTTACACTCCAGATTTTATTCCCCTCCTGGTCAACACCCCCACCCAGGGTTCCACATCTTATACCTCCTCCCTGCTCCCCCTCCTTCATCTCCACAAAGATGTCCTCACCCCACCCACCTCACTAGACCCCTAAACTTCCTAGGGCCTCCAGTCTCTTGAGTTAGGTGCATCTTCTCTGACTGAACCCAGACCCAGCAGTCCTCTGCTGTACATGTGTTGGAGGCCTCATCTCAGCTGCTGTATGCTGCCTGGTTGGTGATTCAGTGTTTAATAGATCTCAGGGGTCCAGGTTAGTTGAGATTGCTGGTCCTCCTACAGAAATGCCCTCCTCCTTAGCTCCCTCCAGCTTTTCCCTAATTCAACCACAGGGGTCAGCAGCTTCTGTTCGTTGGTTGGGTGCACACATCTGCATCTGACTCTTTCAGCTGCTTGTTGGGTCTTTTGGAAGCAGTCATGGTAGGTCCCTTTTTGTGAACTCCTGATAGCTTAAGTAACAGTATCAGGTCTTGGGGCCTCCCCTTGAGCTGGATCCCACTTTGGGCCTGTCGCTGGACCTTCCTTTTCTCCATTTCCATCCCTGCATTTCTTTCAGACAGGAAGAATTATGGTTCAGAGCTTTGGTTGTGGGATAGTAACCCCATCTCTCACTTGATGCCCTGTCTTTCTGCTGGAGGTGGATTCAATAAGTTCCCTCTCCCCACTGTAGGGCATTTCATCTAGGGTCCCCCCCTTGAGTCCTGAGAGTCTCTCCCTTCCCAGGTCTCTGGTACATTCTAGAGGGTCTTCCTAGCCTCCTTCCTCCTGAGGTCACCTGTTTCCATTCTTTGTGCTAGTCCTCAGTCCTTTTCCCCCACCCAATACCAGATCATGTTCCCCTCTTCCCCCACACCCATCCCCTTCCCCTCCCCTACCCTCCCCCTCCCATGGTTGCTTTCTTCTCCCTCCCAAGTGGAACTGAGGCATCCTCACTTGGGCCCTTCAGCTTGTTGATCTTTTTGAGTTCTGTGGACTGTATCTTGGGTATGTTGTACTTTTTTTTTTTTTTTGGCTAATATCCACTTACTAGTGAGAACATACCATGCATGTCCTTTAGGGTCTGAGTTACCTCACTCAGGATGACATTTTCTAGTTTCATTCATTTGCCTGCAAAACTCAGGATGTCCTTGTTCTTAATAGCTGAGTAGTATTCCATTGTATAAATGAACCGCATTTTCTGTATCCATTTCTCTGTCGTGGGACATCTGGGTTGTTTCCATCTTCTGGCTATTAGAAATAAGGCTGCTATGAACATAGAACACATAGAACATAGGCCCCTGTGGCATGGTGGGGCATCCTTTGGGTATATTCCCAAGAGTGCTATTTCTGGATCTTTAGGTAGGCCCATTTCCAATTTTCTGAGGAACCTCCAAATTGATTTCCAGAGTGGTTGTACCAGTTTGCAATCCCACCAGCAATGGAAGA
This sequence comes from Rattus norvegicus, assembly GCF_021556685.1. NCBI lineage: Eukaryota > Metazoa > Chordata > Mammalia > Rodentia > Muridae > Rattus > Rattus norvegicus. The sequence goes on along the minus strand of NC_141546.1, from coordinate 66,887,231 downwards.
GTGTTCCTCTTTCTCCACATCCTCGCCAACATGTGTTGTTATCTGAGGTTTTGTTCTTAGTCATTCTGATTGGTGTGAGGTGGAATCTCAGGGTCGTTTTGATTTGCATTTCTCTGATCACTAAGGACTTTGAACATTTCTTTAGGAGCTTCTCAGCCATTCGAGATTCCTTTATTGTGAATTCTCGGTTTAGTTCTATACCCCATTTTTTGATTGGGTTGTTTGGTTTTTTGGTGGTAAACTTCTTGAGTTCCTTATATATTTTGGATATTAGCCCTTATCAGATGTGGGGTTAGTGGAGATTTTTTCCCAATCTGTTAGATGCCAATTTGTCTTATTGATTATGTCCTTTGCCTTACAGAAGCTTTCTAGTTTCATGAAGTTCCATTTATCAATTCTTTATCTTAGAGCATAAGCTATTGGAGTCCTGTTTAGGAAATTTCTGCCTGTGCCAACAAGTTCATTCAAGGTTCTTTCCCACTTCTATTAAATTCAGTGCATCTGGTTTTATGTTGAGGTCCTTGATCCACTTGGACTTGAGCTTTGTGCATGGTGACAAATATGGGTCTATTTTCATTTCTCTACATACAGACATCCAGTCATCCAGTTAGACCAGCACCATTTATTGAAGAAACTTCCTTTTTCCATTGTATATTTTTGGCTTCTTTGTCAAAGATCAAGTGTGTGTAAGTGTGTGGGTTTTTTTTTTCTGGGTCTTCAATTCTATTCCATCGATCAACCTATCTATCTCTGTGCCAATACCATGCAGTTTTTATCACTATTGCTCTGTAGTAGAGCTTGAGGTCAGGGATGGTGACTCCCCCAGCCGTTCTTTCATTGTTAAGAATTGTTTTCATTATTCTGAGTTTTTTTTTTTTTTGCCTTTCCAGATGAATTTGAGAATTTCTGTGTCTTTGAGGAATTGTGTTGGGATTTTGATGGGGATTATATTGAATCTGTAGATTGCCTTTGGTAGGATGACCAATTTTACTATGTTAATTCTGCCAATCCATGAGCATGGGAGAGCTCTCCATTTTCTGAGGTCTTCTTCAATTTCTTTCTTGAGAGAATTGAAGTTCTTATCATAAAGTTCTTTTACTTGTTTGGTTAGAGTTACCCCAAGGTATTTTATATTATTTGTGGCTATTGTGAAGGGAATTTCCCCCCTAATTTTTTTTCTCAGCCTGTTTAACATTTGTATAAAGGAAGACTACTGATTTATTTGAGTTAATTTTATATCCAGCCACTTTGCTAAAGTCATTTATCAGCTGGAGAATTCTCTGGTAGAATTTTTTGGGGTCACTTATGTATACTATCATATCATCTGCAAATAGTGATATCTTTCATTCTTCTTTGCCAATGTGTATCCCCTTGATCTGATTTGGTTGTCTTTTTTTTTTTTTTTGGTTCTTTTTTTCGGAGCTGGGGACCGAACCCAGGGCCTTGCGCTTCCTAGGCAAGCGCTCTACCACTGAGCTAAATCCCCAACCCTGATTTGGTTGTCTTATTGTTCTAGCTAGCACTTCGAGTACTATATTGAATAGATATGGAGAGAGTGGGCATCCTTGTCTTGTCCCAGATTTTAATGGGATTGCTTCAAGTATCTCTACCTTTAATTTGATAATGGCTGTTGGTTTTTGGTAAATTGCTTTATTGTGTTTAACTAAACAGAGACTCAGGGAAACTAATAGAGGTTATGAACCAAATGGATTTAAACAGACATCTACAGAACATTTCACCCTAAAAGAAAAGAATACACCTCCTTTTCAGCACTTCATGGTACCTTCTCCAAAATCGACCATATAATTGGTCACAAAACAATCCTCAACCAATACAAGAAGATTGAAATAATCCCATGCATCCTATCAGACCACCATGGCCTAAAGCTGGTCTTCAATAACAGCAAAAGCAACAGAAAACCCACGTACATGTGGGAACTGAGCAACTCTCTACTCAATGATAATTTGGTCAAGGTTGAAAAAAATGAAGAAATTAAAGACTTCCTGTAGTTTAATGAAAATGTTGACAGATCATACCCAAACATGTGGGACACAATGAAAGCAGTGCTAAGACTAAAATTCATAGCACTAAGTGCTCTGGTAAAGAAACTGGAGAGATCTTACACAAAGAACTTAATAGCACACCTGAGAGCTCTAGAACAAAGAGAAGCAAACTCACCCAGGAGGCGTAGAAGGCAGGAAATAGTCAAACTCAGGGCTGAAATCAACCACATAAAAACAAAGAGAACAATACAAAGAATCAGCAAAACCAAAAGCTGGTTCGTTGAGAGCAAGATAGATAAACCCCCAGCCAAACTAACTTAAAGGGCCCAGAGGCAGTGTCCAAATAACAAAAAGGAAAAGGGAGACACAACATCAGAAATGGAGGAAATTCAAAAAATCATCAGATCCTAGTACAAAAGCCTATATTCAGCAAAACTTGGAAATCTAGATGAAATGGATGTTTTTCTAGACAGATACCCCATGCCAAAGTTAAATCAAGAGCAGGTAAACGTTCTAAATAGGCCCATATCCCATAAGGAAATAGAAGTCATTAAAAACCTCCCAACCAAAACAAGCCCAGGGCCAGATGGATTTAGTTCAGAATTCTACCAGACCTTCAAAGAAGACCTGATACCAGTATTCCTCCAACTATTCCATAAAACAGAAACAGAAGGAACACTACCTAATTCATTCTATGAAGCCATAATTACTCTGACACCTACACCACACAAGGATCCTACCAAAAAAAAGAGAACTTCAGACCAATCTGGCTTATGAATATCAATGTAAAAATACTCAATAAAATTCTCGTACACCGAATCCAAGAACACATCAAAACCATCATTCACCATGATCTAGAAGGCTTCATCCCAGGGATGCTGAGATAGTTCAACATACAAAATCCATTAACATAATCCACCATATAAATAAACTCAAAGAAAAAAATCACATGATCATCTCCTTAGATGTAGAAAAAGCATTTGACAAAATACAACACCCCTTCATGTTAAAAGTGTTGGAGAGATCAGGAATTCAAGGCTCCTGGGTCTTTTTTGTGCCCCTTCTCCAATGATGTGGGAATTCATTCTCCAGTAACTAAGTTAACTTGCAAAGCACATTCCCTATGTACATTTAGGCTTTAATCTTCTCCCACAATTGGCCAATAATTCTAGGCTGGAAATAATTTTCTCCAGAGGCTTTTAAAAGCATTTCATCTTTTGATTTTTTAGCATCCCCTGCTATTCCTCGGAAATCTGACGACAGTGTGACTCTCATGCATTTGTATGTGAACTGTTTTATCTCGCTGAAAGCACTTGGACCTTTCTTATTTAGCATCGTATTTTTATGAGCATGTATCCAAGCATAAGGTTTTTTTTTCATTTGTTACCCTGAACTTTCTACCTAGTTTTCAGTTCTAGAAAGTTCTATTCTTTTTATAATTCAGTTTCTCTACTTATCTTTTATCTCCTTTTCCAACACTCCCATTAATAAGATAATAGCTTTCTTGGGTTGTTTTTTTTTAACATCTCATTTTAAATTTTTATATATTTTATATTATCTATCGCTAATCTACTTATCCTATATTCCGACAAGTTTCTCAACTTTTAATTTTCGACCCTTCAATTGAATCTCTAGTTCCAATAATCACCCTTTTAATACCACAGAGCTTGTTTCACTGTGAAGATCCTGTGTGACTTCTGTGGGGGGTCAGCTTTTACTTCACACAGTGTCCTAGTTAACATTGATGTCAACTTGGCGAAGCCTGGAGTCATGAGAATGAATGAAAATCTGCAGCTGGGGGGGGAGTGGGAGGGTGGGGGAGCATCTCAAGTATGTGATAGAGAACCATGATAGGGGATGCACCCAAGAATCAATGGGATTAACCTTAGCTGAGACTTACAGCAGTGGGGATATAGAACCTGAAGAGGCCACTTTCTGTAGCCAGGCAGGACTCCTAGTGGAATAATAGGGTCACCAACCCAAAACTTTTGACCCAAAATGTATCCTGCCTACACAAACTGCAGGAACAAGGGATGGAACAGAGATACAGAGACTGACCAAGCAGTAACTGGCCTAACCAGAGACCTACCCCATGGGCAAGCAACCGTCCCTGACAGTATTAATGATACTCTGTTGTGTCTGTAGACAGGAGCCTGACATGGCTGTCCTCTGAGAGGCTCCACCCAGCAATGAACTCAGACAGATCCAGACACCCACAGCCAAACATTGGGTGGAGCTTGGGGACTCTTATGGAAGAGTTAGGGGAGTCAGAGGCATGCAGTTCTCTGAGTTCAAGGCCAGCCTGATCTACAGAGCAAGTTCCAGCCAAGCTTAGGCAGTGAAGGAAACCATGGAAAACAGGAAGCTGATGAAGATGTAATTAAACAAGTGGATCGTGTTCCTTGCCTCCTTCCCACCATGATGAAACCTCTGACCCTGCTTCCCACCATGATGAAACCTCTGAAACTGTAAGCCAGCACCAACTAAATGTTTTCCTTTATAAGAGTTGCCTTGGTCATGGCGTCTCTTCACAGCAATGAAACCCTAGACAACTTTCATGATAATAAGTTGGAATTAATAAAACAGATATCATTAGTATGTAAAGGAGATAAGGAAGGAGCCTAAGTACATCCCTCCCCCAGAACATTCCACGGGGGTCATTTGAATCGATTCCCAAACCAGAACTATATTAGTACAATTACGTGAGTATGCTGTTCCATAAGAACTTATGCTATGGCCTCATCGAAATAATCTCCAAAGGGATCATTCATGGTCTTGACGTTGAAGTTATCCTAGTACTTACCAGGGTCTTATTTAGTCAGTGGATGCTGAATGGCTGAGAGCAGGTACTGTATCTTCTCTGTGATATCAATGGTAATAGCTGCCCGTGCTATCCAGTGTGTTAACTATGTATACAGCCACATCCGGCAGTAAACACTTTCTCTTTCTGGTTTCATTTAATCTATGCAAAGCATTCAACACATAGATAAAAGCATCAACGATCATCTAAGTTCGTGAATGTCCCATAGCCTCACAGTTAGGAGAGTGCGCACATCTGCCTGCCTCTGGAAGCTGCCCCATCACCTCCATACACTGCTTTGGCCTGTGTCTAGCACCTAGAGTACGCTCAGTAGCTATCGATCTGTTAACACTGTGTACCAAGTCATAATAAAAGTCCCACTAAAATCCTTTGGAACTGTGTTCTACAGATCTGTGATGGAAGAGGGTTGAATATGTAGGAAAGCCGCATGCGTTCTGAGTGGCCTCCTAGAAGGAGACATCCTGTTTTATCAAAATCGAACCCCTTATTTGAAGTTTCCTGATCCTGTGGCTCCCAATTAATAAGTTGCTTTTATCTTTGAAACACAAATGCTGCTTCAGAGGCCGAGCACAACGTTCCTCTCATTTTGTTTCTTATTTCGGGCCTCTGTGAGAAGAAGAGTCAGTGTGTCAACGTATGCATGCTTGCTTGAGTATAAAAAACTAATTCCACTTATCAGAGCCTCTCTTCGTGCCTCTGGAGAAGCAATTAAGCCAAATCACTGACCTCTTCTGGAGTAGCTCAAGTGTCAGCTTTATTTATATGAAAGTAGAATCTGGGGAAAGAAAATGTTATTGGCCCGAATTCTGTGAAAGTCTGTTTATGCAGAAAATACACACAGGAGACCTGGCAACGTGGACGAGGATCTGTTTTTCTCAATATTCAGAAACATGTACGAATTAGACAATGAACGCTGCCCTTTTGTTCTTGGAATCCCTTTGTGCATTGCACATGGCTCTCCGGGGATGGCTTGTCATGAACAGTCACGGTTTTGTCTGTTTATCGAAAGGTTAGGATTGCAGAGGACCAAGTACACACCCATGCAAGCTCTGGTTTGCCCCTTCAGTCTATGTGAGCCACTATGAGCCATTCTGTGAGGCCAAAGATGTGTATTTATGAGAGAAGAATAAATAAAATAAATAAAAATGAAATGGTTAGGATTGTTTTAAGAATTGAGAATATGGCTGTCCTTCCTCTCTGAGGAATAACATGGTTATATGAGGACAAAAAAGCCTTTTATCTTTCCTCCTGGTTGTTCCTGACACCAGTCAACAGATGCCATAATGTGTATCCTCCTCTTTGCCCTTTCAGAAGTTGCCAGAATCTAGCAGTCATAGCCCTCAAATGCACGGCATTGTCTTAACATTTAGAATTGAGCTGTGGCATGGGGAGGGGATAGCATGTGAAACGTGTTTGGAATCCAACACTGGCCAGCTGCTGGCTCATGTAAGCATTTATGGAGACACAGACGAGGATACTCACCCAACTCCCTGTGCCAAAGCTTAGTTCCCCACCCCCACATGTATGTCTGTGCACCATGTGTGTGCCCGGTGCTCACAGAGGTTAGACGAGGGCACCAAATCCCCTAGGACTGGAGTTCGAAGCTGTTGTGAACCTCCACGTGGGTATTGGGAGTCAAATCTGGGTCTCTTGGAAGAGCAACATACGTTCTTAACCACTGAGGTCTATCTCCAGCCCAGTTTATTCCTCTTAAATTTTCATATGACCTTTTAAAAAATATATTGTTTGGTTTTGGATAAGTGAGTGTGTGATGTGCACGCATGTGTATATGCATGCTGATGTGGGTACACATGTATGTAAGTGCATATGTGTATGGGTACACATGTGTGCAACTGCATGTGTATGTGTATGCACATGTGTGTGGGTGCACATGTATGTGTATCTACATGTGTGGGGGTGCACATGTGTGTAAGTGTACAGTGGTGCACATGTGTGTGGGTTTATATGTGTGTAAGTGCACATGTGTGTAGATGCACATGTGTAGGGGTGCACATGTTTGTGTGTGCACATGTGTGTGGGTCCACATTTATGTAAGTGCACTGTGTGGGTGCACGTGTATGTGTTTACATGTGTATAAGTGCACATGTGTGTGGGTTCACATGTGTGTGGGTGCCTGTGTATACAAGATGGTGAGGGGCTGATAGTCAGTGTTTCTTAATTGCTCTCTACCTTATATCTTGAGGCAGGGTTATTTGCTGGTCTCAGGGCATGCTCCAGGGATCCCTATCTCTATCCCCTGCATACTGGGATAATGGACAGGCTACCATACCCACTAGCATTTGTGTGGGTGCTAGGGACCCAAACCCAGTTCCTTACTTTTGCAAGGGATGTCCTGTAACCACTGTGTCTCGTCCTCATCCTGTTTATCCTCTTGAAAGTACAAGAAATACTTTTAAATTTTAAAATGTTTTCTAAAAGATGCAACTAATCTGAAAGACAAAGAGACAGTTGCCTAATGAACCTAAGTTTCACTCATCTGTGCTGCAAATCCTCATTGCTTATTATCACCAAATCACAGGACAGGATGCCAGGGGTCCATAGGAGTAAGGATAGCACAGATAACACTTCCAGATGATCAATGAGGAGCCAGGAGGTAGGCTTGTCATGAGTTCCACAAGTCACGGCCTGGAGAGCTCCACAAATGAGCAGCAGAGAGAAGCAATGGTACTGGGTGAAGACAGGGCAGGCTTCCCTGAGACTCATTGGTGAGGCTGATGAGAGCTGGACTCAGTTAAAGGTCTGGTGAGAAATCTCCCAAATGAGAACATATTGAAAAGCCAGTGTGTCCTCAGTACAAAGCCTCAAGTGCTCCTCTTGGCATCCTCAGACATTCACTGAGAGGGACAGACTTCTCAGACAACAGAGAATAAGGCTTGACTGTGAAACACTTGCAATCCATGCAATCTTGTGCATGGCACCAAGGAGAGCTCCTTCCAACAAGCAACATCGTAACAAAAGGACAGATGTCTCCTAGAGGAATCACAACACCTGGACCGAGGGCTGCATGTATGTGCTGTGCACTGAAGCAGCCTGACTTAGCAAAGTTCACATACAATACAATGTTTTCCAAAAGCGACTAGCTAAATAAATCAACAGGGGTAGCATTCAAGTAAAAGAGTTTATACAACCATATGCAAAGATCTCCAACACAATATTAAGCAAAAAGGTTAGAATCTGGAAAATATGCATAAACTGCTACTACTTATATGAAAAAAATATTCACATGAAGATGGGCTCTGGCAAGATGGCCTAGCAGCTAAAAGCACTCGCTGCTCTTTCAGATGACCCCAGTCTGGCCCCTAGCACCTACACAATGGCTCACTACTGCCGATAACTGCAGTCTTAGAGAGTCTGATGCCCTCTGCTGGACTCTGCAGGTACTGACTTCAGGAAGGACACATACACGCAAGCAAACATACACATGAAATAAAAAATAAATAAATCTAAAAAAGAATAAGAAGATAGACACGGGAAAGATATTAGCAAAAGACATGTCTAGCAGAAGACACTTATGAAATATATAAAGAGACTTTAAAAACATATAATCCTCGACTTAAGAATGGGAAGATCCGGACAGATCTCTCATAAAAGAGAATGTTCGGATGACAAAACGAGCATTGAAACAATGTTCAACATCTTACGTAATTAGGTAAAGTTCAAACAATGAGACCTATCAGAATGTGCAGGTCCAAAACACTGCCCTCAGCAAATGCTGGCAGGCAGGTGCGTCTGGCTTTCGGACACTACAGCTATAAAGTTCATGCTCGAGAGCCTCACAACTGAGTCACAAAGTTGCAAACAAAAATTCTCAGTTCTTTCCGTAAGCTTACGGATTCACAATGGGGCTGCATCCACAGCTGTCTTGAGCACCACTGTTTCCCTGCGTTGCTGGGGTCAATGGAAAATGCCACAGGTACTTTGACAATTTTTTTTAACACAAAGCAAGCATGTTCTCACAGTATGGTCTAATAATCTTGTTCCTTTGGTATTCGGTCCAATACGTTAAAATCTTATGTCTACCTAAAAATCTGAACCTAGATGTTCATTACAGTTTTATTAAGAAATCACAAAACTTGGAAGCAAGTTTTAAAATGTCTGTTGGTAAGTGAGTGGGTGTGGAAAATCTGACAATGGAAGGTAACAGCACTAAACAAGTAAGCTGGTGAGACTCAGAAGACATGGATTAAACCTAAATGCATGTTACTAAGTGAAAGAAGTCAGTCATGAAAGAGCACAGCACAACCAGATGATAGTCTATCAGTTTTCCAACTACATAGAAAGAAGCCGGCAGGGGCAAACGGAAACACCGAGGTAAAACACTGAATTTTCATAGTTAAATAGTTAAATGTAATGGTTAAGATACTTCCTGGGATAAGACATTGATGAAAGAGGCCATTACTCGTTTGTCAAAATCAAAAATATATGGTATCAAGAACTAGTACGGTAGCCGTGCGGTGGTGACACCAAGCCTTTAATCCCAGCACTTGGGAGGCTGAGTCTGGTGGATCTCTGAATTTGAGGCCAGCTTTGTCTACAGAGCAAGTTCCAGGACAGCCAAAGCTACTCAGGAAAACACAGTCTCAAAAAACAAAACAACAACAACAAAAAAAAACAATAAAAACCAAACAATTCTGCCAGGAACCTGGATGCTGCTGGTAGCAGTGTGCAAGCAGCCCCGTTTCTCCACGGCCTTGCCCATACCGACCGCCGCCTGTTTCCGTCCACTCGCCATTCTGACCAGGATGGAGGGATTCTGGATTGTGGTTTTGATTCACTGTTTCTTGATGGCTAACAATGCCCAGCCTCTTTCCATACATACATCTGCCACTTGTACATCTTCAGAGAAGCGTCTACTCCCCTCCATTACCTCCAGTTGGCACATATGCGCTGAGTTGCACGAGTCTTTTATGTATGTGAGCGTTTTGCCTGCACGTTTTTGTGTCCCATGTGCATGCCACGTGCCCACAGAGGCCAGCATGGGGGTCCAATCCTTGAGATTAGGATCTATTTTGAGCCGTGTGGATGCTGGAACCCAAGCCCAGCTTCTCTGAAAGAGCCGTCTCTCCAGCCCCAAGTCCCCTATGACGTTCTTGCTTTTCCGTATTAATTCCTTATCCGACATAAGACTTCCAGGTAGCTTTTCTTGGTTGCTAGGCAGCCTCTTCCCTACAGTGATTCTCTCTTGCTATTCAAATTCTTTCTAGTTGGGCGATAGCCCACGTGTCTCCCTTTGCTTTAAATGTCTGTGCTTTGGCTCTTATATCCATTTCCAAGTCCAGTGGAATAAAGGTTTTCCCTACTTATTTTCTAGAAGTTTTCAAGCTTGGGTCCTGAGTTTAAGTCTTTACCCATTTTCAGTCCATTTTTTTTGTGTGTGGCACTCATTGCATTTCTTTTATTTAAAAATAAATCTGTTATTGGATATAAAAGTGACCCCTGGAGAAGTGCCTTCCCCACCCTGTGTGTGGCCCTTGAAGACAACTGAAACCACACATTTGTTCACCTGAGCTGCCTGGCTTCCAAGAGAGAATTACCACTCTCTGGGTCACAACCCTCAAGGTCATCGTTGAGCTGCAAAGTGCAGCTTCTAGCTCTGGGATCCTAACTTCAGCTCTCCCTGAGACCTTAGGGACCAATGTTTATACCTGCTTACCTTTAGTACTTCCACTGAACCTAATTAAAGCCAGGTAAAACCCTACCCTAGCTTCGCCCGAAGGAAACCACTGCTCATGACAGATTCCTGGCAGTCACCATGGTTATGCCAACCCTCAGAATCCCTAAGCTGAGTGAGAGGTTGGTGGGTAGGAAGTTAAATAATTCATGTTTTGTGCAGAATATGTGATTTTTGGCACAGTGAGCGACTCGGCATCTGGGCTTTCCGACTGGAGAAGTATGGAGTTTACAAGAGAGCTGCTTGACTTTCTAATGCCAGCTGATAAGCACGCTTGCTGCAAAAGTATTGTGCAGAAAATCGGACCTACAGAGGGCTGGCAAGGGAGACAACGCCATCCACCATTGCTGGAGCATTCAAAGATCACTGAGTCTGGAAAAACAAACTATAAGAAACAAGCTTCGTGGAAGTGTAAGGCTGAGGGAGCCATAGGTTGATTCTTGAGATTTCAGGAAAGAGAGGGGACAGGGGGGTCTCTTCTCCGTGTCAGGGACATTGGATTTGCCCTCTACAGAAAACTCATGCTTCCTTCCCAGACCTTGGTCACTTCCTTGGCATCTCCAGGAGGCACGGGAGATGAGCTGTCACTGCTGGTCCGTCTGGTAATAATGATCAACAGGAAGGGGTTGTGAACGATTGCATGCTTAACTTCAAAATAGCTCCCTTTAAACGGACAGAGAAAATAGAAAAGGAAGATGGAACGACAAAAGAAACATCTTTTCCAAATGTTTCTGGCCACCAGCACGAAAATGCCTCCTCTTCAGTAGAAGACATTCTGCTTGCTTACAACATTCTCCATTTTTTTTTCCTAAAGAAATCTTTCTTTTTAATTGGGAATAGTTTTTTTTTCTTTATGGGTGTATCACTAGACAATGAATGCTAGCTCAAGTATCATGAAAGCAAAAGGAAGTTTTCTCTTCCTTTTTCCCCCTCCCCCCCAACTTTTAGAAAAGGTAGTAGAAAATAAAGATTAAAAGAGAATTGTGACGAAAAGTACACAGCGTCACAGGATCTCCTTTTTGGTGATTTACCAACATGTAAATAATGAATCAGTGCTCCTTGCATGTTCTGCAGTGTCCCTACATGGCATTTACATGTAGACAGGTAGGTAGGTTTGCTTTGCAGCTGTGTATGATTTGCTGATTTAAAATGTTTCTTAATGGGCCCTGGTTCTTTCCTCCCCATGCTTCCGGAAATAAGACTCAGACTCAAAATACATTTACAAATACTTTGGCCATATAGCTAGGCTCTTCTCTGACTAGAATCATGACTTAAGATAACCCATTTATTTTAACCTACATTCTGCCATGTGTCTGGTTACCTGTACTCAGGTACCGTGTGTCTTTCTCCTCACATCTTCCCAGGCAACTCTTCCCTGCCTCACTCTATCCCAGAATTCTCTCTGTCTCCCTGGTGTCTGATCCTCTATTCTACCCTTTCCTGTAGGCCATAGGGTTTTTTTTTAATTGACAAGTGATGTATCCATTCAATACACAAGGTACTCTCTCTACAGTGGCAGTTAGTTTGGGTCAACTTGATACAATCTGAAAGTATCCTCAAGTTGCTTTCCACGATGATTATCATAGCAATAGAAATTGAACTTGACAGCTACCACAAAAACATAGTAGGAAGAATGCTTCCTGAGTACCTAACATTGGCAGCCTGGGCTGCATATATTGTGTACCTTAGCCTTGTCAGGGTCCTAGAGAAACAGAGAAGGAAGAGGACGGTGGTGGGGATGATAGAGGTCATTACTAAGGCTCTTTATGGGCTGGATACCCTCATTCTGGCTTTGTTCATTTAATAAAGGCTAACTGAATGATTACATTGTGCCCAACAGTATTTCACAGTGTTGAATGTCATCCTCTGAAGCTTTGTGGGGAATGTGAATGACGCCAGAGACTCTCAGCTGCTGCAGATAAAAGGAGGACTTAGCAGACTTGGTTAAGACGGGAAAGAGTTTTGGAGAGAATAGATCAGAGTCCAGTGGGTTTGAGTTATGGGGGAGGAGGACCTAAGTTGCAGATTCAAAATGAGTGTTGGCCTCTGAGGGGTGATATCAGGAGCAACCTGCAGTTGTTGTGACCAGAAGAGGGTCTTGAGGAAGAGCAGCCTGAGCCATGGCCCTGTGGTGTGACGGTGCTCAGAGTCCTTGGAGGGAGAGGCAGAAGAGAGCCAGGGTGTGTAACTAGGGGATGAGTCCTTTAGGGCCTGTGAGGCACGGCATCCAGGTGAAGTGGCAAGCCATGAAGAGAGAGTGAAAGGCATGTGGTGAGATCTCACATACAATCTTAAAGAGTCATACAGTTGTTGTGTTGAGAATAACACTCTCCCCACCTTCCAAAGACATCCAATCCTATATTGTTTTGAGATTCCATTCTCATTTTATGATTCGCAAGCTGAGGGGTAAGAAAGTCAAGGCACTTCACTTTCAAGTGACAAGGTTAGGAGTCAAACTCATCAAAGCCCTTCTAGACCTGGGATTGCGTGATCCCTGCATTGAAAGACCGACTTTGACCACATCTGCTCATAACAGCTGAAATACAGATCGTAGGTACAATGAGAGGCAGCATACCCCTTATGACTTAGATGGGACACAACAAAATGTTAAGTCCATGGATTGACTCAGTAGATAACCGTTGAGGTCCTACTATGTTCATGAAAAATATGTTATACATTAGGAGAACAAATTCACCATTTCTTGGATAGCAGATAGCCTAAAATGGGAGACATAGGGAGTATTTACTGCATAAGTGTAGAAAACAGACTTTGGATCTCCAGAACCCATATAAATACTAGGTATTCCTGGTGACCCACTGTAATTCCAGAACTACCAGAAGGTAAGAACAGGGGGATCCCCAGAGCAAGCTGGCCTGCCATACTTTTCCTATTAGTAAGCTCTGGATTCCACCTGCCTCAGATACGTGATCCAGTGGAAAGCGAAGAACATGATATCAGCTTTAGGCCTCCACATACATGCACATACATGTATAATGCACTTATACACTCACACTCACACACACGCACATGTGCACACACACTGCTTATGTGAGTTTGACTCCTAACCTTGCCACTTAAAAGTGAACCGGCTTGATTTTTCTTACCCCTTGCACACATGCACATAAACACAAGAAAATCTAAACTAAAATAATAAATGGGGAAAGATGGATATTACTAACAAACCTGTGTAATAAAATCCTCAGGACAATTTCAAAGACTCTAAGGCTCCAGTAAGGTCAAGGATGCAAACTACTCTAAGAAGGCGAATGGAACCTTTTAAAGGCACAAGCCCTTCCTCATAGCTGACATCTTGTTCTTCATGGTTCAGTGCCTCAAACTTAATTCAAGTGAATACCTTGGGAAGAAAGATCCTAGCCCCCCATCTCCCGTGTGTTTGTGTGTATGTGTGTGCTTTCTAGGAAAAAAGACTAAGATTTTCTCATTTGAAGCACTTTCTCTGGATCCGACTGTTAACATTAGTTTTACAGTTTCTAATTGTTGAGTTGCACTGTGGACACATTGCAAACTGTTAGGAATCCAGAAAGCAGAAGGAACAGAGGGCTGTCTGTGCCTTTGATTTGGAGAACTGATTCCTGGCACATCCACACTCGTGTGTGTGTGTGTGTGTGTGTGTGTGTGTGTGTGTGTGTGTAAGCATGCACACACGTGCTTCCTAGAGAGGTTTTAGTGAGAACCCTAATTCACATGGTACCACAGTATTGGCCTCTGCTAGATAAAGTGTCCTATTGCACTTCAAGTTTTCCCCATGTGAACTCTTGACAGCACCGCTTTTCCATCCTGCTGCCTTGGTGATAGTTTGGATGTGATCCTTCCAAGGCACCCTTGCCAAGCAGGAGAGCGGCACCATCATGAGAGGAAAGCAGGAAGGCCTGTGCGCTCCTGGCCTGCTCTAGCTTAGAGCCCCAATTCTACAACTTGCTAAGCTATGAAACATGGAAGTGTATGTGACTGTGACTGCTTCATCCTAAACTCAGGCATGGAATACCAATATTCCAGGAGTTGTGTTAAAGGAGACAAACATGAGGAATGGGACCGACAGTTTTTCTTTGAGTGTTGGCCATTCCAGAGTTACTTCAGAGATATATCATCCCCCATCTGAATACATGGTGGTGATGTGCACTGGTCATCCTTTTGGCCACCATAGCATCCCTATCCCTGCTCCTCTGATGTCATTGATTCCCCCTGCTGGCAGGAAAGCAAACAGAAAGCCAAGGAATCACAAGCCCCTTGCTGGGATTTCACCTTGGCTGGCTCTTCAGTAGCCTCACCCCAGGGATTATATAAATATTTTGTGTTCCCAGAACCTTGATCAGGCAATGTCCCAAAAGAGCTCAGCATGTAAACACTGACCTAAGCAGTGTGGCTTCAGACATTGTTAGTCTAGAGGAACTGCAATGGCCACCAGGAGCACCCCTCGGCTGTCAGGAGCACCCCTCGGCTGTCAGGAGCACTCCTCGGCTGTCAGGAGCACCCCTCGGCTGTCAGGAGCACTCCTCGGCTGTCAGGAGCACTCCTCGGCTGTCAGGAGCACTACTCGGCTATCAGGAGCATCCCTCGGCTGTCAGGAGCACTCCTCGGCTGTCAGGAGCACTACTCGGCTGTCAGGAGCATCCCTCGGCTGTCAGGAGCACTCCTCAGCTGTCAGAAGCACTCCTCTGTCTTATTTTAAGGAGACGATGGAGGTGTCACAGACATTCTGGTCAACATCAACTGATGGAATATATCCTATCTCTAGGGCAAGTATCAAAATTATCTAATCCCTGGGGTCGGCCGGCGGCTACTTAAGCTTTGCTCCACAGAGGGATTACTGTTGCTTTTCATATGATGCTGTAACACTTTAATATGAGAAAAATGAGGGCAGGAATCAGCGCCGGGCATTGAAGAGGCTGGTTGCATGACAGTCAGCTATTAGGTCATGACTTAAAGATAACCACCAACCTGTGTCTTCAAGATAAAACAGAAGCCAAAATGACCAGAGTGGCTCTCTGCCTCAAGACATAGATTGAGAAGTTGTCTGGCAGGCGGGGCTCTCTGCCTGAGGGAAATTCCAGAAGCCATCTATCATTGCACACTACTGCGTGACCTTTCCTCGGGAGATCTGAGCAAATTCCTATTCACCCCTGAGTGGGACCAACAAAGACATCGTCCCACCCAAGTCTTGCTTGGTAAACCAGCGAGTTTGTTGATGTTATTTATGAGAGCACCGATGCAGCAGCATGGCCAGAAAGCCCACCTCGGCCTGGGTGACAACTCGTGAGAGCTGTATTCCTAATGTCCCCTGCAGGATCTGCAGGCAGCTCGACCAAAGAGTCCTTGCTCCTCCAAAGTTGTTTACTGCTTTTCGACCTTGGGGATCCTGCCAGTTTCTATCTTTCTGAGCTTCCGGACTCCTAGGTGGCCTCCCTCCTCCTTTCAGGCAGGATCGGTTCAGTTCAGAGGAAGCAGATAGACAACATGCAAAAGTAAGAGAGGCGTGCAGAGAGGAGAATACAAGCAGTGACCGTAAATAACAGGCAGGATGCTCGTTGGTGGGGATGGATCCCTCTCTTAAAGGGGCATAGACACCTATTGTTGGAATTCATTTGGTGCCACCTAGAAAACGAGCAGATTCTGATGGGGCTAAATTGACGCTCTGCAAAGGCTGAGCAAAACACATCTGTAGTTTGCTTTGTGCTGTGCCTACTACGGAGCTACAGGCACGGAGATGGCTGAATATAGGACACTGTCCTGAGTTCACTGTGAGGGGTGGGGCCAGGCAGTCATCACAAATCTGCTTCCCAAGATGGATTCTAACTGTCTTCATAGGTGATTCAATTAAGCTTAACTTCAAGTGAAAACTGGGCTTCGGTCTATCTGTTCAGAGTTGGAACCCAGAAGCCTCCCTCCATAACAGAAACATCAGGAAAGCTGAAAGTCTTAGAAGGAAAAAAAAGAATAGGTTTCAGAATGCCAGCGGTTTTAGCATCACAGGGTAGAAGACCAGACAGAGCCATGTGAAATGGGAGAATGTGTTCAAGTTGTCAAAAATAGACCAGAAGGTCATGGTCAGAAATAAACCCCTGGAACAAACAAGCCAGTCCTAGGACACATACCTAGAGCGGCGGGATATTAGAGCAATCTTCTCTGTATACTCAGATAACTCTAAGGCCTGGGAATCATGTGTCTAATTCCAGGAGGCACAGCAGAGAGGGACAGGGTGATCGTCCACCTCCAGAGGAAGGGCTGTCAAGATGGTGGCAGGACTAGAATGTAAATAGTGGCTGTGTGAGAAGAGGAAAGAATGCTCGCTCCAGGTAGCTGTGTGACTTTAGTCATTTGGCTCCAAGGAGCTCTGTTCCTGCATCTTCAAAGTGAAGACAGTGGCCTGGGCACCCAGGCAGTCTATGTGTCTACCCACACAGACTCTCTGGTAGTCCAGAAGCTGAGGATGGCCTTCTTCCTTCACTACAGCTCATTACCAGTTGCTAACCTCTGCCTTCCTCATGGGATGCACAATAAGAGAGTCTACACTCAGATACTTTATCAATGCAAAGGCATGGCTGGCAAAAGCCTTCGTCCAATTAGAAAGAAGGTTCACAGCTTGCATGTGCTAGACAATATGTTACCACTGAGCTATATTCTTAGCCCTAAATTTTGTATTTGGTCCCCTGGTCTTAAATCAGCAGCTGCCTCTATCCCTTAGAAATGTTCCACATTGTCCCTGCTGTCTGTGCTGTCATGACCAGTGAGCTTTCTTGGATCAGAAGAAATGGGACTGATCAGTTATCTACTCAGCCAGTAGTCTGTCTGTAAGGCACCAATGACAAAGCACCCGGGAACATGGACTCCATTTAAAATAGAAAGGAGGCACACCCAAAGCAAAGCCCAGCCTTGCCAGTCATGTACCATCCTTAGCCAGAGGCTCCCTGGCAGTTGCAGTGGGCCAATCTCCAAGAAGCCCAATAAGGTGCCTTGCATCTGATGGCCTTAGGGTGACTTCAGCCCTTGGTCATTCCATGTTCCACTCTTTGGAGAAGCAGAGGACAGAGTGAGAGTGAAGTGGACCAGGATAAGTTAATGATTGAGGCGCAGAGCCCTAGAAAATGAGTCCCATTCCCCACTGCCTGGCATGTGAGCGAATCAGCCTGGTTCAAAGGCACATCAGGTAGCACATGGCAGAATGCCTGCTAATAAACAGGCTGATTTCATCTATCGGATGAAGGCCAGTCTGAGGGTCCACCTCCTGGTAGTGATATTGCTCTAAAGTAGTCATTTGCAACCCTGGTAGCCATTGCAACCATCCAGGGAGCTGGCTGTGTAATGATGATGCCCAGGCACCATGTGCAATGTAGGAAACCGGGATCTCTGGGATCCTCGAAAGACTTTCCTTCATGACAGATTGTATCACAATGCACCACATGCTTCCAGTGGCTAGTTAACTCAAAATGTACAAAGCACTAGAAGACTCACTGAGGAAAAGGAAACCACCCCACCCCCTTAGAATACCACATCCTAACCCGTACCACACCCCTCAAGTTCTCTCCTGTGGAACTACTGTTGATTCATACCTATGAGCAGTGTGGTTTGATGCCAGTCAATCTTTGAATGCATGGTGAACCCGAGAGCATCTGGCCCCAATGATGCGTTGGGCAAGGGAAATTGCTGAAGAGGGCTTTCGTCTTGTTCTGTCCTTGTTGTCAGTGTTGTTTGTTTTTGAAACAAGGTTTCCTGGACCTTGAGCTACCCTTGAACTTACTATGTGGTAGAAGACGACCTTGAACTCTGACCCCTCCTGCTTTTGTCTCCCAAGTGCCCATCACCATTGGCTTAGGATTGAACCCAGGACTTTGTTCTCACAAGGCAAGCACTCTCTGCCTAAGCTCCGTACCTAGCCCTCTAATCAGTTTGCTATCCACTTACTCTGTTGCATTTTCTCTCAGTCATTGTGGCTTTGCCATAGTGCCTGTCACTTGGTAGAAACTCAGTATGATTTCAGTCACCAATAAGACCACTGTTGATCTCGACTGAAAATTCCAGCCCTCTAAATCCTCATTTACTGTTATGTACCGGTGGGCATTGAACCCAGGGCCTCATGGACAAAGAATTTTCCCCTAAGCTACATTCCAAGTCCTTGGTTGGGGAGATCTTTAGACAGCATTAGGATAACTTATTTAGAAGTGAGTGCAGTCAATATCTCATATCCATAAGGGCTGCAGGCCATCGTGTGATTTCACTTCCATCAACACTCTTCCTGCCCCGTCTCCTCTTTCAGACTAACCCTGAACTCACATTTGTATTCTCTCTGAAAGATATTTTGCCTAAGCTGTCTTGACTCATTAAAGAGTTCAAGATTAGGCTGGAGAGATGGCTCAATGATTAAGAGCACTGGCTTTTCTTCCAGAGGACCTGGGTTCAATTCCCAACCCCCACATGGCAGATCACAACTGTCTGTCACTCCATTTCCAGGGGATCTGAAACCTTCACACAGACATACATGCAGGCAAAACACCAATGACATTAAATAAAGATACATTTAAATAAAATAGAAATGTAAAAAAGAGCTCGAGATCAATCCCAGAAGAGATAAATAGTGAAAATCTCTATTCATTCACCATTTTTGACAAATTTTAATGCTGGTCCTTTTAATTCTGCTTAATCCTAGGTAGTGGTTAATATTCCTTTGTACTTATCTTATAGGTGATAGGTGGGGTTGGAGTGCAATTTATCAAAGCGTTGAGCTGCCACGCAGATCGCAAATCACACAGTGCTTCAGTCTTCAGTTCCCACATCCAAGCCCTGTGCCCCAGCCTCACCCACTTCTGTCCAGGCTTCTGCCTCCCCTCCCACCTCCAGATCCTCCCTTGTTTCACAATCTCTTGGCCACCGTTGCAGTCAACTCGTTCAGAAAGCCTCCTCAGGGACTCGTGTCTTCCTGATATCTACCCTTCTTCCTCATGACCCGATCTGCCCGTGTATTGGTGGCATCTGAATGCAAAACTTGTGCTTATCCATTTCCGAATTATAGCCCCAGCAGTTTACAGATATTAAATGAGTTCCTTTTTCATCAATATATGAACTTACTGTACAATTATCTGGTCAAAGATACTATGTTCAGACACCAAACTTTTTCTTTCTATCTCCTCAAGAAAGACGGTCAGCCTTCCTTGCTAACAAGGTCTCCAAGGTATGGATAGATGGCACCTTTTTGGCTCCATGTTCCCTCTATGGTGGGCCCTTCTGCAGTGCCTAGCCTCCTTCCGAGCTGTCTGCTCCTTCCCAAATCCCGATGGGGTGGACCTCCCCTCCCCCTTACAGTGCAGCGCATACCTCTTTGCCTGCCTCTCCTTTGTCCCCTGTCATCTTCAGCCAATTTTGTGATCTACCTTCACCACATGGTCTGCCGCCGTGGCCTTCTCTGAGAACCTCTGATGTACCCTAGTAATGTTTCTGTTTTCCTGAAATTCCCCTTTGGTTTTTGCCTAAAACTCCTCATTGTTAGCCTCCATCCAGAGCAAATGTATTTGCTACCCTTGTTCTTGTTCAATCTACCCCTTACCAACTCAATCAGTTGGCCTTCTCCCTTCCAGACATGAGCACACCCTCTCACATGTAGACCTGCCAGCCACATGGCATTGTTTAGCTCTACACTCAGTAGACTCTGCCCTTCCTTCCACCGAATGCCAAAGTCTTACTCTGCTCAATCCCAATCCATCCCTCCCACATTTCTAGCCCCCACCCACACCTTCACCATCACCCTTTCTTGCTCTGCACCATTAGCTGAGATTATGGCTTTACACGGCGGACAAAATTCTAGATGGCAGAGGTAGGATTTTGCAGGGTGTTGGCAAGGGAATAGATCTTAAGAGAGGGCCCTGCAGAGGTAGTTAGGTGCTCTTTAATTCAAACATAAGCTTTAGGGGAAGAGAAAAAATAGACCTGTGGAGGTTGGGGGGAGCTCATGGGCTATTAGACTGCCCAGGGCTCATGGCTTTGGGCTTTTTTGTATAAGTAAAAGGGGGACTACTAAAAGTTTTTGAGAAAATCTCCAGTAGCAAATTTTTGCAGAATTTTGCAGCATCTTTCCCTTAGGAGGCTGGAGACGTGAACACTTGGCCCAAGGCAACCTATTTCCTTTTTGTTTGAAATGCTAGACTTGAAAGAAAGATGTCAAATAAAACTGAAAAAAAAAAAAACCAACCAAACATCTCAGATGATCAGAAATTTGCTCTCTAATGTGTGGGATTTTGCTAAAATGTATAATGTTTGCACGGTTCTGGCGTTGTCATAGAAGCAAATGGCACGTTTTCGAGAATGTGGATCTCTTCGGGTATCTCCTGGCCACCATTGGCTGTACTTTCAGCTGGCGGGGGGGAGGATTCCTGGAGCCCTGACAGGGGGCTCCCTTGCACCTTGCTGTGTCCAAATGCTCGGAGGTGAAAGGCTGCCTCTGACTCCAGCAGAACACTTCTTTCAGTTAGCAGGAGTGCCCACTAATGCAGAAACAGATGAAGGAAGCCAAAATCAAAAGGGAGCCGTTGTCACCCACAACTCCATTTGCATTTATTTGTTCAGAATTCATATTAACTGGCAGTAGCAGCTTGTGCTCATTTTCTCTGGATCATTAAAATCTGCTCAGTCTGAGCCATAAACAAAGGCACCGGTGGCCAGGTAGCGGCTCGAACAACTCGGCAGTAATTGCGCCACGGCGCCCCTGTAGCAGCCCACGGGCTCATTTGATTACAGTAGCTCAAAACTGGCGAGGGCATTCATTAAGCAAAGTGTATCTTAGGTGCGATCCACAGAAAGACTGGAGGCACAGAGGACATTTGCCATGTATTTCCATTCTTGGCCTAAACTGGTAAAGAAAAAAAAAAATACTAAGAGAGAAGTCATTAGAAATTTAGTCTGGTTCGTATCACAGTAGGACTTGTGTGATCAGAGCCTGACACAAGACGCAGGCTTCAGATAGCGTGGGCTGTTAGTGGCGAGGACAAAGGGGAAGGGGGGAAACCATGCTCAGAGAACCAGGGAACAGAGCGAAATGGAGCACGTGTGTGTTGCAAAAAAAAAAATGTAATGTTACTGTATGACTTGAAGCATGAACGCTGGTCTATTGTGGACGTTCACCTCTGTAATCCCGGCACTCGGAGGATAGAAAGCGGGGTGCTGGTGCTACAATTTATATTTGGTACTGTTGGGCTTCGTGGTCCATTCGCTAACCCATTCTTCCGGGTCCATTAGCCACATACGGTGGGGAATAATTGAAACCTCACAACTCAGAAATGGAAGCCAAGAAGATGAAGAGGACGAGGCCAGCTTGTACTAAATAATACGGCTTTTTAAAAATGATGAAAACAATCCAGGCGTTTTCAACTTTAAGGTACTGATCACAGTCCCAGTCCCAACAATTAAATGTTGAGGGCCAGATAAGTACCGAATAAAGACAAAACCGATGGTCACCAGCAGAGCTAGACAAGGAGGTAAGGCTGCGGGTGAAAGGCAGCCAAGAGCAAGTCTTTAAGGGCAGTGGCTGCTGGGCGGTCCTTGGAGGTGAGCCATCCAGCATTAAGTCTCAGATTCCTGCTCGGAAGGAAGTCCTGACCTAACACACAAAGTCTTCTCTAGTCCTGAGTCCTTCAGTGTTTCAAAGTAGAGATGCTCAAAGATCACTCGGTGCACAAACCCTCAGAGGTAAATTCATATGTTTAAGTGACGCTGAGGGGCTGGAGAGATGGCTCAGGGATTAAGAGCACTAGCTACTTTTCCAGAAGTTCTGAGTTCAAATCCCAGCAACCGTACAATGGCTCACAACCATCTGTAATGAGATCTGATGCCCTCTTCTGGTGTGCCTGTAGACAGCTATGGTGTACTTATATATAATAATAAATAAATCTTTAAAAAAGAAAAAAAAGGGAAGCAAACCCTGAACAAATCCACCATCACGTCTGCTTCTATACCCTGTTTCCCAAAGGCTCAGGCTGCATGAGATCAGAGAAATTTTTTTTAACTAGTTCATAATTGTTTGGTCGTTTTGTTTTTGTTTGTTTGCTTGGTTTTTTTTTGTTTTGGTTTGCAAATATAATACACACACATATGAGTCTGAAATGATCACAGAGATAAATCAGAACTTGCTTTCTCCAGAACTACGCACATGCTCCTCTATTGATCCGGGAGATGCTGGGATTTAACTTGAATAAACCTGAAAATGTCGTCCCCCTCATATATCACTTCTAGGGAACAAGGGGGAATTCTTAAGCCTGGATAACCAATGTGACCAATTTAGGAAAAAAAAAAAACAAGAATAATGAGAATGGCTGAACGAATTTTTTTTTCCTCAAGCTAATGGGCCCTTGAAAAGGACTCGAGTAGCACAGGCATATGCTGAATCCCCATTTTAGAGGGATGAGCCAATCTCTTCCGTGCCTGGGGCTCCATCTGGGGGACAGAGATAAAGAGCATTGTGAGAATTCAACGAGTCGTTACATATGGATGCTTATAGAGGAGGACTCTGATGTATACAGGACTCTGTGTGTGTGTGTGTGTGTGTGTGTGTGTGTGTGTGTGTGAGTGTGTGTGTGAGTGTGTGTGTGTGAGTGTGTGTGTGTATGTGAGCATGTGTGTATGTGTGAATGTGTGTGTGTATGTGTAAGTGTGTATGTGTGAGCGTGTGTGAGAGTGTGTGCATGTGTGTGTGCATGTGTGAGCGTGTGTGTGTGTGTGCATTCATATGTGAGAGTGCCTATGGCATGCAAACACATGCTCTTATGTGTGAACGTGCATGTGAGAGCCATAGGTCTATGTCGGTTGGCCTCTTCAATCGTTCTTTACATTATGTATTGAAGACAATGTCTCTCACTGAACGGAGCTTGCTGGTTTGGCTACACTGACTGACTGGTGGGCAAGCCCCAATAATCCTCCCGCACCTCCCTTCCCAATGCTGGACTATAGGTTCATGTCCACGAGCTATTTTACTTGGATTCTGAGAATCAAATCACTTTACCAACTGAGGCATCTCTCTGAGTCCCATGAAACTTTTGGTTAATGCTTAACTTTCCTAATTTTTCTTAGCACGATTTCCTCTCTAGCTTTGTGAAATAAATTTTCAGAGCAGCAAGCTCCTCCCCTTGGGGACTCAGAAATAATACTGCTTATTATGCATACATTATGTTCAGGTCATCGAACCTATATCTAATCTGATCTTTCACAGTAGTCTTATGAGAAAGGTATTATTCAGTCAAGAATCTAAGGATTAGAGAAAAAACATAACAGCCTCCATTAACAAGGAAGGGAGCAGATTCTGAATTTAGGGCCAAATGAATCCAAAGCCACTGGGATTATAGGTCAGCGGTAGAATTTTGCTTCATGTGATTCAGGTTTCAACTATGTCCCCAACATACATACATACATACATACATACATACATACATACATACATACATGGACAAATAAGTAAATAATAAGTAATCTGTCTCATTTTACCACTCTCCCAGGCTATACACTACAGAAACTGTTCAATCTGCCAAAATGAAATCTAAATAACAGGCCAAAGACCTTTAATTGACTTATCTCACACAGATTAGATGGCTTGGTGTCTCTCTGAGAACTTCCGCTTAAAATCCTGCGATTAATTGGCCTTGTGGCTCTGATCAGAGGAAGTCTGTTTAATTCAAGTCACGTGTGGGCACATCAGTCCGACGATAACGTCTAAATCTGTTGGCCTGTCACAAAGGCACAAGTTTAAACCCAGCCACCGATTTGAGCTGTCACTGTTCCCAAGTAGAGACATCCTCAAAGGCTTATCTGAGCAGAAGGTCAATCCCAAGGCCTGGAGGTTTGCC
This sequence comes from Rattus norvegicus, assembly GCF_021556685.1. NCBI lineage: Eukaryota > Metazoa > Chordata > Mammalia > Rodentia > Muridae > Rattus > Rattus norvegicus. The sequence continues at coordinate 66,862,877 of NC_141546.1, read as the reverse complement.
CGGCCTGGCTTCCCTGCCCTGCTGAAAGCAGAGAGGCTCACAGACGCACAGCTGGGAGGACTGTATTTGTGGCGTCCGCAAGCTAAATTTGAGAACCTGGAGCAGCCGGGCCAACTGCAGGCTCTGTAGCCGGAGACACACTGGATACGTGAACCCTAACAACACAGCAGAGTAAGGAAAAGCTTAGATGAAGAGGTGTCAGAAATGGTACAAAACAGAAAGATGCAAAGCAGCTTCCCATTCAGCAGGGATAAGGAAACAGACCCCAGGGGGTTTATTTATACAGAGGATTGTGCTATTCTTGGCACCCAGAAGGAGTCCTCTCTCAGCAGTGAGTGGGGACGTGGTTTAAGCACACGGCTACAGTTGGGAAGGCCGTGTGCAGCAGCAGAGTACCCGCCGACACGTCATTCACCATGCAAAGGAGCCACTCCCTTCTGAGAGCGGAGAGACTTACCTGCCCGTGTGGTTGTCTACACCCTAAGCCAAGGGCACCTTGACAGAAGCCCTTCAGCAGGTACTTCCTACTTTCCCCTCCTGCGAGCCTTCCATTTGAGAGACCGAAGGGGGACCCTCCCTTCGTGTGCTGCTACCATCCTGGGAAGGAAACTTCCCTAATCGCTCCACCGTAGATGTCGCATATCGAAGGCCTGAGTTTGATCATGTATGTAGCTGTCTCTAAAGCCAATATTCACAGGTGTGCTGGCTAATTTTATGTCAAACTGACATGGGCTAGAATAGTCAGAAAGGAGGGAACCCCAAGTGAAAAAACGCCCTCATAAGATTGAGCTGTAGGCAAGCTCGTGGAGCATTTTCTTAAGTACTTTTTGGTGGGAGAGGGTTTAGCCTATTTTGGGTAGGGTCATCCCCTAGTCTGATGATCCTGGGTTCACTAAGAAAGCAGGCTGAGCAAACCATGGCGAGAAAGCCGGTAAGCAGCACCTCTCCATGGCTGGCTGCTGCTGATCAGTTCCTGCCTCCAGGTTCTTGCCCTGTTGGTGTTCCTGTCCTGACTTCCTTCAGGGATAGACTATGGGTGTGGAAGGATAAGTCAGATAAACCCTTTTCCCCACAACTTGCTTTTGGCCATGGTGCTTCATCATAGCAATAATAACCCAAACTAAGACAGCAGGAATATCATTGCTCTGACTGACCTTGACTAATTAGCATCTATCTTAAGGAGGCGGCGGGGCCAATTTCTGCAGGCCCATACTCGACTAGACAAAGGTTAGGAAGAACAATCTGAGGGGACTGGCATTGGAGAGCAGCCAATAGTGTCCTACACCTCTACATTTTATATATGTAGCTGGACCGTATGCCCCAGATGAAGCTTTACTTTCTCACAAGGAATGCCACTCAAAGCCTGGGTCTTGCTATTCCCAAGGAAAGTCAGTTATTCCTCTTATGTCCCCATCCACTCAATGCCTCTATTCTATCATCCTTTCCTTCTTCTCCTTCTCCAGAGACTCTGTTTTCAATCATCTCTCTTCCCCTAGGCTCGAAGTTTTCATGGATACAATGTGCCATTCATTTTGGAATTTTCAGTACCTAAGATAATGTCTGTGATTAATACATATGTATTAATCACAGAAATTATTATATACAGGTATATATATATATATGTATATATATAATTTATACTTTGGAAATCTCTCTTGTTAAGTTTGTTTCAGCATAACCAAGAACTGGAGATGATACATGTTTTTAAAGGAGAAGGAGAATGAGAAGGAGGAGGAAGAGGAAAAGGAAAAGGAGGAGGAAGAGGAGGAGGAGGAGGAGGAGGAGGAGGAGGAGGAGGAGGAGGAGGAGGAGGAAGAAGAAGCAGCACCAGCAGCTGGGCTCAGCAGCACACTTCTGTAATCCCAGCCCAGGGGAGGCAGAAACAGGAGGATCCCCTGGGGCTGGCTGGACAGCCAGTCTCTGAGTCTGCAGGCTCCAGGCTCAGTGAGAGACCCTGTCTCAAAGAGTAAGGGGGAGAGTGATTGAAAAAGATGCCCAATGTCAATGTCTGACCTCCACATACATGTGCACACACTCAAACACACTTCATCACACACACACAAGCAAACAACAAAGAAAGACAACTTCGTCTTTTAGTGAGATTCTAGCATGCTGACTTAATAAGAGAAAGATAAGGACTCCAGGAAGGAGGGTCACCAGGTGTGATAGACTTAACTCCCACACTCCCACAGCCTGCAGGACCCAGTGGGGACAGCAGCATCTTGGACCCTAACCACCTGTGCTCTAATTCAAAGACAAAGATATTTCCCAACTTGCCCAAGGCTCTGGCCAAGAAGACTCGGATCCCCAAGCTCAGGTCATTCTAGTGGGGCAAGAACCAGCTGGGTTTTCAGCTATGTGGATGGAGCCATCTGTTTTGCTTGCCCACATAAAAAATATGCACAAGGAGTGTGCAAATCAGCAAATCCACAGCTTCCAAAGGACCCAGCTGCGATGCGCCCTCCCTTTGGGGACTAATGAAAGGTAAATCCAGTGTCAAAAGACGGAGGGCCAGCAGTAAGGCTAAGGAACCAACAAATCAAACTCCATCATCTCTCCCTTGCTTTTGCCTGGAATGCAGTCCACCTGGCTCCCTAGCCACATGGCCATTGTGCTTGTGCGAGGGGCGCTGTGGTGCATGCCGAGTGCCCGGAAAATTACCAGCAGCCTCCTGCCTCTCCCACCACAGGCACCAGGAGCAGATCACATAAGAACTCCCTTCTCTGATGCTCTTTGGTCTGCTGACTGCCTGGTTCACCCTCAGTCCTTCGTATAATGAGCCTGGTGAGTCCAGGTGGCCAGAAATAGAGAGGCTTTTTGTATGCTGGTCTCAGAGAAGGGAGCCCTTTAGCCTTTCCCACATACTACCCTCCCCCACTTCCCTATCACCTCACTTCACAGAAGGAAATTTAGAACTGTCTTGGCTCCCTGGTTAGCACAGAGGACAGTGGTTTCCACACTTTAAAAAAAAATGAAGGAAGGGAAAACGGAAATAAAATGGGGATGCTGTTAGCCTGCCACCCAGGTGCAGATGGTGTTTGGCAACCCAGGACCAGGCCTTGATTGAGAAGAGGGTCTGTCTCAAAACCATTACAGTTAATTATCACGGAGTTACAGATTCATCAGTGGGCAAAGAGCCAGCTCGAAATCCCCTGGGAAATTTCAGATGGATTAATAAGGGATGTGGCTGTAAGACAGCTGATTTTCTATAAAGAAATGATATCATTATTTCTATTCCTCCCTCCCGGACCCAATGTCTGATTCTCACTCTCCTATCATTGAAGACATCTGTCCAACAGGGACCTGGGTCAGGGGAAACGGCTTTGTTCTCTGTTGTTATCTGGTAGCACTGCTGTGTTCAGAGCAAGACTCGTGCTTTTTTACAGCTCCTGCTCATCTAGGAAAACATATTTCAACCTGGTCATCTGCTTGCCTGTGTGGTTTTCCCTGTTAAGAGAGTTCTGCACAAGAAATGCCCAGAAGCCTTAACAATGGTGGAATGAAAGGCCTCTCCTCCGACCACATACAGTTGTGCTCAACAGGAGCCAAGCAGAAGCACACCCGACGCTGCCAGCAGAAGCAGGACATCTGCGCAGTACAGGCACACAGGATTGGCAGCCCCTCCCTGGACTCAGAATGCCACTTCCCTTGCTGGGACCTTGGTCTTTGCTTTCCCCACTAAGGTCTGTATCTCTTATTCCTGAGAAGCAGGAAAGTCTCAGAGTGATGGGCTCCAGTCACGTGGAGAAATAGAAACAGGAAATTACATGCATGTCCCACTGATGCCGCCAAATCACGACCTACGGCAGGTGCCTGGATTTGTCTGTGTTTGTGTGTTGGGTGTGACGTTCCTCTTCCTCTAAGCCTTCTCTCGGCTTTTCGGGTCCCCAGAAGCACGGGTAAATGAAACAGAGATGAGCTTGGCGTTGGAAATGAAATTCACCCCAGAAAGGAAGAGAAACACCAAGACAGCTGAGACCTGTGCAGGGAAAGCATCCTTGTCTAACAGCCACGTTGCTACTTGGAAGTCTATGTTTTACAGCTCTCTCTCTCTTCTCTTTCTCCATGTGACTCAATGGGGAGTCGAAGTTTCCAGGATCTGAAACTGTATGGAAATAATGTGGAAATAATTTGGCTTGCTTGTAGAAGTTAATCAGCCAGGCAACACTTCTTGATAAACAGAAGTACCAGTAAGTATTGTCAATTTTGTGGCCACACAGACATCAAGGCAGCTATTCAACTCCACCTCTGGCCCACAAAAGCAACCGTTTGTAGACCATGCATTACAAAATGAGTGAAGAAGTACATGCTGCCAGGAGCCTGATATAGCTGTCTCCTGAGAGGCTCTGCCAGAGCCTAACAAATACAGAGGTGGATGTTCCCAGCCAACCATCGAACTGAGAATGGGGTCCCCCATGGAGGAGTTAGAGGAAGGATTGAAGGAGCTGAAGGGGCTTGCAACCCCATAAGAACAACAATACCAACCAACCAGAGCTCCCAGGGACTAAACCACCATCCAAAGAGTACACATGGACAGATCCATGGCTCTAGCTGCATATGTAGCAGAGGATGGCCTTGCTGGGCATCAAGGGGAGGAAAGGCCCTTGGTCCTATGAAGGCTTGATGTCCCAGTGTAGGGGAATGCCAGGGCGGGGAGGCAGAAGGGAGTGGGAAGGTGGGCGGGGGAGCACCCTCATAGAATTAGGGGGAATCAGGAATGGGATAGGGGGTTTCCAGAGGGAAACTGGGGAAGAGGATAACATTTGAAATGTAAATAAAGAAAATATCCAATAAAACAAAGAAAAAATGAGTGTCACGTTTTTTTAAATAATTAATGTTTCAGTAAAACTTTATAAATCAGACAACACTTGAGATTTTTATTCATAATGTGTAAACATCTTCTTAAATACAAAGTTATAATACATTTCCTCTCTCTGAATAGTATTTGACACGCACATATGATAGTGGTTAGAACATGACTTCTGGGTTTCTTTTTCCTACTTTTCCCCCCCTAAACAGTAATTAAAGTGACAATATGTAGCAATTCAGGAAGCAAAACACACATTATCTACTTGAACTCTCAATTTGGTGAGACTGTGTGGACATGGTGAAGTTTTTCGCTATCTCAGAAGTCCCATTTTAGGAAGTAATAAGCAAACTTACCTAGAGTAATTAATCTTGTTGAAGTGCTGAATATAATATTAAAACTCAAACCTAAAAGCATCCAGTGTTAACAAGGTAGACAAGAATTACCAGACTCCATGCAGGAAAATTAGACAACACACACAGAAGCAAATGTTGTCCTAATGTTTTTTCACTTCTGTAAAGTTGGGTTCATTCTGAGAGCTTCTTGGAGTAATTAGGACAGTTAGATATTATGTAAGTTACAAAATGCATTAAAAATTCATTCTTACAATAAATTTAAGGCTCAAAGAAAATCTCTGGAATAAAAGAGAGCCAGAAATGAGGAAAGTCTCCTGTGGACAAGCAGATAGAATTCACATCTCCTTTGGATCAAAGATCCTGGAGCCCGGAAGTTGACATTAAAGGAGTCCTTCAGACACCTTCAGAAGCACAGAGAGATCCTCTTCGGAAAAAGAGTCATTCATTTCACCCTAGGTTTGAAAATGATTTTCCAAGCACCAAGACCAATCAGGTAGTCAAAGAAAAAGCACCACGATATTAACAAAAATACTTGTGAGTACCATCGCCAGATACAAGTTATTCAGCAAGAGTGCTTCCTATTCTTAGAGGGGAAAGATCAGGCTTCACAGAAGGAAATGGTTTTTGTTGCTTGTCTGGGAGGAAAGGGAGTGAGTCAGGGTCTCACCTTTCTGCCCTGGCTGGCCTGGAACTCACTCACTTTGTAGAATAGCGTGACCTTGAACACACGGAGAGCCAGTTGCCTCTGCCTCTGGTGACAGGAGTAAAGACATGAGCCACCATGTTCTGCTAAGAAGGCATTCTTCAAAAAATGTGTTTTAGGGGCAGGAGAGAGATAGCTCACTCAATAAAGTACTTGTCACAAAAGCATGAATACCTGAGTTTGATCCCAGGATTTATGTCAAAAACCAGGCCTGAGGGCACACACTTGTAATCCCATCTTGGGGAGAGTGAAGAGGGATGGCTCCCTGGCATTCACTGGCCAACCAGCCTAGCTTAATTGGCAAGACTCAAGTCCCAGTGAGAGACCCTGTCTCAAAACAAGGTAGTAGGCGCCTAAAGAACGACACCTGAGGTTGGCTCTGGCCTCCGAACTCATAGATGTGTGTCTGAGCATTCATGCCTACACATATCACACAAAAAAATTTTCTTTTATGAAAAAAGAATCAATAGAACTTACATGTAGAAAAAAATGAAACATCCAAAGTTAAAGATTTAATAGCATTTTTTTCAGCACATTAGACAAATCAAAAGAAAGAAGTAGATACTAAAAGTCTCATCTTTGAAAAAAGTGTCCAGTAATCTATGATTAGCAAATAAATCTAATTTCCTCGGACTCAAACCCTGAAGGTTTTCAAGACTCACCAACCTGTAGGCAATTGGGAAGGAGAGTGTCAGTTTCTTTCTTCCTCTGCTCAACTGATAGTTCTGAATTTCTTTCTGCTCCCTCCCCCAAAAGCTCTCCATGGGCAACCAGGCCATGATACCCTTCTCCTTTCCAAGACTTTGATAATACGGGCACATTCACTTGGTGTGCCACAGCCAAGTTCCAGTGCTTGCCTTAGTGTTTAGTTTGTTCTCATGTGTATGCAGCTAACTCCCTGTGGTTAAGGGTTAGCCAAAGAGCTTCCCGGGAGTCCCGAGGATTGGACCAACCAATTCAATAGGACTTTTATTTTATTATTTTATTTCATTTTGCTTCTTACAACAGATCTATATAGCATTAAACCTGTAACAATGTTCCCCTCCTGACTTTGCTTTAGAGTTTTCATTAATTGTTATTGCATATATTAAAGCCAACAAGAGAGCAATTCTGTAGCAGAGACCTCCTTTCTTTCTGTATTACACTCCATTCTTTCTCAGATTTGGGGGATAATTTCCCTTCTGTCTGGAGAATTCCCTTTAGCACCTATTTCTGTATGGGTCCCTTGACGGTAAGCCCTGGTTTTGTTTCTTTAGGAAGATGGTGTATTTCATTTTCACATTTAGAGGGTAATTTCATGGGATTAACTATTTCAGGTTTGGATTCATGACTTTTGTATTTTCTTTGGCTCTCTCTCGCATCGTTGTACTGTACTCAGCTTTCATTTCTCTTTTTAGAAAGTGACAGGCATCTTACTGAGCAGGGTGTCCTCTCTGCCCCCACTCCTCTGGATGCTTTCAAGATTTTGGTTTGCAGATACTTTATAATTGTGGTTTATTGTGTAGACCAGGCTGGCCTCAAACTCAGAGATCCACCTGCCTCTGCCTCCCCAGTGTGGGGTCAAAGGTGTGAGCCACCACCATTGTGGTTTCATTTACACTCCTCTCACTTGGAACTTGGAACACTTCCTTTGTGTTTATTTTATTACTTAAAAAATAATTGTTTTCAAATACAAGAAACAAGACAACCTGGTCCTGGGCACTTTCTCAGATGTGTAAGACTCCTGATTGCATGTTGCATACATGGTTACTGTGCTTTGGGGTAGAGCCCAGGTGGTTCACACTGCTAAGACCAGGCTGCCCAGTGGGGAGCAGCAGGCTCAGTTCCTGAGTTCTCACCTCTGCTCTACCGGCTGCAAAGACAATTCACTGAATGTGTTTTCAAGCTCCAGATTGATCCCTGTTACCTTCTAAGTTTTCCTACTTTAGGAAAGCTCTCTTGGCTATGGCTCCAAGGTTGTGTTTCCTCTTTTGTCTTACAAACAAATGGTTTGGCTCTAAAGATTTCTTCTTGTTGCTGTTTTCCTTTTGTGTGTGTGTGTGTGTGTGTGTGTGTGTGTGTGTGTGTGTGTGTATGTGTGTGTGTGTGTGTGTGTGTGGTGTGTGTGTGTGGTGTGGGTATGTATGTAGTGTGTGTGTATGTGGTGTGTGTGTATATATATTGTGTGTATATGTGGAGTGTGTGCGTGTGTGCTTTATGGTGTGTGTATGTGGTGTGTATATATGTGTATGTGTGTATGTGTGTGTGTGTCCCTATACTTTTTCACAAAATGAGAAAAGCTGTGAGATGACTCTATATTTGCATGCCAGCCATTACTTTTCCCATTTCTTAGGTGATATTTTATTGATATTTTGAGAATTTCATGCTTACGTGCCATGTATTTTGATCATTTTCACTTTAACTCCTCCCCTAACCTCTCCCAGATCCCACCCTCTCCACCCTTCTCACTCCGTGGCCATTTTTTAACTGTGTAGCCTAGTGATTTTAATTTGAATTGTCCACACACTTGTGGCTGTGAGGTCATTCGTTGGAGCATGGTGGGAGTCACATCCTTAAAGAAGACTGACTTTCCCTCTCCCAGAAGTTACCAACAACTTCTTAGCTGGGGGTGGGGACTCATGAGCCCCTGTTCCTTCTGTGGCAGGCTGTTGGCTGGTTTGATCTTGGGCAGGACTTACACAGGCACCCCCGCCGCCATGAATCCATTAAGTGCAGTGGTCCTGACATGTCCAGAAGACAGCACTTCTGTGGTCCTCCCTGAACTCTGCCTCTTACAACCTTCCCACTTCCCTCTTTCACCAAGGTCTCCGTGGAAGAAGATGCGATATCGACGTGCTGGTTGTGGATGAGCACGCCCCAGACACTTACGTGCTAAGCATCACCCACGGTACAAACCATTTTCTCTGATGAGGTCTCAGAGTTACACTTATCTATGGGTACAGGGACATGAATTTGGAGGGCAGTTTGACACCATGTCTAGTTTGCAAATCATTGTAGTAGGTTGGCCACTGAGACCACGTTCTGTGGCCAGTGTGTGTGGTATCTTCAACAGTAGAGTCTTACCATCAAGTTCTAGGGGCCAACCATGAGCAACAACAATACCTTGCATCGTCTTGAGGCTCCCCAGGAACCCCCCTCCCTGGAGAAACAAGTTGAGGGCAGATATCTCACACCTTACTTTTTTATTTGGCAGCCTGTGGCCTCTAGGAACGCTTCCAATTCTTTAATACCTTTTAAAACTATCCTTTCACGATCTTTAGATTCATATAATCAGTCCATATATCACAATCCCATTAGGCACTATTAAGTCAATTAAAATGTGTCTTTCAGTACATGCTGCGTGTGTGCGAGGAGGCTAATTGAAAACATATATGTTGGAGCCATAATAGATTGATGGATTGTCAGATATGGTGACTCTTCATCTGTTGCTGATAAAGATAAAACTGTTTTTGGTTTTTTTTTTTTTTTTTTTAGAAGTAAAAGCCATTTGTGGATGCTTTGAATGTCAACTGACATTTTGTTAATAGCATTTATTTACAGTAGTTGAATAACAGTATCAGACTATAACAAGGAATGAGCAGTTAGCATCTAAAAAAAAAAAAAAAGCTGGTGACATTAAGCTTCATCGTGTGGCATCTAGTGGGAAACAAATTCTTTCGGAGATATCTAAACTCGATTTAAATGTAAAACAAACCAGACAAGGAAGTGTGTGAGCTAAAGATGAGGCTGACGCTTGGCTCCTGGGTCCCGGAATGGAGCAGATGTGCGATTGGGCAGCCAGGGAGCCGAGGGGAACGGCTTCCTCCTTAGTGAGCATTTGGAACATTTTTTTACCATGTTCCAAATCACAACTGGAATTTTAGTGCTAGCCGACCCCAAGTGTCTCATTATGACTCCAAATGACCGAATTAGTATGTCCTGTTCAGCTCAGCTCCTAATCCCACCATCACCTCTAAGTCCATAATTGACAGGACATAGAAGGAAAGGAAGAAATCTAATTTTTATCAGGACTGTTTTTTAACATATAAAATTACATATAAAAATCGGGGCAAAGTGCCTACTGTCTTGATTTCTTGCTTTTTTCCCCCTTCCCTGTGACCCTTGGGAATATGAATGTCAATGATCAAAATGACAAGATACCTTGACAAAAAGAGCCAGTCACAAGACTCCAAATGTCCAGTCAGCCTTGGGGGATCTGATCAGTAAATAAACACTATTGTAGTTCTGTCGTTCCACCATAATCCTTTTTTTTTTAATTGTCAGCAAATCTTCATTATCTATAAATTATCTTCACTGTCACCTGTGCATGACAAAAGAAAAAAAACTGTAGTTGTTGTCTTTAAGAATGTTATCACACGTTCTGATCCAGGGGTCCAGTATATTTAATCATTCATTGCTTGACAAAAAAGTTCAATGTAATTCCCTGTCGCTTACACCTGATCCTGGAATAAAACTCCAAGAAGCAATTGCTTCCTCCCATGAAAACCAGCATCGGGTTGACTTCTTGGCACTTCCAAATACTCTGCAGCATGACCGTTTGCTTCCACTTGAGCAACATCATCGAGCCAGTTGCAAGACAGCTAATGATTTTCCTGACTGTAAGCGTACGATTGTGTTTTGCCACTAGAGATCTATTTCGGCATAGTTCTAAAGTCTTGGTATCATTTTCTTACCCAGCCAACGGTTGGCGTTCATGAAATAGCACCAACAATTATCGGTCTGAAAGCCTGCTTGACAACGTGGGGAAGACTCTATGAAGCCACCCCTCTCGAAGGTCATGTGACGATTCAGGGTGCTGACGTAGGGCATTTACATACACCGACACCAAAAGGAGGCATGACTCCTTCATGCTCCAACTCATCCTCACCAGTACAATACTGACGGGCTCTGGTCAGAAATTAAAAACCTCTTCTTCAAACTGACCTTACTTAATAGAAAGAAAACTCAGTTTGGACATCGCAGAGGCGGGTCGCTCGGAAGAGGGGCTGGAGAGATGGTTAAGTTGCTAAAGTCCCTGTCGCAAACCTGAGTTCTAACGCGGAGAACTCACGTAAAATTCTTCCATGGAAGGGTGCTGGGGAGGCAGAGGCAGGAGACTCTCTGAGGCTTGTGGCTAGCCAGTCTAGTTTATTGATTTCTCAGTTCGACGATTGATACCGTGTCTCACAAAAATAGAGTGGAAAGCAACTGAGGAAGACATTGAATGTCAGTACCTGACCTTCACATACATAAGCATACCCTCCCTCCACATATAGACATACATACACACGAAGGCTGATGGCTTTATATTTTAAAAATTATCTCACTTTTAGCAGATGTAATCTCAATCTGCCTACTGACTTCGTGGCACAACTCAAGTGAACGACTTCCCTTAATATATACATAGAATACAAGTAAATGTTTGTACTATAAGGTATTCCTTTTATAAATATGATTAGCCACCACCCACCACTTATTTTAAAGATTTTAGACTAGGAGATTTTTTAAATCAGCCTAAATTGTGAGAAAATATAGTTAGGGAACCATCTTAACTTGATCAGTGAATCATCATCTAATATTAATGTTCTATCAGACACTTCAAAGGCTTAATTTTTTTTCTATATTTTTGTTTTGGAGGGTTGACTTCTGTTCTGTTTGGGAAAGAATCACACTAGCCTTGGCTGGCCTGGAAATTGCTATGTAGACCAGGCTGGTCTTGAACTCAGAAATCTGCCTGCTTTTGCCTTCCACGTTCTATGATTCCACGCCACTCAACCATGTTTTAGCTTTTAAACCAGACACTTGCTTTCCTTATTAGCAGTTTCCCCTTGGATCTGGTTAGACTTGAACTTGTTCAGACACTAAGAAAACCAGTTGCTTGAAAAATTAACGATTTTTTTCACACCCAATTTCACGCCAATCATTCTCTATTTAAGTCCAAGTATATTAATCATTTTCACATAATCTGTCTCTTGAAGTATAATTCATGCTTTGACACTCTTGGATAATTGGCACTAGCACTCCCACTTAGGAAACTGAGGCTTGTAGAAGCTAGCAATTGGAGTTTTTAAGAGACATAGTTAGAAGGCAGCTAATGACAGACCAGACCCAGCACTGAGTCCTAAGGACTCTATTCCAGGACCTTTTACTCACCCACCAGACAACTGGGACACAGTGCACACTGCCCATAGGTGGAGACCTCATCTTTGTGTCTTTTGTTCAATTTTAAGCTATGCAATCTTTTGTTTTGTTTTGTTTATTTATTTATTTACGTCCCAAACTCTGAGAAGGTGCCACCCCATAGCCCCCTCCTCTGGTACATAAAGGCTCTGCAGGATCAGGTGCATCCTCTCCCACTGAAACCAGACGAGGCAGCCCTGTTGGCGAACAGATTTCACAATCGGGCAACAGCTTTAGCAACAGCCCCCCAGCTCCAGTGGTTGGGGCGGGGCACAGGGAGACTGGGCTGCACATCTGCCGCACATGTGCTGTGCTGTCTTCTGTCACAGCTGATGCTAAACTCTCCATTACCTCAGTAGGCACATCGGGAAAGCCCTCCCCCGCCCCCAGCTTCACCCTTGGCCATCTTCAGAAGGACAGGCTTAGAGCGGTATGCTTTATGTTGTTGTTGTGCTTCCAAACTCAGAGTTCAGAGCAGATAGCAAACCCAAAACCATCTCCAGGAGTTAAGGGGAAACGTCTCATTCCCTCAGACTGTCTAACTGTTGTTTCACTAAGAAGAGTCTCTCTTGGCTTTCTCCTCCCCAAACTGAACAATGTCTGTGTCTCAAAAATATCCCTACAAAAATGTATCATTTATTACTATGATTGTGTGTGTGTAAGTGTGTGTGCTCATGTGTGTGTGTGTGTGTGCTCATGTGTGTGTATAAGTGTGTGTGTGCGTGTGTCTGTGTGTAAGTGTGCATGTATGTGTGCATGTGTGTGCTCATGTATATGTGTGTGTATGTGTGTGTGTGTATGTGTGAGTGTGTGTGTATGTGTGTGTATGTGTGTTTGTGTGTGTGAGTGTGTGTGTGAGTATGTGTGTGTGTATGTGTGAGTGTGTGTGTATGTGTGAGTGTGTGTGTGTGTGTGTGTGTGTGTGTGTGCTTGCGTATGCTCACACTCCTCCCCTTTCCCTTTGAAACCCAAGAATGACCTTGGCAGTTGTTTCTCTCCTTCCCTTTGTTGGGACAAGGCCTCTTTGTTTCTGCCATACTTGGTGCTCCACGGTATCCAGCCCCTGAGCTTCTGGGTGATGGGCTTGTCTTCATCACCCTTCTCCCTGGAGGAGTGCCGAGATCATAGATGTGTGCTACTGCGTTCAGATTTTCCAGGGATCCAATTCAGGTTGTCAAGCACTTTGACCTGCTGAGAGATCTCACGAACCCTACATGTGAGGTTTTAGTGACTATTTCCTCAAAGTCACAACTAGCCTTTTAAAAAGTGCAGCATAGAAGGGTGTGGACTTTGTTCCTGCCACCTTGGCACCGAAGTCCTTATCCCATGTGGTAAGAGCAATGACGTTAATAATCCCCGAGCCTCGGTTTCATGGTAACATCTTCCCCACCCAGCTTTTGATAGACAAGAGATCATTAATGTAATAACTGAGAAAACAAGAACCCTTCACCACAACTGCTGTTCTTCCCCAACTTTCTGCACGCCAGTTTGTCCAGAAGCAGCTTCGTTTCTGTAAATCAGCTGTCTTCCCTGCATTAGGAGGTAGCAATAGACTTCATGTCTGGTGTTTCAGTTGACTAATGGTTAAAATATACATAGATTGAAGCATGTTACCCTAACCCATTCAATGGCATTAAGGGCACCTGTGTCGTTCTGTAACCATCTCTGCTGCTATCCACAGAGCTCTGTGTGTCTCAGAAACTGGAACTCTGTACTAATTAAACACTAAGTCCAGCTGCCATGGTGTTGCACACCTATAAGCCCTGAACTCAGGAAGCTGAGGCAGGAAGATTGCCCCTTCAAGGCCAGACAGCCCTACACGATGAATTATAGGCCAGCCTGAGCTAGATGAAATCCATTCTCAAAAAACCAGTAAGATCACACTCCGCATCCCATCAACCCAGACGTGGGCACCTGCCTGTCTGCTTCATGAATTAGATGTCATAACAGCTAAACAAAAAGGTAGCTGTTATGATTGGCTTATTTTACTCAATGTCTTAAGATGTATTCATGTTGTAGGAGTATAGCAGAATTTCCTTTCTTCTTAAGACTAAATAATATTACATGTCAGTATCTGGACAGGTAATTTCGATTTAATGAATGCTTGGGTAAAATGTGACTGAGACCATTTTCCTTCAGAAAGAGACGGGGGTGGAGTGAGGGAAACCAGGCATTCCGGGAAACAGACACAGTGCAACAGATTATTTAGTTCCCCATTTCCCCTTAGTGACTCCATGCTTTCTAATTACTCCCCTGTCCCTCATCTATATTGGGCATAGCCTTTAAATAGCAAGGGTTAAACCCCAAGTCTAAGCTTTCATTTTGACTTTCAGTTATGTAGTCGCAGTAAGGAGCAGGGGAATGGTGTTTACTGTTTACTGTGCATTTGCAAATCTGTGAGTGGGGCTGGCTTGGCTATTCGAGCTTTGTCTGCACAGATTAGGAGCCGGTTTTCACTCTTGTTTCCTCTTCTTCCCTCCTGAGTTCCTTCTCTTGCTGTCTCGCTCTTCTGTGGACACCCAGGCTCACCAGGCTCCTCTGCTGGTGTGACTTACCGGAGTGTATGTTCTTTCCTTTAAATGGTTCACTAATGCAGAGAAACACGTCGCCACTTTAATAATAGATGAAAGTTTCCAGAGGCATGATCCTTTTTAACTAGTGTGTGTGTGTGTGTGTCTGTGTGTCTGTGTGTGTATGTGTGTGTGTCTGTGTGTCTGTGTGTGTGTGTCTATGTGTGTGTATGTGTGTATGTGTCTGTGTATGTGTGTGTGTCTCTCTGTGTGTGTGTATGTGTGTATGTGTCTGTGTCTGTGTGTGTGTATGTGTGTGTGTTTCTGTGTGTATGTGTGTGTGTCTGTGTGTGTGTATATGTGTCTGTGTATGTGTGTGTATTTGTGTGTGTCTCTGTATGTATCTGTGTGTGTGTATGTGTCTGTGTATGTGTGTGTGTTTCTCTGTGTGTGTCTGTGTGTGTGTGTCTCTGTGTATATCTGTGTGTGTCTCTCTCTGTGTGTGTATGTGTGTATGCGTCTGTGTGTCTGTGTGTATATGTGTGTGTGTCTATGTGTGTGTATGTGTGTGTCTGTGTATGTGTGTGTCTGTGTGTGTATGTATGTGTGTGTCTCTGTGTGTATCTGTGTGTGTGTGTCTATGTGTATGTGTGTATATGTATGTGTCTGTGTATGTGTATGTGTGTGTCTCTGTGTGTGTGTGTATGTGTGTATGTGTCTGTATATGTGTGTGTCTGTGTGTGTCTCTGTGTGTGTCTGTGTGTCTGTGTGTATGTGTGTGTCTCTGTGTGTGTGTCTCTGTGTGTGTCTGTGTGTCTGTGTGTCTGTGTGTATGTGTGTGTGTGTCTCTCTGTGTGTGTCTGTGTATGTGTGTGTGTCTGTGTATGTGTGTGTGTCTGTGTATGTGTGTGTGTCTGTGTATGTGTGTGTGTCTCTGTGTGTGTGTCTGTGTATGTGTGTGTGTCTGTGTATGTGTGTGTGTCTCTGTGTGTGTGTCTGTGTGTGTCTGTGTGTCTGTGTGTCTGTGTGTATGTGTGTGTCTGTGTATGTGTGTGTGTCTGTGTATGTGTGTGTCTCTGTGTGTGTGTCTCTGTGTGTGTCTGTGTGTCTGTGTGTCTGTGTGTATGTGTGTGTGTGTCTCTCTGTGTGTGTCTGTGTATGTGTGTGTGTCTGTGTATGTGTGTGTGTCTGTGTATGTGTGTGTGTCTCTGTGTGTGTGTCTGTGTATGTGTGTGTGTCTGTGTATGTCTGTGTATGTGTCTGTGTATGTGTGTGTCTCTGTGTGTATCTGTGTGTGTGTGTCTCTGTGTGTATCTGTGTGTGTCTGTGTATGTGTGTGTGTCTCTGTGTGTGTGTCTGTGTATGTGTCTGTGTATGTGTCTGTGTATGTGTGTGTCTGTGTGTGTATCTGTGTGTGTGCGTGTGTGTCTCATTGGTATCTAAATTATAAGAGAGAAAGACAGAGGCGACACCGAATGTCATAGTGTGATGTCGAGTGGAATCTGACACAATGGGAACCCAGTGACAAATACCACTGCTTGTAGAAAAGTTCTTGGTATTTCCCAAGCATCTATCTCTTTGAAGAATTGCCTCAGCCCAAAACTTGCTGTAGGTAAAAAGAGTACAAAGAGTGTCGATCTTCTCTTTAGAAAATGAAGAACCATAAATCAACCTGAGTTTCTTGGCTGTAGAGCAGCGTGGAAGAGTGCACTGGAAACGTGTGCTTTTCTTTAGTATTTTAGTTCTCTATTTTTAAAGGAATTTGTTGTTGATGTATTATTATTATTATTATTATTATTATTATTATTATGTGTATATGGATGTTTTGCCACATGTATGTATTTCTGTTGCCCAGAGCTTCTGTTACGGTTGGCTGTGAGCCAGGAATCAATGCCCGGGTCCTCGGGAAGGGCAGTCAGTAACTCCTAACCACCGAGCCACCTCTCCAACCCATGTCAATTCTCTATCTCAGAAAATAGAATGTGTGGTCTTGATCAGAAATATTTCAGAGTCAAAGTCTCAAAGGAAAAATTATCTCTAGAAATGATTTTACCAGGCACACTGAGTGGTATGGGACTGCAAAAGCAGAATAGTGGGATTTTAGATACAGAAGAGTCTCCATCTGAGTCCTGACCTGGATGCTTCAGTCTCTCACACAAAGACACATCTGAAGAAGAGCAGAGGCTGTGATCACCGTGGTTCACGTTCACTATAGGATGGGGATGGGATAGTTCCCGATAGTTTAGAGGTAGGAAGAACCAGACAGGGAAGAGAGAATAGAGAGAGAGAAGACAAGGAGGAATAGCGACAAGCATGCTGTTTTTATACACAGTCAGTGACCTCTTCTGCTTAGGACTCATCATCCCAGCACAGCCCCAGTGGAGACACCAGTATCCCATTCAAGAGGTGAGGGACCGGGAGCTCAGAGGATACAAAGTCATGGACTTTTCAGTGCATTGGAGGAAAACAGCCTGGGTGGGGAAGACTCTGTAACAGGACATGGTGACAGAGGACATGGTAAGGGAAAGGAAGTGAGTGTGGACAACTCACAAAGGCTTCCTGCTCTTGGCTGTAGGACTGACCTGAAGGTATCGCGGTTATGTCAACAAGCTAACGGAGGGTGGGTTAACATTGGCGAGAGTTCATCTCTTTCCCGCTTGTGGACGTGAGAGAGGAAGAGGTGGTAAGAAAGTCAGAAGCCCCCACTTCTATATGTCCTGACTGCAGCATTAACACTTCCTTTAACCTTCTCCCCCCACCGTGGGATGTGGCAGACTACCGAATCAGGACAGGAAATGATCTGATGATGTTATGAAATGTTCAAGAGGGAGGAAAACATCACCTTGACCCAGACAGTGTTTATACCCAAACATACAAGTTTAGATAAATCTGAGTTCAGCACGTAGAGCAATCTGCTGTGACTAGTTGGCCTAATAATTGCCTTCAGGGGAAGGAAAACCTCTGCTGACATGGCCCCTGTGCCCCACGTCCAGCGTCTGAAAGCAGGGGTGTGTTAGCACATCATTAAAATTATTTTGAAAAACAGGAGAGAAAGAGTCTCCTGTTCAGCAATGTCTCTCACTCTAAATGGCATGGTTCTTCCCAGAGTCACTGTGAGCATGCTGAGGCTTCTTCCTGCAAACTCTTCTGGAGGATACTAAGCAAGTCGCTGAGCTCTCCGTGCCTCAGTTTCCCATATAATAAAGCAGGCAGGAGCTCTCTCAGTTCAGGGCCCTTTCTGTCTTGTGGTTCTCTTGTGGCAAAGTCAGCATTTGGAGCACTCAGATCACTCTGGATTTTCCTGCACCAGGGCAACGATTAAAAGACAAAGTTTCAACATCACCATCACCAGCAATGTAGAGAAATCCCTATAAGATGCCAGCAGTGTTGAGTATAGCATTTTTGAGTCTCGCTGTAATCTCCAAAGGAAGTATTATCACCGCGAATCTACTGAGTTTCTCAGTGATGTACTTGTGGAATTACTCAGTACTGTAGTTAATTAGAAGTGAACACTACAGAGCATGTTCAAAGATGATTCACCAAAAGCAGCTCTACGAAATTACTTACGTGATGCGTGAGTACCTGCGTCTCTGCTTAATTCTCTTTCTGTCATTAGAGTGGATTTATTTTTGAAGATTCTACATATGGGCCCTGTATTTGCCCCTTAGGATTTCTTCCAAGTTAACATTACTAGAGAATCACCGTGTTTTTAAGCATCCAAAGGAAAACTTCTTCTCATTAAAGTGTAATTTTAATACTATGTCTCAGATTATATCTGAACTCAATTCTACACGCCACTTTCCCGTGGTGTCCTCCAGGGACATAGCACCTAAAATACTCAATGGAGTGTACTCTTCACCTGCCTATCCCCTTACCAGTTTCCTTATGACTCCCTAATATGGCTGGTATCTCTACCGGGTGAGAATTATTATTTATCTTTAAGTTTAGTCAACAGTATCAGTATCAGTTCAACAGTATCAGTTATGTGACAGGAGCATAAAAAAAATCTTAAACAAATGAACGAAACAGAAACAAATTGGTCTTCACGGTCTTGTGTGCACACAATGCTACCAGCTAAATCAGGGCTGCAGGTGTCTTACCTTTTTGCTGGTTGGGGAAACGCTTCCACTTATTTCAAGTGCTCTACACTGTGGGCAAGAGACTTGCACATGCTTCCTTTGAATACAGGAGATTCTCGCATTCCTACTTGGCCTCACATGAGCTAGCCTTGGCCTGACTCCCCAGGCTTCTGTTTTATCTCTGTCCCATCCTCCTTGTCCACTGCTTGTGCTCTTTGCTCTGAGAGTCAGTCAGGTGGTCCACTTGCCGTTTTGACCATCAACAATGGTGATGGAAATTACCACTGCTTACCGCTTCCTGACTGATCACCACTAGACCTCAGTTAGACTACTTATTGGGTTGCAGCTGGAGCGGAGCCATGATTCACCTCTGTTCCCAGCTCAACCTCAAACACTTACTTATATTTCCTCTGTTGAAAGCACCCAAACTTATTTTCCCATCAGTGCTTCTTCTTAATTTATATGCCCAGTCAGCTGAAAATACCATCGTCAAGAAGCTTCCTAATCAGGATTCATGGGAAGTGGTTTCTCAGTGTACTGGTATATCTGAAGTTTTATTACCGAATTGATTGTTTGGCTGATCGCTATATTTTAGATGAGAGACTTTTCCCTTCGTAATTCAAAGATATTGATCCCCCTCTCCCCCCCCTTAGCATTTATCATCGCTGTTGGAAAATGTGATTCTTGTCTGATCATTCCCCATTCTTGTGTGAACTTTCCCAACCCTCCCCCTGCGCTCCCACTGGGACCTCAGACAGCAGGTGTCATAAAGGGGTTTGTTTCTAGGAGTGCATAACACTTGACTAGCTTTCCTTGGCATCCAGTGGGCTCTCTGTGTAGGAAGTTTGTGATTTCTTTAGGGTCTTTACACAAATGTTAACATCTAGTAAAGCCATTACTGGCCAGCCAACCTGCACACCTCACATTCAGTCTCACATCCTTCCTGCCTTAATCTTACCGATGGCATGTATCCTTTTAAATCCTAAGTAATTCACCTACTTTCTGTTCTTGTCACTAGACTGTAAGGTACAAGAGAGCAAGGACTTCATTCTGTTTTATTCAGCCACTGTTGTAGGCTAAGAAATCTGTCTAGTTCTTAATAAGTATTTGTGTAAATAGTTTTGATGTTCTTATTTAAGAAAGAGAGATAACAAAAGCTCAGTACAGGTCACATATTTATTTAGTGTATATGCATATGTGTGTATATGTTAGCGTGTGTGAGTGTGAGTGTGTGTGTGCATTGTATGTGCGTATAATATATGTATGTTTGTGCGAGTGTGTGTAATGTATATATGTGTGAGTATGTATGTGAATGTGTGTAATGTATGTGTGTGAGTGAGTGTGTGTAAATGTGTATAATGTGTGTATAATGTATGTGTGTGAGTGTGTGTGTATATGTGTGTAATGTATGTGTGTGAGTGTGTGTGTGTGTAATGTGTATGTGTGTTATGTGTGTGTGTGCATGCACACGCGTGTGCGTTGAACATGACAGAAATCGGTCCCTGACTAGGGAATCCCTAAACAAGACGACACAGAAGAATTAGTACTGGGGTACAAGCATCAAAGTTCTTTCAAAAATGTTTATTATAAAAATCAGCTGATACAAATATTTATTTAAAATTTTAACTTAAACTTGTGGTGCATGCCTGTAATCCTAGCAATGAGTAGGTAGAGGCAAGAGAATCGTGAGTTCAAGGCCACCCTGGGCTACTTAAAGAAAAGCTCCCTCAAGACAAATCAAGAATACTTATTTGAAAAAAAATACTAACATTTATTTATAAGAACACATTTTTTTAAATAGCATACAATGGTATAAAGGAAGGAAGAAGAAAAGAAACAAGGAAAAGAATAAATGAAATTAGAAATAATTCAAATGAGATAAACAGTATAATTATTTGGGTATAATAGTTAATTTTCATTGTCAACTTGACTGAGGTTTGAATCACCCAAGACTTTAGAGCCAGGGCTAGAGAAGTCCAAGAATGCTGTAGAGAGATTCATGGGCTATTCTGGTGGAAGTTCAAAGGATCAAATTATCAACAGAAATGTGAAGAGTGCGGCTGGCAGGATGGTTCCGTGGGTAAAGGTGCTTGCCTGAGTTCAATCCCCACAATCAACATGGCGAGAAGAAAGAATTGACTTCAGCAGGCTGTCCTTTGACCTCTACAGATACCAAGACACACATGAGAACTCTCATGTGTGTTCACAAGAACACACACTAGATAGATGATAGATAGATACATAGATAGATATATAGGTAGGTAAGGAGAGAGAGAGAGAGAGAGAGAGAGAGAGAGAGAGAGAGAGAAACAGAGACAGAGAGACAGAGACAGAGAGACAGCGAGAGACAGAGACAGAGACAGAGACAGAGAAAGGAGACAGAGAGGAGGGAGAGAGAAAGAGAGAGGAGAGAGACAGAGAGAGAGAGGAGGGGAGAGAGGAGAGGAAGAGAGAGACACAGAGAGAGAGAGGGGGGAGACAGAGAGGAGAGAGAGAGGAGAGAGAGAGGAGAGAGAGAGAGACAGAGAGAGAGAGAAATAGGCAGGTGGGCAGACGGGCAGATGGATGGACAGACAGACAGACAGATGCAAAAACTACAAGATACTGGGATAGTGGAGGCTAGGCTTGTTAGCTTTCAGAGGGGAATCAAGATTGTTGGAAAGTAGACTAGAGGTGTTCATTCCTGTTGTGCTCGGTCTACAGCTCAGCCCGTTTTCTTTCTAGGTGTGTCCTGCAAATTTGAGTGAGGCTGAATTAAAAAAGCAGTCACCCATGCTGTTTTCTGGGGGAAATTTAAAGACAGCATAGCATTCGGGTTGCAAGGTCATTGCCCTCTGCTGTCCCTGGGGTCTATAATGAAAATTCAAAGCAGAAAGAAATTAAAAATGTGGCATTTACCATGGAAAGGAAGGAGATTGTAAGCTGCAGGCAAGGTGTGTGCTGAGAAGCAACTGGGGGGAGGGGAGACAGCCTGAACTGAGAATACGGCTGAAGGGGCTTTCTACCCAAAACAGCAGCTGGGGAAGTGTTTTCCCAGGTTCAGAAGCCAAGACTCACAGAGGACACTATAGCTCTGGGTTAAACAGCCAGAAGAATCTGGTAAATTATTCATACAGCATTTGTTCTGTAGGCATGCAAAACGCAAAAGGTACAGAATCATAGGAGCCTGCACCAGTGTTTCAGAAAGCAACTGAGTCTAGCCAGTGTGTGGTAGGATTGTATTCCCTGACAGGATGCCCTCAGAGGTCCTCGTGTAGTGCCCTGAAAGTAAAGACAAAATCCTAATCTCTCAGGATGTTAAAGATTCCTGTCCTGAGCTGGACCTTGAGACATCTAGCAATGGAGGCTGCAGGCGTATGGACGAGAGATAGCCCGGGAGGAGCTCTGCCTGCTGTAGGCAGCAGATCTGGAGAGCCGGGGGGGGGGGGGGGGGGGCAGATGATCGCATCCTAAGACAGGAACAGAGCTAGTGTTTGCTCTGCTTGGTTCTGCTTCTGTCTGGCCTTTCCTTGCTATTCTTTCATTTCTCCTCTTGGAAATGGGAATATTCATTCTGCATCAAGTTATACATATAACTTTCTTTTTAATTTGTATAGGCATTCAGTTAAGAGTTTGCCCAGGACTCACAGAGACTTGGACTTTTGATCAATGTTGGAACTGTCAAAGGCTATAGGACTTTCGAAGTTGGACTGAATGCATTTTACATTATAAAGGGGATATAAACTCATAAGGGAAAGGGTACAATGCTATAATTTAAAAGTGATATATTTTTGTGTTGAGTCTCCAAGAGATAGACTTGTGATGGTTAATCTTCACTGGCAACTTGACTGGATTTAGAATAATCTGGAGGTGTCTCTGAGGACATTTCCAAAGAAGAAGACAGACAGATCTGAGCTTCAGTGGTACCACCCTATTGGACTTGAAGTCCTGCGACTGAACAAAAAGAAAGAAGCAAGCTGAGCTTCACCGTTCATCTCAGGTTGCTTCCTGACTTGAAGTTGCTTCCTGCTCCTGGCGCCATGCCTTCCTGGCCATGAGCAACTGTATCACTTCAAACCGTGAGCCAAAGTAAACCACCTTTTCTTAACTTGCTTTAGTCAACATTGCGATGGAGCAAACAGAAAATACACTAGACAGCAACAAATGCACCGGAGTATTAATTGTTTAAAAATTTGTATTCCTGAAAAAAAAAACATGAAATTATAAAAATCAAGGATCGAAAAACACATTTCAGATGCTGCAGGAAAAGAAGGGGATGCTTTTGTTGTGTAAACCGAACCTGTGAGTACGCAATCCCGTGAATACGCAATCCCGTGAATACGCAATCCCGTGAATACGCAATCCCGTGAATACGCAATCCCGTGAATACGCAACCCTTCCTCCTTTCCACCTTTCTCTATGTCCTCTCCAACCAGCTGCTTGGAACTAGCATTTTAATTTAGGAATGGGTTTATTTAGAAGCCGTCCGTTTAATAGAGTTATGAGCATTCCTGCTACCTAGGCAACAAGAAGATGTTCTGGGCAAATATCTTTTCATTTTTAGCAAAGTGAAATCTAAAAATCCTTTTATGAGCTCGTCTAAATAAAAGTCAACCTTAGATATATCCCTTTATCATTTTTTTAAATTTAAGATACATTTATTTTATGTGTAGGGGTATTTTTCTTGCATGTATGTCTCTGTATAATGTGCATGCAGTGCCTGAGGAGATCAGATCCCTTGGAAATGGAGTTAGTAATAATTGTTATCCTCCGTGTGTGTGTGTGTGTGTGTGTGTGTGTGTGTGTGTGTTTGTGTGTGTGTATGTGTGTGTGTATGTGTGTGTGTGTGTTTGTGTGTGTATGTGTGTGTGTGTGTGTGTGTGTGTGTGTGTGTGTGTGTGAATCAAACCTAGGTTCTCTGGAAGAGCATTTAGTGCTCTTGACTGCTAAGCTGTCCCTCTAGTCCCTCCATTTATCTTTTTAAAATATGAATAATATATAAAGTGAGCTGTGTATATGACAATGTACACATCTTGAAGAAAAATAGAATGAGCTGGAGAGAGAGAGAGAGAGAGAGAGAGAGAGAGAGAGAGAGACTGACTTTATATCTCAGAATAGAAAAGAAGCCTTCTCAAACAATAAGATCTTCTGATTTTCTAAGTCCCATCGGTCCCTTGAAGAGAGTGCTTTTGGGCCTCCCACAGTGCACACACAGCACATAAAGCCCCACCTACAGTTTTTTTTTAGATTAGTAAAACAATGATTCTTACTTAGAAAACATGAAGATATTGGAAATATATTTAAAAATTCTAGCTAACATGCTCTTCTCTGACTACCAAAAATAATTTCTCTAGTTTTGAATTCTACATTTTTATTTAAAAATATATTGTGAACATTTATCATGCCACTAAATGTTCTCGAAATTACCATTCTTCAAACTATCCATGTGTCAGAGTCTAAACTATCCAAGTAAAATTTATCAGTTCATTTGTTTCCAGTTTTTTATATAAAAAAATGTTTAAAAAATGTCTTTTTCATAGTGAGGGAAAGGATTCTGGAGAAGCTGATGAGGCTACTTAAGCATACTGCTAAATGCTCTCCATCACAGGAAGAGAACATCCTGGTACACTCCTCAAACAGCACACATTAGTGACTGCTTGACGCTCTCTAGGCCAGAAGTGACAAATAAGTTCAAGTAATGTTCAGCCTTGTGGAATTTGGTGGTTTGAATGAGAATGTCACACATGGGTTCACAGATTGAAATGTTTAGTCACCAGAGTGTGGAACTGTTTGAGAAGGATTAGAAGGATTAGGAGGTGTGGCCTTATTGGCATAGGTATGGTATTAATAGAAGTGTATAAGTGGGGTATGGGCTTTGGAATTTCAAAAGCCCGCACCAGGCTCAGTCTCTCCCTCCCCTCCTCCTCTCCCCTCCCTTCTCCTCTCTTCCTCTTCCTCCTCTCTGCCCCCTTTCTTCCTCCACTTGACTATAGATCAGAACATAAAGCTTTCAGCTACTACCCCAGCACCATGCCTGTTTTCTTCCCAACAAGATGATAATAGACAAATCCTCTGAAACTTTAAATAACTATCAGTTAAATACTTCTTTTTGTAAGAGTTGCCTTGGTCTTGAAGTTTCTTCACAACACAGGACAGTAACTAGGACATGGAAGGAAGGTGAACTTTCTCCCAACTTCATTAACAACATACATTAACCATATCTTTCTATCTATCTACTCTGTGAAATGTCTTCCTCTTACAGGTTCATAAAAATATCCGAACAAACAAAACACATTACATTTCCCTGGCACCAGAGTGAATTCTAATTTACCATTTAGTGGTTTTGTTTTTGTTTTAAGGAATGACAGTTTTGAGAAAGGGATTAATCCATCTATGTTTAGAGTCTCAGTCTTTTCCTGGCTCAGAGGATCCTATTCTTGTGTCACCCTCTGCTGTGGTTTGAATAAGGAAGGCCCCCATAGGCTTAAACGTTTGGATGCTTGGCTCCTATTTAGTGGAACTGTTTGGGAAGGAATAGGAGGTGTGGCTCTGTTGGGATTTGAAGATTTTCAATTGCCCAGCCCAGGCCCAGTCTCACTCTTTTCCTCTCTGCACCTGCCTGTGAATCCAAATGTCAACTCAGGGCTATGCCTGCCTGCCCGCCATACTTCCCACTGTGATGAGCATGAACTAGCCCTCTGAAGTTATAAGCAAGGTTCCAATGAAATGTTTTCTCTTATTAGTTGCCTTGGCCATTGTGTCTCTTCACAGCAGTAGAACAGTAACTAAGATATCTTCACTTCCTCTCTGTGTGACTGATGTTTCCTTTGCTGTGTGATGTGTCCTGTAGACAAGACTAGAGGTGATTCTTGTGTGGGACATATGGGACAAGGGAAGAATTGACCTGGACACTATGCTATCATTCCTTTGGTTTGTGACTGTAGATCACCACACATTGTAGAATGTTTTCACTTGAAGGGTTGTTCTGTACTCTTTCCCCAGTCTATGCTTGTCCCAGCGCCAGTGATGGATTTGCAGCATAGCTTCCATATGCATCCATTTACATCTTTGCATTTGCTTAGCTCATCACATTTCCTGTTGCTTGTCTCAGATTCTCATTTGAATCTTCAGCAAAACTGCCCAAAGGAAAAGAATTCCATTGGGAGTTTAGGTTGCATTAAACCTAGAAACTAATGTGGGTAAAGGCAAGGTCTTTACAATCGCCACAGACAGACCATATGTCTTTCTGTTTATTTGGGCTGTATTTTATGTCCCTACATAACCTCTCATGGTGTTTTTCCAAAGGGCTGACACCTTTTTTATTAGGCTTATATTTCTAGGTGTTTTATATTTCTGTTACTATTGTGAAGAAGAATTGTCCACGTTATATTTTCTGGCTGCTGCTGGTATCTGAAACCCATGTGAACTTGTATTTATTCATCTTGCTGAATCCTGATTATTTTTAAGCTAATTTTCTAGGGTTTTTCTGTATGGGTGTGATTGTATGATCTGTAAATAACAGTGACTTCATGCTTTTTTCCAGTAACATTTCTATTTCTGTTTTTTTTTTTTTTGCTATGAAAACTTATAAATCAATATTAACTTACAGAGAGGATTATAAAAATCCTTGTTCTGTTTCTGATGCTAATAAAATGTCTTTATTGGTATTTTTTCCAATAAATAATGACATGGCTGTTACTATAAGAATTCTTCGGGGCCGGGGATTTAGCTCAGTGGTAGAGCGCTTACCTAGGAAGCGCAAGGCCCTGGGTTCGGTCCCCAGCTCTGAAAAAAAAGAACCAAAAAAAAAAAAAAGAATTCTTCAATGTGTCAAGGAATTATTCTTCCATCCACAGTAAACAAAATGAGTCTTTTCTCTTTACACATTGTTATAATACTTTCATCAATGTCTTCCAAATTTTAATAATCATGATTTTTTAAAAATTTGAACTATAAATATTATAGAACCAATGTGATATTTTCTTGGGCATGGCAGGCTATTCTTTGCAAAAAAAATGTTAAATCAGTTGACTGGTAGATTACTTATAATTTCAGAGCACATGACTTTCTTTTTATTCTGTTTGTTGCTTTGTTTGTTTGTTTGTTTCTGGAGAAGAGGATTGAACTCAGGGCTTCGCTCATACTGAGCAAGCATACTGCCACTAAACTATGCAATAAATTTTTATTCCATTTTTCTTAGGCTTGACAAAGACAATGACCATGGCAGTTGGGACACTTTTATAAGCTCCGCCTTTCTTCTACTCAACTAATCGCATGGGGTTTTCCCATGCAGTTCTCAGATTAATTTTATGTACATGGTTCAGCATGGTCTATATTTTACCAACAAGGAACTCAGTCCAGAGGACTTCGTGACTGGGCTAATATCATACAGCTGATGTGGAGAGCGTGTGCTTGCTTCCGTGAGGATTTATTCATGAACCATGTAGAATAGTTCACATAAAAGAAAGTGGGAAAATCTGCTTCTTAAGTGTGTGAGAAAACCAAGCCACCATTCACAGGTGGCAAAGGATGCTCTGAGTGCCCTGGGCTCTGGAACTACACAAGGGCTTGAGATTCTAGCTCTCCCATTACTAGGAAGCAGTGAGCTAACAGAAGTGGTTGTCATGTCAGTAGCACAACAGTTACCCCTGCCCCCAGACCTTCTTCCACGTTTTCCTGGGTCTTTACCTGACCTTTTTTTCCATGTCCTCTTGTCCCAAGAAATCCTGTCCCAACTAATCACTACCTAAATAGTGAGGTGCATTATTAAATAATCATATCATATTAAATAATCTCTCGGAAGACATCTCTACTCATTCTCACATTCCCTCCTCTGCCTTTGGTGCTCTTGTGTTTCCTGTTTTATCTTAGTTAGACTTTCCAGACCTTTGAACCTGTGTGTGTAAACCTTCATGCATGGATACAGATGTGCATGTGTGCCTGTGCAAGTGAAGGTCAAAGGTCAACACCAGGTATCCCCCTCAGTTCCTCTCCAAATTAATCAAGGTCTCTCACGGAACCTTGAGCTCACTGATTTGGCCAGCGAGCTCCAAGGATTCTCCTGCCTTCATCCCAACACTGGGATTACAAATGTGCATGCCTGACTTTTCTTAATGTGGGTTCTGGATGGTCAAACCTAGATCTCCGTGCTTGCATGACAAGCATTTTATTTAGTTAGTCATCTCTTTTCTTTCCTTTTTAAAAGAAGAGCGTTGCTGGGGACGGAAGAATTGGACCTGCAGTTAAGAGCAAATGCTATTCTTGTGAAGGATCAAGTCTGGTCCTCCATACCCATGACAGGTGGCTCACAACACCCTATAATTCCAGCTCTAGGGCGATATGACAACTCTGGCTCCTCTGGGCAACTATATTCACACACATATACCCACACATAGACACATATTTAAAAACTGTATGTTAGAACAGTATAGCAGAGCGAATGATAGTCTGAAATGTCTATGGACATGACAGTGCCTCTGGAATGTAACATAGCAATGTGTACTTGGTAGGTGTGATTGAATGGAGGACTTTTATGGGGAGATGGTCCTGGATTGTCTGACTTGATGTTGTGTGATTGACCCTTAAGGTGATCAGAGGAGAAGGCACAATGACAGAAGAAGGTTGACATCAGAGGCAGTCTCTTGAAGCAGAAATGGAATCTCCCTGGTGACTGTCAAATCCTTGACTTTAACCCTCCAAGACTCAGTTTGAATTTCGGACCCTTAGTACTGTAAGAGAATAGACTTGTGTTTTTTTTGTTTTTGTTTTTTGTTTTTTTACTATTTTTTTCTTTTTTATTAACTTGAGTATTTCTTATTTACATTTCGAGTGTTATTCCCTTTCCGGGCAAACATCCCCCTAATCCCTCCCCCTCCCCTTCGTTATGGGTGTTCCCCTCCCCATCCTCCTCCCATTGCCGCCCTCCCCCCAACAATCTAGTTCACTGGGGGTTCAGTCTTAGCAGGACCAAGGGCTTCCCCTTCCACTGGTGATCTTACTAGGATATTCATTGCTACCTATGAGGTCAGAGTCCAGGGTCAGTCCATGTATAGTCTTTAGGTAGTGGCTTCATCCCTGGAAGCTCTGGTTGCTTGGCATTGTTGTTCATAAGGGGTCTCGAGCTCCTTCAAGCTCTTCCAGTTCTTTCTCTGATTCCTTCAACAGGGGTCCCGTTCTCAGTTCAGTGGTTTGCTGCTGGCATTTGCCTCTGTATTTGCTGTATTCTGGCTGTGTCTCTCAGAAGAGATCTACATCCGGCTCCTGTTGGTCTGCACTTCTTTGCTTCATCCATCTTGTCTAATTGGATGGCTGTATATGTATGGGCCACATGTGGGGCAGGCTCTGAATGGGTGTTCCTTCTGTGTCTGTTTTAATCTTTGCCTCTCTATTCCCTGCCAAGGGTATTCTTGTTCCCCTTTTAAAGAAGGAGTGAAGCATTCACATTTTGATCATCCGTCTTGAGTTTCATTTGTTCTAGGCATCTAGGGTAATTCAAGCATTTGGGCTAATAGCCACTTATCAATGAGTGCATACCATGTGTGTTTTTCTGTGATTGGGTTACCTCACTCAGGATGATATTTTCCAGTTCCAACCATTTGCCCACGAATTTCATAAAGTCATTGTTTTTGATAGCTGAGTAATATTCCATTGTATAGATGTACCACATTTTCTGTATCCATTCCTCTGTTGAAGGGCATCTGGGTCCTTTCCAGCTTCTGGCTATTATAAATAAGGCTGCTATGAACATAGTGGAGCACGTGTCTTTTTTATATGTTGGGGAAACTTTTGGGTATATGCCCAAGAGAGGTATAGCTGGATCCTCAGGCAGTTCAATGTCCAATTTTCTGAGGAACCTCCAGACTGATTTCCAGAATGGTTGTACCAGTCTGCAATCCCACCAACAATGGAGGAGTGTTCCTCTTTCTCCGCATCCTCACCAGCATCTGCTGTCACCTGAGTTTTTGATCTTAGCCATTCTGACTGGTGTGAGGTGAAATCTCAGGGTTGTTTTGATTTGCATTTCCCTTATGACTAAAGATGTTGAACATTTGACTTGTGTTGTTTTAAGCCACCCAGTTATGGTAATTTGTTGCAGGGGAAGTAGAAGACAGCTTCGGAAAGATCGCCAAGATAGCAGAAATGTCTGTATGTCCCACTGGGCCACATCTTGTATTGGTTTGGCACATTTGATGTGGATCATTACTTCATTTGAACTTCTTCAGTTTTTATACAAGTTTTCTCTGTTCCCAGCCTCCTTCTAGGATATGCTACTTCCTTTAGTCACCGTGCCTCTTTGACTGTAGTAGTTTTCTGGCACTCTTGTTTAGGACCACATCTCCTGCCAGCACGGCTCAGCACTGTTGACACAAGTCGCCGCCCCCTGGCTGAGGGTGTGCTTATCCGTGTCTTCACTGCAGTCTTTCTTCTCTTGCTTATAAACACAGAGCGTGGGCTGGAGAGATGGCTCAGTGGTTAAGAGCACTGTCTGCTCTTACAGAGCTCCTGAGTTCAGTTCCCAGCAACCACATGGTGGCTCACAACCATCTATAATGAGATATGGTGCCCTCTTCTGACCTGCTGGTGTACTTTCAGGCAGAACACTGTATATATAATAAATAAACACAGTGTGTCTAAAAAGTGATTTTTAGTTCCCTACTTTGTCATTCTTATGGTCCCTTTACTGTATCTTTCCCACCTCTTGAGTTCAATCCTAAGTCAATTTATTATTGATATTTTTAAATACATAAAGTACTTAAGAAGATACAGTCTCCAGCTGGCAAGTTGTTCTTAGTTTTTTTACTTAAACACTCGTGACTAATTCCCATATCTGTAACTCAGTGGGTTAGAATGCAGTTTATATAACTTTTGTATCTTGGTACACTGTCGGCTTTTAATTTGGCTTTTTAAGTATGATTTCTCTCTGCAAATAGTCCACCAATATCTCAAAAAAAAAGTTGTGCGGTTTTTGTTGTTTTCATGGTGTAAACTTGGCTCTTGGTTTTGGGGTGCATGGAAATGTGTCTGTTTTAATAGTCACAAACCTGTCTGTCATCTCCTCAGACAGAGTCTAATATACATACGTACAGCAGGAGTATGGATGACTTTCAGACATGCTCAATCACCCTGGTAGAGATCAAAAACACTCCCATCCGTGACTTACTGCTCCACAATAACGTGTCCCTGCACAGAAAATGCCTCAAGTAGTATAAGTGTGACTATCTGAATTTACCAAATTACTCAGTAGATCAGAAAACTCAGTATACATAAGGAATTCACAACATCTATTAGAAATAAACATTTGAAAAAGGTGACTTTTGAAATAAATAGCATTGACATGGAATTAAAACTGATAAAGATCAATCATAATAAACTACATTCCACACCATCTTGGTGCCTTATAAAGAAATTCTAAAGATATAACAAAGCATTTAAAGCCTGTGAGCAAAGTCGCTTCCTGTAAACTGTGCACGACAAGGCATTGTTCCCAAAATCTTTCTTCTCAGACTCATCTACGTATAGCCACAGAGAGCTTTCATAGTACTTAGCAGATTGCTTCTCAAATGTGTATTTTTGCATTGAGGAACGTGTTATATGATAAAGGTAACTGAACGGCTTCAGAGGACAGTGATTTGGGGGTTTTATTTTTCTCTAAAGATAAAGCAAGCAAGAATAAGACAGAAGATGGGTGCGGTGGCCCAGGCCTTTATTTAATTTCAGCCTCTCTCCTTTGAAATTTCTACCCTTAATAATAATCAAATCTAAACAGCTTTTATTCAAGTCTATTCTCCAATGTACCCGTGTACCAAGAATAGAACAGTCAGCCTGACCTAATTGGTTTTGGACATATGCACAGTAAGGCAAAATTATGTCCTCTAGTTAACTTTTAGGGAGGATCCCCCACTTATTATCTTATTCCTGGGCTTAATTATGTGTGCATACAATGAAATTCAGATGAATTATGGGAAGGGACATGTGCAGTGGGAAAAATGAATATATTATCTGATCTATTAATCAAAGTCAAGAGCTACCCTTTGTGACCAAGACCTCCTTCTCTTGAACTCCATAAAAGGAAACCCAAAAAATAATTGGGCCCTTGACTATTCTCAGTCATGTAGCCTGTTGTCAATCATCTTGACACCATACCGCTCTATGTTCTGCACCTATCACTTTGCTTTGGAGAAAATTGTCACACTTCTCTTGCTAATCTGAGAGGCTTTCCTTCAGTTCTCTGGATTAGAGGCCAAGAACCTAGAAACACAAGTTCATCCCGGACCCTGACCAAGGGTAACTGTTAAACTTAGGGGAAAGCATTTGGTTCTCTAAAGTTAGAAACACCCAAGCAAGAATCCTGCCTTGGAAACATTCTCCTTGACCTCAGATATAAGATTTCACCTTCCTGGCTCACTTTTCCTCACTTACAAGTTGGACGAGAGAATCTTTGCGAGACTGTCGTGACAATATGAGGTGAAGCAAATGCTGATTCACACCAACTTTGACCTATCTTCTTCTTAATTTTATTATTCTGCCTCTGTCTACAGGACTGCACACTTTTGAAAACAGGATACGTGTTGACCCTTCATAACAAGTTACCACAACATGTAGTCAGATATAGAATGCAGAGCGGGAGCCCCAGAAACATTTTTTGTCCTGCATACTATTTTGTTGACATTACATGAAGAAGATCGTTGACTTAAATGAACAATGTTTTCAAGTCTATCCTCATGGTTTTCATTCTCCTATCTTTCATGTGAATTCCCATATGTGACAACACATTCTATAAACAAATAAAACGTTGGCACAGGATGATATTTCAAGCATGTTATAAGCTAAAATTCTTGAATAAGATTGAGGAATCTACTTAATATTAACCCCTGAAAAATGAAGTCCTCCTGAATATTAATTAATATTTTAGTATAAAAATTCCAGATTTGGGAAGTAAAAGTTTCTGGACACATCTGAGAATCAGCCCAAGTTTGTTCTGTCAACATGCCACCAGAGGTAAGGAAACGTTCATGTTTTCCTATTGTGCAAAGTCACGTCTACAAAGTGACTCTTGTCCAAGTGGCCCTGTCATATGAGACGGCTAAATGTTTTTCACTTAGCTTTGCAGACACATCCAAAGTCATACTGACCGAAACAATTTAGCATATGACTCATGGAAGCTTGAGTCAAAATTCAATGCAGAACTGTTGCTTCTAATGAAGGGAAAGCAGTGCTCACAGAGAACACGTATCATACAAAATGAGGAGAGTCAAGTTGAGACACAAGGCCATTTGGGGAATAAGAGGCAAAGAAAAAGATCAGGTCAAGTTACCGGAGGACAAAGATTAGAAGCGTTTGACTTATTTGAGAACTACGTATGGTCACACATCTATAATTCCAGCTTATAGGAAGGACGGCAAGTTTGAAGCCAGTCAGAATGTCAGAGTGAGTTCAAGGCCATGCAACACTTCTAAGCTAGGACCTGTATCAAAATCACACAATGAAACCAACCAACCAAAAACCATTCAATTCAGAAGGGATTCACCTGATATATAACTTGTTTAATATACTAGACAAGAGAAGGTAACAGTAGTTCCTATGTGACATGATAATAAAAATGTGTGACCATCTTTGCTGCCACAAAATATAGCCGTCCCTCTCTCCCTCCCCCCTTCTCTCTCTGGTTTGTTTTCTCAACACAGGGCTACTCTGTTTAGCCCAGGTTGTCCTAGAACTTGCTGTGTAGACCAGGCTGGCCTTGAACCCACAAAAATACCCTCCTGCCTCTGCCTTCTGAGTGCTGTGATTAAAGACATGTGCCACCATATCCAGTAGTTACTCTTTTTTATTTGTTTGTTTATTTGTTTACACTCCTGAAGAAAACTCACAGATATATACTGTAGTTGTTGGGGAAAGAAGGACTTAAGTTCCTTTGAGGTTTCTTTAAAGAGTGTCCTGTCCGAAGTCCTTAATATTCAATTCAACAGAGAAAGGAGAAATAAAAAGAACCTGAAAGAGATACATCCTAAACCTCGTTCCTGATGCCTCATTGTTAATCATGAGCATGACCTCAGGGACCTCATATAGACCTGCTCACTCTAGTGAGTATATAGACCCAAGACCACTTTATGAATACAGTGGAAGGAAAACAACACAGATCTTCCAAAAGTGCTTAGATTTCCCAATTCCTTAACCATCAATTCTTTGTATTACATGACAGATCTCAGATAGTCCAGACCCTCTACACAGGGCCCCTGTGAATATGAGCCTTACTTATCTAAAGGTGATGTCAATCTGGGACCTGGCTCAAAGGCTAGAGGGTTTGCCTAGCAAGTGTAAGGCTCTGGGTTCAGTCCCCAGAGCTACAAAAATAGACTGAAGGACAGATAGCATTGGTGCCATTTCTAATGAGGGGGTTGGTGCTTTTCCTTTTGAGTCTGCATAACTATTGAGAAAACCTCAAAGAATGATTCTTAAGAAGCTTGTGGACGTTGTGGGTGGTCCCCACATTTCACCAGTACTTATGTACAGTAGTGTTGACTTTCTTTCATCAATTGCTCCTCGATAATAAACGTCTCACCTCCCAAACAGCCAGTGAGACAAGAGATGTTGACTTCACTACAGCTTGAAGAACAGGGGAGGCTGTATTCAGAGGTCAACTCCTAGAATCAGATGTTCAGCCAAGTTTGGCTTCTCCAGACTTTTTAAAACTTCCTTTTCTCTCCAAGTTCAGTACTTAGAGCTAAGACTGAAGTGATGCTCTCAGTGTTTCACAGCTGAATCTGAAATATGATGTGGGTCTTCTTTACTATTGTAATTTACAGTGTGTTTTCTTTTATTCAATAATGCTTCTCGGAGAGAGAACCTAAGATTTGACAAGAGGGGTACGCAAGACTACAGAAGAAAAAACACCAACTTACTGGTCCTTCAGGCAAGGCACTTAAAATGTTGTTTGTGTTAAAATAAATACACATCTATTGTTAAAGATAATTCACAGGAATTCCTCGGGAAAATCATGAGACTCTGGAACAAGGCTATGCGTGAAAAGCATACTGCGAAGGACTAGGGAGATGGCTCAGCAGATATGGAATGCTGTCCCAGAAGACTCAGGGTCAGTTCCTAGCACCCAGGGTAGCTCTCAGCCATGTGCAACTACTTGTGTAGTTTCAGGGAATCCACTACTTTCCATGGGCACCAGGCACACATATGGCCCACATATGTGCATGCAGGGAAAAAAACACTTAAACATATTAAATAAATAAATAAAATATTTTTTAAGCACACTATGAGCTTTACCTATAGTCTCTTGGGCATGAAAGGTACTACAGGAAATGAATAGCCTAGGGAAACCTTTTCTCTCTTTTTGCCTCCAAACCCTAAAACAGACAGTAAGCAACATCCATACACTTAGAGTTTTCAAAACCTACTTTAAAATAAGGTGTCAAATGCTTTGACCCTCTTTCTAGCCTACCACCCAAAGGTAGGGGAAAAAAGATGATAAATGGGACAAGGGGATGTGGACCTGTTTAGAAGTAATTCTTTTGGTCCATACCAAACTTGTTTGTCAGATACCAGCAGTCCAGTTCAGAAGTGTCACCAAACACAAATCAGCAAATCCAGCAGATCCAGCAGAAACAGCCAGGCTTCCACCAAATCGGCACAAGTCAGCAGGAATGTCTAGGAACATCAGGAATGCTGTGTCTCTGCTGTGTCTCTCTCAAATAAAAATGAAGCTCAGGGAAAGCATGAGGCTAATGAAGAGCTAACTATGCCAGAGTCCCATCACTATCCAC
Source organism: Rattus norvegicus (assembly GCF_021556685.1). NCBI lineage: Eukaryota > Metazoa > Chordata > Mammalia > Rodentia > Muridae > Rattus > Rattus norvegicus. The sequence continues at coordinate 66,827,509 of NC_141546.1, read as the reverse complement.
TGAGTCCTATGTATACTCTCTCCAAACATCATGAGTTCTCTCATGGGTCTTGCCTCAGCCAAACACCACGTGTGAGACTTCATCTCATGACACAACCAGAAACTTCCACTTCAAACATCTTTGCCACTGTTACTAAAATTCCCATTTTAGTAGTAGGTTCAGCCTTTGGCATTTCCTCATTGGCAAGGCCCTTTCTGGTTCTATGGGGGTCAACCCAGTATGGTCACAGGGTCAATGGGAGACTGAAAGATCAGTATCAAAGAGTAGGGACAGAAAACAGGTCATAGCAGAGTGAAGACTTCATAGTTTGAGTCTGGAAGGAAGGGTCCACAGACTAAGGCATGTTGGTAATTTCTAAAAGGTGGAGGACAGGGTATAAATTGATTTTCCTTAAAGCCCCAATGGGAATAGTTCATGGCACTATGTTAACTTTTAGTTAAACTTAATTTTTAGTAACTCATTTTGGCCTTGAAACCTACAGAACTATAGGGAACTAAATGTGACTTATGCCTCTGAGTTTCTGACAATTTTTTACTAGAGCAATAAGTAAGAAAGAGGACATAAATATGCCTAACAGGGCTTTAGTGGTCCCAAAGTTCAGGTTTTTTTTTTCTAATTCTTGTTACTATTACTGGTTTGAGTTTAATAGTACTATGCATCAGAGGTTCTCAACCTGTGGGTTGCGACCCCTTTGAGGGTCAAATGACCTTTAAACAGGGATTGCTTAAGGCCAACACAGATAGTTGCTTAAGACCAACACAGATATTTACACTGCGATTCATAACAGTAGCAAATTACAGTGATGAAGAAGCAATGAACATAGTTTTATGGTTGGGGTCACCACAGCACGAGGAGCTGTATTGAAGGTTCACAGCCTTGGGAGGGTTGAGAACCACTGCAGTTTTTAGTTTGATTAAAATTTCTGTAAGTTTTAGTTCCACTAACAGAAAATGGGAAAAGATGGAGTCATGTCAGAAGTAGAGTATTTGCCTAACACGTGCGAGACCCTTGGTTCCATCCTCAACACAGGGCCCGTAGAGAAGCGAGCAAGCACAAAGCGAAGCAGATTCCTTTGCTGATGGGAGTGGAAATAGAACAATGCAAACCGTTTCCACATGATCTCATTCCCACGTGTCTACAGTCAGCAGATTTACAGAGACAGGAAGCCCACCGGTTGCCAGTGGCTTGGGGGGTGGGACAATAGGGAACCTGAGTGACGCAATGGGCACAGGGCTTTCTTTCGTATTAATAAACATACTCTAATTTATTTTTGTACTGGAGACTGAAGCATGACCCAGGTGATTCCTAGTCAAGAGGGCTTTACCGCTGAGTTACATGCTATTCCAAGTCAATGAAATATTCTGGAACAGGATATTGGTGATACTCGTATAACGTCGCGCTGTATTAAATATCGCTACTAGTACATTTTAAAGTTATGTGTTTTACCACAATGACAAAAATTATGAAAAACATGTGTAGAGCTAAAAGGAAGGAAAGAAGGAAGTAAGGGGGGAGGGGAAGGAGGGAGGTACGGACGGATGGATGGACAGACATACGGAGGGAAAAGATGATGAGAAAAGCTAAGCTTTTAAAGTCAACATGAAAAACATTTTAGGCACAACCTCCTGCCCCACCTTGAATCCCCCAGTCTGCCTGATTTCCAACGCTGAAATTCACTTAGTGTTGGCCTGATTTTCTAACAGCTGATGGTTTAGATGTTTTCTGCATATTTCCAAATAATATGTTCATCATGTTCTGTAACCCATTTATAAGCATTGACATTATCTAGTGACTTCTAATTATAGTTGATAAGTACACCATTCTGCCTTTTATTCATCATATTTTCTGTATCCAGGATCCCTTTCTCAGTCTCTGGCTTTCTGTTAGTACCAGCAGGCCAATCTTCTAGGCTCTCTCTCCCCCTGGGGATGTGCTTACAATGGTTCATGATTGTGACCTGGCATAAGTCCTTTCTGTGCACTGAGTTTCTTCTCTGTCCCTCACACTGAAAATGCTTCCTAACTCTTCATATTTAAGAATAGAACACAGATCACCCCTGCTCCCCAATGAAAACCTTCCTAACTGTGCACATTTTCCTATAGAACACAGATTACCCCTGTTCCCTTTCAACCTTTTACCATTATCTGTAACCTCTAGGTAAAGGATAAATCCTCTATCTATAAACTAATTACTGTTCGATGTTTACATTTTTATTCCTTTACCTATTTCGTATTAGAACCCTATGAAGCTAAGATAAATTTCTGTGTTTATAAGCTTAATTGGGAATGAAATAATGTTTTGAGCGAGATATACAGCACTCACTCACACACTCCTCAGTGAAAACTGTCTCTGAGCTGTTTGTGCATTTAATATTATCCTTTTTTTAAAACGAGTAAATATTCAGACATAGAAAATATCTGAATAGACAGTTTTCAGGATGTATAAGTGCTCTCTGGGGCATATAATTTAAAATAAAGGTCCCTTACATAGGCATTGAATGTCTAAAATTCTGAAAGACAAGACCGGGGGAGAAAGGCTCAGTAAAGTGTTTTCCATGCAAACCTGAGGACCTGGATTCAATCTCCAGCATTAGGAAGGCTTTTTGGTTTTGTTCTCAGTACTGGGAAGGTGAAGACTGGTAGACCCGTGGGGTTCATTGGCCCACCAGCCTAGCCAATCAGAGGAACCAATCACACTAGCCGGCATGCATAGATACATATGACAATATTAAGTACTGGCAAACTTGCTGAACAGATAGTGTGCTGTGATAAAATGTCTGTAAAGCCATTCCCATGAATTCCCATTCCTATGAATTTCACAAAGAGAAAGGCAAACATGTCCACAAACAGATTTGTGTACAAGGTAACTAATAGCTTTACTCAAGAGAGCCTAAACTAGAAATGATATCAAACTCTATGTACGTGGACATATACAAACACATTTTAGTTAGGATTATGTCATATAATGGAATGTTTCTCACCAATGGCAAAGAATCTGGGTCAGGAAAAAAGGGGAGTGAATCTCCAATACACTGAGTGAGTGAAGTCAGACGTGAGAAAGCATGTGTTTCATGTGTCTACTTGTGCAGTGTTCTGCAAGGGACAGTTCTCAGTGATGGTGTTAGCAGTTCCCTGTTTGCCTGGGTTGTCATTTAGGTGAATTTAACTAGAAAAGGAGGCATGTGGAAGTAATGCATGTTTCAGGGATGGGAATCACTCTTTGTGTTAGCTGTATTAGTGCTCATGCAGGCGTACGTACTCACAAAAATGAATAGAAGTAAACTCTAACGTTAGTATGCATGACTGAGTTTAACGTACTCCTTAATAAAGTTGACTTTTAAATGTTTGTGGACTCCCACTTTTAAGTTCACAGGAGCTTCTATCTAAAACCACACAGCCCAGCCTTAGCACCTATACTGTCACAGGAAGATGATGCCACCCATCCATGCTATTGAGACCCTGAAACAACCCACAGAATAGCCCGTGGCTGTATGGTTAATATTCTTAGGCCCTCGTCTCCTTAGAGCTGGACTCTTGTTATCCTTCTGGTGGATACCGGTGGTCTTCAACCTTTGGACCAATGAGACAAAGCAGAAATAATGTTGCTTCAGAGCCAGGCCAGATCGCTATGAGTCCAGTCTCTAGGAAGCCTTAACAATAACTCTTACTATTGTTCTTCCTATGGGGTTGCCATCTCCTTCAGCTCATTCAGTCCTTCCCCTAACTCTTCCACAAGGGTCTCTAACCTAAGTCCAATGGTTGGCTTTAATTATCTACATCTGTCTTTGTCCTTGGCTAGTCAGGCCTTTCAGAGGTCTGCCGTACTAGGCTCCTGTCTTCAAGCCCTACATGGAGGACCTGGAAGGGGCAACTTCTGAATGTAAATAAATAAAATAATTTAATAAAAAAATAAGTCCTACTACCTTACTTTAGAGAATACATTGAAAAACTCCCACAGGCTTCATGGACAAGGAAAGGGGTTGCCAAGCCAAACTTTTGACATTACCCCCCAAAATACCCAGAAAATGTAAGTGAGGACGCCTGGACCGGAAGGGTAGACCAGACACCACATGAGCACTGCTCAAGAACCCCAACTGCTTAGGAACCGCTACCACCTCACAAGGCTGTAGACTCATCCAGCCAAGTGCTGACCTTCATCTTGACCCACAGAACATGACAGAAATTAAAAAGTTGTTGTTCTAACACTTAGTATTGTACAGTTCTGGTTAACCCCAAATCCATTAAAGGCCCTTCTTTTTCTCCTGCTTCCCATATTCCTGTTTTTCAATAGTTTCTTTCTCTGATATGTCAAAGTCAATACCCGTCTACATATTAATTATTCTACTCGTGGGATTAAGAAAGGGCAAATATCTGAGAGACTCATAAAGGCCATCCTCACTTGTCACATCAAATCCACAAATGAACGATGAGAACTGTCAAGTCAGAGCCACCGTCATCCCTAGCTCCCACCACGGAGCCTGTGCTGTGGATGGATGCTTACCTCATGCAAGCTAAGGTACAAATCACCCATAGTACAAATGACCCCCAAAGGAAACACTCTCGAGTTTCCTGTGGATGTTTAGGTAACTCCTCCTCCTCCATGGAAGGCAAACCTCTCTGAAATGCCAAGTCGCTCCTTGGAGTCCCAGGTAAGCTGTTGGGTGCATCTGAAGGAAGAGATCTGCTGAAACATGGGATGGCAGCTGACCTCAGCATCTGTGTTGATACATTATGATAAATAGAAAACACTGATGCTTCACTTCGTGGCCCTGGAACTTTGCTTAGCTACAAAATGCCAGCTGTCCCCGAGGCTCCAATTGCTTACTACTCAAGAATTCGTTCCGAGTACGAGAGAGAAAAGAGGACCGTGCACAAGCTGGTGGCAAACCCCAGGGAATAGTACAGATCTGAGAGCTGTTGAGACGAATCCGAGTGCTTTCAGATCATAAGACCTCCATTCGTCATCACTTCTAAGCATATTCTTGCAGAATCACTGTTTCGCTGATTGTTTGGTATTTATAACAATAACCTATACGTCTACAGTCTGAATACTCAAGGCCAAATGCTAATACTTTAACAACCTGCCAGTGCCACTAGGTTATCCAATTATGCCACCTCCTGAATAAAAGGCTATCACGGTTATTTACTGTACGTTATTTACAATGACCTAAAAACTTTGCCATGACCTTTGTACCATCAACTTCTTTTACTTGATGCTGTCGCCAGTCCCCAGTCACAGGGGCCTTTATTAAGCATTTTCTATGTGGTGTACTGTATACCATGTTTTTAGATGTACTATTTTACCTGAATTAATATTCATAATAGCCCCCAAGAAAGACACAATGTTATCATTTTATATGTAAAGCCCCAGAAATTGTGTGACTTAGCCAAGGTGACCTGAATAGAGTGTTGGAGCCAAATAGTCAAGTCTTTGAATACCAAGTTCAGCCCCCCAGATGTGTATCTTCCAGCCATATAACCAATTGCTTGACTGCTATTTTTACAATATGACTAACAGACACGTGAAATGTACTGAATAAATAAATAGTTCTCATTGGCCCCTTCCATCCTCCTGTCCCTGACCTCAGTCAACAGCCATATCCAGTTGTCGAGGCAGACACATGTCATCTTTCCTTACCCTTAGTTCTCGACAGCGGCTACCCGGTTCTGTTGGTTTCCATTGTCATGATATTCATCTGAGCCACCTCCATAACCTCACCCACTACAAGAGCACGGTCTCTGCATACAGAGGCCACATTGGAGTCTGTAAGGAGTCATCACTCACTTCTTACAACATGCCCCACACAGCGATCTCTTCACATCACACACACTATGACAGCCAGACTCCCGGCACAAATGCACAAAGAGCGGCAGCCGGCCAGTTTTCAGTCTTCTGGTGCTCTCTTCAGTTTTGTAATGGTTGAAGCCATTGTTATTGGGAAGGGAGGGAGCCCAGGCAGAGTCACGTCAGTCACCATCTGTGCTCCACATTAGATCCCTCTCTTGCTTGTCAGTTGGCTTATTTCCTTTTATACAAATCCTCCACCCATGTGTCCTCACCCTAACATAAGCCACTAACTATTCCAGGGTGTTTTGTTCAGATGCTTCTGGAAACAGTGCATTGATGTCTTCAACACACTTCTTTGTTTGTCCCACTGTGTTGTCCACAGTGGTCTCCAGCTTCTGAGCTTCCTACTATCCTTCCACCTCAACCTTGGAGAGAGTCCACTGCAGGTCCTGATGATGCATGGTTTTCAGTTACATTCTACCCTCATCGTTTCACTCAGGGTTGTGAAGATGCATCTGGGTAACATGTTCCATACAGTGTCTATCTGGTAACTGCTATCCAGGACTCTGATGTATCCACTATTTGACAGTTTAGCCCTAGAGGGATGGTCATCCAAGTCAGACTGGTTCCCACCCTCCAAATCACAAATAGTAAATCTCTCACTGCTGTGGCCTTGTGTGGGTGTCACTTAGTCAGTCATACCGATGTGCAATCTTGCATATTTAACTGGAAACTGCACTGCCAAACGGCTCCAATAAAACATTCATAATGAGACAGCCATTGTCACAGCGGGATAGCTAAGAGCTGCGGGTGTGTCCCACACAAGATGAGACTGTGTCAAATAAGATAACATGATCCTTCTTTCAGAATGAGACAATCTGGTACACAAGTAAAAATAAAGAGAGGGTTGAATAGTATATAAAAACCAAAATAAATAAAACACCTAGAATAATATTAATGTCTCCTCCTGTGAAATATGCAGTTTTGGCAGAGCCACAAATGTTGACAAAGTGAGATACACAGATACACCTATATCCATGAGGAAAACCTTACATATTAAAATTAGGAATGATCCAAGAAGTTAAGAATAAATTATAAAATGTTAGTCCAAGCAGTAGGTAACTACTTGGAAATTTAAAAATATGGAACATTTCTAAAAGGAAATTTGATCAAGAAGACCTTAAAACTAAAGTTTTAACTCCATAATAAGCAGTGAAAAAAGGAGAAAGCCTCACACGACAGTGAATGAGGTGAAATGAGTCCTCTGAGCTGACAACAGCAGGGCCATGACGCCGGTCTTGCTTTCAGTGACAGAAACAAACATCTTTAAAGTGTATCATCTATCTAGAAATATTTTTACAAGTTAGGAAAAGAAAATGTATGGAGACAAAACTTCATTTTAACCAAAAGAGAAACAGAACAATGAAGTACATGATCTATTGCAAACTTGAGTAAGGCAATAAGAGAATGTGACAATACAGATGACAGAAAGTGAGAGGGACCTTGGAGGTGGCAGAGTAAAGATGCTTGCCATGAAAGTCTAAAGATCTGGGTCTGAACCCTGGAACCCACCCAAAGGCGAGAGAGAACCAGCTGCACAAATATGTCCTCTGACTTCTATGTGCACACCGTAGAACTAGTGACCCACACATCTCACGCATGTGGGTGATCATAACATACACACACACACACACACACACACACACACACACAGATACACACACACACAGATACACACACACAGATACACACACACGTACATAGACACACACACATGCATATACAAGCACACAACAAAAGTAATAAATTGAAATAAATTTAAAGAATGAGAGAAGAGTATGAGCTACAACGGATGGGAAACTTTTAAAAATTGTAGACATAATTGCAAGTTTTCAAATCTAGAAGAAATTGATAATTTGTTAATAAAATATAAACCACAAAAATTAACCCCAAAAGTAAAATATGGAAAACTTTTAATGGATGAATTGCCTGGAGGATGGTAGAAGGTCTGTGGACACGTTCACTAAAAAATGTCACATACCATTTCAAAGCTTTTACCTAACCAGGCTTTAAGGAGCAGAGAGTTTCTATCTCACCAGCTTCCTTTATTCCTACACTTCCTTCCCTTCTCCTCACTGCTTTTACTTTCTTAAACTGATTTTATCTTCCATAGCTTTAACAGCATAAAAGCAGACACAATCTTTCTCATTTCACAATGATTTGCAATTTTCTGTTGTTGTGTCTGACTTTAAAGAGAAATAATGGGCATATACCCAAAAGATGCCCCAACATATAAAAAAGACACGTGCTCCACTATGTTCATAGCAGCCTTATTTATAATACCCAGAAGCTGGAAAGAACCCAGATGCCCTTCAACAGAGGAATGGATACAGAAAATGTGGTACATCTACACAATGGAATATTACTCGGCTATCAAAAACAATTACTTTATGAAATTCGTAGGCAAATGGTTGGAACTGGAAAATATCATCCTGAGTGAGCTAACCCAATCACAGAAAAACACACATGGTATGCACTCATTGATAAGTGGCTATTAGCCCAAATGCTTGAATTACCCTAGATGCCTAGAACAAATGAAACTCAAGACGGATGATCAAAATGTGAATGCTTCACTCCTTCTTTAAAAGGGGAACAAGAATACCCTTGGCAGGGAATAGAGAGGCAAAGATTAAAACAGACACAGAAGGAACACCCATTCAGAGCCTGCCCCACATGTGGCCCATACATATACAGCCATCCAATTAGACAAGATGGATGAAGCAAAGAAGTGCAGGCCGACAGGAGCCGGATGTAGATCGCTCTTGAGAGACACAGCCAGAATAGAGCAAATACAGAGGCGAATGCCAGCAGCAAACCACTGAACTGAGAACGGGACCCCCGTTGAAGGAATCAGAGAAAGAACTGGAAGAGCTTGAAGGGGCTTGAGACCCCCTATGTACAACAATGCCAAGCAACCAGAGCTTCCAGGGACTAAGCCACTACCTAAAGACTATACATGGACTGACCCTGGACTCTGACCTCATAGGTAGCAATGAATATCCTAGTAAGAGCACCAGTGGAAGGGGAAGCCCTGGGTCCTGCTAAGACTGAACCCCCAGTGAACTAGATTGTTGGGGGGAAGGCGGCAATGGGGGGGAGGATGGGGAGGGGAACACCCATAACGAAGGGGAGGGGGAGGGATTAGGGGGATGTTTGCCCGGAAACCAGGAAAGGGAATAACACTCGAAATGTAAATAAGAAATACTCAAGTTAATAAAAAAAAAAAAGAGAGAGAGAGAGAAATAAAACGACAAAGTCTTCTTTCTAATCATTAACTGATAATTTCTATATTAATTCAGTCTAAGTCAATAAATAGTTATTTGGAGCCAGTGAAGGATGAAGTACTGATTGTTCCTGGGAAGAACAAAAATGCCAAGTTAGAAGAATTTAAACAAAAATTTGAACAGCATAGTTATTATGTAGCTGTTTTCTCTGAATTGAAATATTTATTCTTGGAAGGAAGTGGGAGGCTCTTAAGACTTGAGTAGAAGAAATGTAAAAGGTTCAGGAAGTAAAATTAAGGGGCTCAGGAAAGTGCTGAAGCTTACAAGACTCACATGGCCCCTCCCCTAAGTTATAGGAGCAGTAAGAATTACCTGTTCTCTGCTCTCTGGCCAGCCTAGCTGCATCCAGTTATATGTGAATCTTCAGAAGTACAGCTCTTGTGAGTTGTCACCCATGTTGGTGTAGAACTTTTGGCAAGTTGGTTACTACTTTTGGTCTTCCATATTTCTGTAAGTGACCCCAATAAACTAGCTAGATTTGAATAAAATCACTCTGCAGTCTGACATAGATGCCCTATCTTAGTTGAAGTGATGTTTACTTAAATCTCATTAGAAAAATTAAACAACAAAAGTTAATACCCTTCTCTTAAGACATAAGAATAGAAAAGGAAATATCCACTAGTCACCAAAATGACAAAAGCTGTTCAGTCTCACAGACTGTTCAAATCTTCACAGCTATGTCTTATGTGAAATGATCCTGTCTATGTTCTGGGAACCCTCACAGCTGCCATAGTCATAAACAGGCTTAGAAACATTAATAAATGGTGCTGAAGAAGCTTAATAATTCTGGTAACTAACAACCAGCATGTTCTGCAGTAGATTCTTCTTTCCAGGGCCATCTGGTTCATATATCAACATAGAATTTTGTTTAAAAGGAAAACAAACTAACAAACACAGGTTAGTGAGAAGGCTCTGGGGGGTAAAAGCACTTGCCATGCAAGCTTGAGGACCGTGCTCGCTTCGGCAGCACATATACTAAAATTGGAACGATACAGAGAAGATTAGCAAGCTTGAGGACCTTCAAATCCCTACAAATCTACATTCAAGCCAAGCTCAGTAGCCCATGTCCATAATTCCAGTGTTCCAGTGAAGACAGAAGTGGAGATGGGAGAATCCCTGGAAACTTGTGGCCCAGCTAAACTGGTACACATATGATGAAAACCTCTCTCAAACAAGATGATAGACAATAACCAACATTTAAGGTTTTCCTCCGACCTCTACTCATATATGGTGACACATGTATACCTGCACTCACAAACGTGAAAATACACACACGCACGCACGCACGTACGTGCAAACAAACTTTCTTTCGTGGTTAAAAAAGAGCTAAACCATTGTCCCTTACCTGGCTGAGAGCATAGCTAGACATCACAGACTTAAAGTAATTGTTCTATGGTAATTAAGGGTGGGGGATTTTGTTTTGTTTTGTTTTGTCTCTTCAAAAAGGCATATAAACTACAAAAAATAAAGGAGATTAATGCCATTGAGAACCCCGTTGCTGATGCAGGTAAACATAATGAATTTAAACATATCTAAGCGGGAATAGGAAGTGGCATTTTATTCCCCGTGAGTCTGAGGATATTGCTGCCTTTAAGGACTTATGAATTCTCTCCCTACACATTAGTTACTTTTATTATTGCTGTGACCAAATAGCTGGCAAGAAGGAAAGGAAGGGTTTACGTTTGCTCAGGGTTTATGAAGGGATACAGCGCATCGTGCCCAAAAAAACTTTGCAGGACTGTGAGGCAGCTGCTCACATTGTCTCTTCAGTCAGGAAGCAGAGAACAGACAGGAAGTGAGCTGGGCTCTAAAGCCTCAAGTCTTACCCCTCATGACGCACTTCCTCCAGCAAGACTCCACCTTCAAAGGGCCCCGCCCTTCCAGAACAGCGCCTTCAGCTGGCGATGAAGTGCTAAAACACAGGAATCAACAGTGACTATTTCACAACTAGTGAAACTCAGAATGACATTATTAAGAATGTCTGACCTGAACATTCAAGAAGACACGGTGTGGTGTAGTAGGTTATGGAATTGAATCAATGGTTTCCAAAATTTGGGCAAATATGGCCCTCATTTCAAGAATCCGGATTGGTATTTGCTGTGTGCACAACCTTATTCAGACTGTGTTCTCCAGAATAGAGATGACCAGATGTTAAATCTCAAGTCCACACGAAGAATTTCCATACCAAAAAGAATAGGAATTGTTGGCTTTTTCAAATTGAGCCATTTCAGAACTTTTGGAGGTGCAGGGCCAGACAGCGCCTCACTATACAGTCCTGGCTTGCCTGGAACTCACTATGTAGACAAGGCTGGCCTTAAACTCACAGAGAGCTCCCTGTCTCTCACTGGGATAAAGATGTGAGGCCAGATATTATAGAAGTTTTAAGAGCCTGTGATAGGTTCTCATCTCTACATGGTTGGCTGGAAGTTCTCGGACTGGGTTGCTGAGGGGTACAGGGCAGGTGTGGCCTATCACACAGTCTTCTTTCCAGTTTGACTCAGTCTGAGGCTCACGTCTGAGGCCACAAGGAGAGTGGCTTTCTGCAGTCTGCCCTCATGCGTGCTTCCTGGTGTCTTAGTTTCCTAACCGCTTGTAGTCTGAACTGAACCCCCTCATGCTTGATCTAACCGTGCTGGCATTATTCACTAGTTGTTTCGAGACTTGGCACTCATCTCTCAGCCATCCTGATATGACCTCCTCACAGGTAGGAACTTGTCTTCTGTTAGTCTGGCAGGCTAGGGATCACTGCACCAAGCTAGATCCTGCAAGCGTAGGAGAGACATTTGGTTGGTCGGTTGTAGACCATAGGGAATGAATGGTGCGTGTTTCTCCTGGCCTGCCAATTTAAAGATACAAGTTCCTCCCTCTCGAAGGCCTATCACTGAATTATGTACAAGGGCGTGAGGGTTACCATCTGCTCGTCACGGTGTGCTTTGCTTGTCATTAGTGATTTCCTACATGGTCCTTTAAATTAGAGAAATGCTGCACATCCATTACTCATTGCCCACAGTGATGCTTTTGTGAGCCGTTCCCTGCTTATCTCAAGGGACGTGTGGGACTGACCCAGAGCAGTCTGTGAAATAAGCAATTTTATCTCTCCTCCCATCCTTCCTTCTTAGGCTTGTTCACAGCTTACCCGTCCTTCCAGCCTCCTTCTCCAACCTCTCTCAACTAATACCCTATTCATTAGTTGGTAAGAACTATAATATATCATGTGTCAGGTGTCATATATCTTACATCTTATATATCTTATCTTATATCTTTTATATTGTGTATCTTCTTATATCTTATATCGATCTTGTATCTTAATATTATATAACTAGTATTAACTCTTCGCAGGACTGTTTTTATTTTACTAAAGAATTCATAAAGAATGGGGTTTTGGGCATCTAGAGGAATTAATCTGTAATCATATATTTCCTATCTTGAAGAGTGGAATGACACTTAGTGACCAGCTTCCTGAAAGGTTGCTTTACTCAGTCAAGACCCAGTGCTCACGAGATTTAAGAAAAAGGTCCCGTTTCTATATGAAAATTTAGATTGTATTTTTTTAACTTTGCATAGGAATATTCATGCTTTAGGGGAACAGGCTTGAACTAATGAAACTCATGAATCACTATAAGTCAAAAAGTAATTAGCATGTATTTGTTTTCTTTATTATAATACTCGTAATTCTCTTTAAGAACGAGGTGTCACACATCTGGTAGAAATGCCACAAAATGTCCCCCTCAGCTCAGCACAGAGCTTACATAGCAGGCAGGCAGACATTCCTGTTGAGCGAGGCTGGCTGTGCAATGAGACTTTTTGGCTGTTGCTGTTCTCCACGATATCAAGGGACCTGGAGATTAATAATTCATTGGACTACTGTTTGTTGAGAATGAAATCAAAACAATCGATCAGGTATCAAAACATGCAATTAGGAATGAAAGCAACACACATGAAAAGCAAGTCCCATTGAGGAGATTATTAAAGGAAATTGGGGGTTAGAATATGAAAGGGATGGATCGCTACATAATTAGTGTCGGCAGAATTCAAATGTTTACTCGCTTCAGAAGGTTTAAAAAGATAAAAAAAAATTGGTGTAAGAAAGAAAGGAATGGCACAAAAGGAGGGAAAATGTATTTTGTGACTTTATTTGTTTATGGCGTTGGGCCTGGGATCACACTCGGGACCCATGCACACTAAGCTACATCTTCAGCAAGAAAAACAATTTTAGTAGCCGGTCACAGGAAAGACAAGGTGTTAGGCAATGTCCTTATTTTGCTGGCTGTGAACGTCCTAAAGCTACTGGCTACACAAGCTATCTATCCCTCAAGCAAAGCCAGAGGCATAGGCCTCAGGCATAATTCCATACGGGCAGCAGAGGAGACAAACAGGATTACGTGTTCTAAGTTGATCTCAGACAAAGAATTTGGGCTACAAGAATAAAGGGCGAGAGTGGGAAAGGGATTTGATCGCTTCACAGAATCTTTTTCAGTCACTGCCAGCCCACTACCTGGGATAACTTCGGAAAGACTGCAAAACCAAAGCTACAGTTACCCTTGAGCAAACTTGGAGGAAATGTTATTCCGCCCGTGTCTCTTTAAGTAGTCCTTTGAGCAGCCAGAGACTTCTGCCGTCACATTCCCTCATAGCATTGCTATGTTCCGTATAAAGGCATTTCTGGGTTAATTACGTCTTAGGAAAACAGCTTCTGTCAAGTCTAGGAAGCATATTAAACTGAACTGTTCCTTGGTTGCACAGTGTAGGACAAGCCAATGTGACATCCTTAAGTATGGCCGTTCTGATTCCAGCTATTTCTCGGTCGAGAGCATAGCTGTACATAGGTGCTCAGTAGCTATTTATGAGATCAATGGAGACACGGCCACCAATGCGTCCTTTTTCTCCTGCGTGTTTCATGTTCAGAAAGAGCTTGTATGGGAGATGACAGTGACTGCCTTACTATGTTTGTTGTTTCAGGCCAGCATGCTAAAGTGAGTTTTAATTCCTGGAACTTCTTTAATACAGTCTAGGCAGAGAAACAACCTCAGCCCCATCTTACTGAGCTCTAGATATTGAAAGACTTTCAGGGATTGCTTTCGGCCCTATTGATCTGATTTGCATTGCAAATATATTTAATTCATAGTGCATTTTACTTCAAAGGAATAAAAAACACTTCCCTTTATTTGTAAAAATGGTTTATTGATTTATTTTACGTGCACATGTTTTGCTGGCATCACGTCTGTGTGCTACATACAATTCCGATGTCTGTGAGGGCCAGAAGAGGGTGTTGGGTCTCCCTGTAACTAGAGTTACAGATGGTTGTGAGCCACCATGTGGGTGCTGGGAATCAAACCCAGGTCCTCAGGAAGTGTAATAAATGCTCTTGACCACTGAGCCATCTTGCTAACCCAAAGGATACTTTCTGCTTGAATACTGCCTTAGAGGGGAAGCTTTTCTCATTGCTGTGTTTATGATTCTTATCTCACACTACAAAATCCAAACAAATTCCTCAGCCCAACCTAAGAAATAATTGTAGAGAATTGTAACATTAAGTTTAAAAATTAGTCTAATTTTCTAATTAGTCTAATATATTGTACATTCAAGAAAGGTTCAAACATGGAAATGTTGGGAAATTACAGATTTTTAAGTTTAGTTCCTCTGCACATAATGGTAAACAAAATTAATTAAATATTCTTTATTAATGTGCAAGTGTTCAGTAGCTTTTATGTATATATAATCACCAACATAATCAGTAAGAATGCTAACTCCTCAATAGAGAAAGACGTAAAAAAAAAATCACTGACAATTTTAAAACAAAAGGATAAAAATAACCTTAAAAATATGTTAATGGTCAACATTCGTAATAGTTCAAAAATTAAAATTAAAATTGGAAGCTCGGTTTTCTCTCTGTCATGTAATACATATTTCGCAAATAACGTTTATTTTTGGCAAAAAACAGACACTTTCTGGAAAGCATTTCTGTGCCAAGACAAAACAAATATGCTTTGATGTTCTCAGGCAAGCAAAAGCAATGTTCTACTTATGTTTTCTTCATCATGTTGCTTATAATAGCTAGAAGTGGAAAAAATAGAGATTTGAAGTGAAAGGGATAAAGTAACATGTAGTCGGAAAAAAAATTCAACAAAACTGTGAGATCATGAGAACCTTCATATAAAGCAATGCTAAACAAAAACAAAAGTACTCCTCGCTGTGCATGCGTATGGCTTGGCTACTTCAGCTTATGTCTCTGTGCATGCTTGGCAAAAGCTTCAAAGGACATTAAAATTATTAAAATACTGAGTCTGCATTGTGCTGATTTACCTGATGTTTTCTTCTGTGTGTCTTTTTCCTCCACACACTTCCTCCCGTGATCATGTGTCACTCCCTTGAGTTTTAAAATGTAGCTTCTCAAAGTTAAAAGAAATGAAACGCCTGCTCCAAACTGCCTTCTAGACGTTTCCACAGAAGCATTCAGCTTTTTCTGGGGGGAAGTGATCTCTCTGCACATTCCCTAGGCTCTGTGCCCTGATACTGTATTACAACATAAAACTGCTCTCCGCTGACTCCTCTGAGGAAGGGATACTTGAGTGAGAGATGTTGCCAGTCTTTTCAGACCGTACCTAAGAGGCAGGTCATGTCGGATGGATCAGATGTACAGTTAATACTAAGAAGGAAAATAGCCTGGGACTAAGGGTCTTGGCTCAGTGGTGTAGCATATGTTGAATGTGAGAGGCACTGTGTTCAATCTCTAGCACACACACACACACACACACACACACACACACACACACACAAATGTAGGGAAAAATACAGTGTATCACAAAGATATCACCATCAGCCTTCAGAAGAAAAGAAACATCTTACCTAGTGCAGTGTCCTTGAGAAATCTTTCTTAAGCCTTCCCTAGTGTCCCTCTGCCTTTTCTGTAGTCTTGGAGATTGTCCTGATAGGACCTCAGTATTTGCAGCACTACACAAGACTCCGTTCCCAGCCTCATCCACCCAGCCAATCTGTGCGTCCCTTAAGCATAAATGTCTGTTTTATTCATTTCTGCCCTGTTGATATCTATCCTGCTGAGCAACCAGAGGTATTTATTGTCTGGGAGGCTCAACTGAACCTTGCCTTTAAAAATGAATTCATGTGAATCCTGGTGGCACAGGCCTTTACTCCCAGCACTGAAGAGGGAGAGGCAGGCAGATCTCTGCGTTTAAGGCCAGTCTGGTCTACAGAGTAAGTTTTGGGATGGCCAGGAATACTCAGAGAAGCCCTGCCTCAAAAAAAGAAAAAAATTAAAGTGAGAAGTGCAATATTAATCTTGAAGTCAGATCAGTGGATGGTGCAAAATCCTGACTCCCTCTTCAGTTCTGTCTAAAGCACCCATAAAACGAGTGGTTTTAGATTATTTGATCCAAAGTAGCTTCATGAAGCCCAGCTCTTGTGTCTTTAGCACATGTTCTCCTACAAGACTTCTTGTCCATCCACATATGGAGCCTTAACTCAAGCATTTATTTTAATAACTTTGTTTGGAAATGACTACATAAAGCCATGAAACAGAATTGCAAGTTTTTTTGTTTCACTGAAACTGGATCAATGTTTCCTGGCAAACACTAAGTGCCGTCAGTGGCTGGCCAGGCTTCTCTGTTGGATGTCTGGTTGTTTCTTACTTGTATAGCGCAGGAAAAGTTGGATGGTACAATCTACCAGAATCCTGAGAGACTCTTGAAGCTGGGCAAACCGCTCCGTCTGGAGCACACATTCATTGGTTAGTGCTTTCATTCATTGGTGAGTGTTAGTGCTTCCTGTGAACTCTGCCTGGAGACCTGTCGTCCTTTTAGGGCCTCCGAGAAGCCTTGCCTGACCACTCTGCCATGTAAGCTCCTGCTGCACTTGGAATGGACTTCTTCCCACATCTGCTTATTTCTCCAGACGTGAAGTCCTGTGAGGGCATGGACAGCATTGTATATGGTTTTGTAGCCTAGTGGTCAAGCACAGTGCATAAAATGTAACCATTCTAACAGAACTAAACCACTGGGGTAGGGGGAGCCGAGGGGGACTATGTTTTTTAGATAAATGCTTGCTATATTTTTACACTTTCTCTGGGAATTATCGCCTCCTAAAAAGAATATTAAGGTTTCCTAGGACATAGGTTATATTAGTCATTTTTTTTTTTGTTGCCAAGCTAAAAACACCATGACCAAGGCAAAGTATAGAAGAACCAGTTTACTTGGGCTCTTTGTTTCGGTTGGATAAGAATCTTCAATGGCAGAAATCATGGCTCCAGGCATGGTGTCAAGAGCAGGAAACTGAAAGCTCACATCTTCAAAGGTCAGAGAGCGAACTGGAAGAGGTTCTGAGTTTTAACTTTCAGAGACATTTCGGCAAGTCCACACCTACCTATAACCTTCTCAGCGTCACCAACTGAAAAGGAAGAATTCAAATACATGAGCCTGTGGAAGACATTCTCATGCAAACCACTGCACTGGGTGACTGTTGGAAACCATTGGATTACAGTTCTGTCTTAGCTCTCTCTACTGGCAAATTAATTCCTCTTGAACCTCAGTTTCCTAATCCCTTAGCTGTGCTGATTGAAGACTAAATGAAACAATGTTGTTCTTCAGAAACCTTAGAGGGATTACTAATCTCTCATCTATGGCTGGAGGTCACCCTATGCTCGTAAGAACACACTTTCCCACCAGTATTTTCTTTTCTTTTTCTGTAAGCTTCTTGTTTTTACCCATCAATCCCTTTGACACTCTAGAGCAGTGATCAGCAAATACGTTCCAGAAAAGGTCAGATGTTGGCTGTTATATGTTTTAAAAGCTTTGCGTGTCCGTTGTATGCCATTATTTTTCTTTCATTACAATCTTTTTAAGATATAAAATGATTCTCAGTCTAGATACCGTACAAAAGCAGGTCTCCAGTCAGCTTAGACCTATAACCTCTAGTCGGCTGACCCCATTGTCCAGCAATGGTCCCTGACTGGCAGCATCAGCAAGTTGAAGGAACTCATTAATAACGCACATCCCTATAGTCCCTTTCTCCTCTCTGCCTCCTGAATCAGAAACTCTGACTTTGTGCCTAACAGCCTGCCCCACCCCAGGTGATTTGAAGGCCCATTGTCAAGCTCAACTGAATATCAGACTCACGGAAGGAGCTTTAAAGCAGGTCAGTACCAAAACTCCCTTGGATACCCAGTCAGAAATTCTGGGTGTGGGACCAAGGCACAATGCTGTTTAAGATGCTGCAGGTGATTCTGTTTGCTGCTTCTGTGATAATGGCTATATAAACCCAGGAGAGACGGCCTTCACATCTGCAAAGAAAAGTTTAGTACTGATAATGTTGCCAAAGGTTTGTAGTGCTTCAGAGTCTTCTTTTGATAATTTTTGAAGGGATCTCGCTACAGCTAATCAGAAGACAAGTACCTACAGTTACATATAAAGCAAAATATTAGGTAAAGTGCACATTTTAAAGGTGTATTAATTGAAGGCTGAGAGTGGAGCTCAGTTGCGGTGTGGTGAAACACGCCCGTAATCCCAGCACCCAGGTTATCAACTGTACTGGCTGGTTTTGTGTGTCAACTTGACACAAGCTGGAGTTAACACAGAGAAAGGAGCCTCCCTTGAGGAAGGAGCATTTTCTCAATTAGTGATCAAGGAGGGAGGGCCCCTTGTGGGTGGTGCCATCCCTGGGTTGGTAGTCTTGGGTTCTATAAGAAAGCAAGCTGAGCAAGCCAGGGGAAGCAAGCCAGTAAGTAACATCCCTCCATGGCCTCTGCATCAGCTCCTGCTTCCTGACCTGCTTGAGTTCCAGTCCTGACTTCCTTTGGAGATGAACAGCAGTGTGGAAGTGTAAGCTGAATAAACCCTTTCCTCCTCAACTTGTTTCTTGGTCATGATGTTTGAGCAGGAATAAAAACCCTTGACTAAGACATGAACCAAGGATGGGGTTTATTAATTATCGAAAACACACTGAATTAAATTACAAGCACCATGGAAGAAATCACAATGGTGGAGAGAAACTAGAGCAGAATACGTGGATATCTGCTGACTGGCAGACCACTAGTGTGGTGTGTGTTTAGCATGCACAAAGACCTACATTCAGTCTCTAGCTGTGGTGAGCATTGAAAAAGTGGGAATCAAAAATCCAAAGTCAGGGTTGGGGATTTAGCTCAGTGGCAAGCGCAAGGCCCTGGATTCGGTCCTCAGCTCAAAAAAAAAAAAATCCAAAGTCACCCCCTTTTATAGATAGAGTTTAAGGTGAACCAGGGATTCAATTCGAGAGACTCTGCCCTTCCAAGTGTATGGATAAACCTAACTATATTTGACTAATTTGCATATGAAAAAGAATCCTTTTCATTTCAAAGTAGCCCACAATTTCAGTCTTACAAAAAGAATCACTCTAGAAGAATCACTCAAGTTCTCTTTCCCAATTTACTGAGGTGAAATCTGAAGATTATCTTTCTAAACCCCAGGCCTCACCACAGTGAGCTTGGTCCATTATTCCACTAACTGCTCAAAGAGTATATACTGTGGGATGTTTCACTCTAAAACCCTGTTTTCCTATATGTGTTATGTATTATGTGGAGAAACATCTGCATGGTTTCATACTGGTAAGATCATGCTAGAGCGTCCCATTTGACAAATGACATTCAGATAGTCTGCTCTAGCTACAAACCAGTTTAGCACTCATGCATTATTTGGCTTCAGGTCAAGGTGGTGTAATATGACCGACAGGGTATACTGCAGTGTCCCTAGCAGCCATCTTAAAGATCAGCAAAACTCATTCCTGTAAGAGAAGCTCATCCTGTAAGGTCAAGCCCTATGGTCATAGGCGTGGGATCTTTGACTGGAATTGTTCCTTGCAGGGAGAGGCTTCTGGGTTCTGTCTCCGCTGTGGCAGCAGGCTCACTGGATGCTTCTGCCTTTATCCTCGTCCCCTCTGGCCACTGACCACTACTCTGCCTTCTTTGTCATTAGCATTCCCAGTTTGCTCAGGAACCAGATAGCCATGTTCTCTGGGGAACTCTGTCCTTCTTTCCAGTTGATTCCTGCTGGCGACACAAATCGTGGTAATTCCACTGTTGTGGTTAGTGTTTGGAGTGAGAATGGAACCACAAATCTGGCCAATGAAACCTCAGAGGAAATCTGTAAGAAGAGCTTCTGGAAAGGTCTCCGTCATTCAGTGGGGTGCAAAGAAAAAAAACCTGCCTGCCTCCCTTCTTCCCTCCCACCCCTCCCTCCCTCCCTCCCTCCCTTCTTCCTTCCTTCCTTTTTCTTTCTTTCTTTCCCCCTTCATCCTTTCTTTTCATTGTTGGGAACTGAGTCTAGGGTAGCAAGTGCTTTTCCACTGAGTTAGATATTAAGCCACAACATGGAGTTTTGTAAAAATGTGTGTTGCTGGGAGCCAATGTAGCTATGTTGCAATGAAATATGTCTTGAGCCAAAAGCTGACATAACACATAGACGTACAGTATGTTAATTGGGATTTGCTACAGAAATAAAACCAATTATAAATCATTTTGGAAGTACAATTTAGAGAGTCCAGGAAATCCCTCACTCTTCCCACCTACAAGCCACAGTGTCCAGAAAGCTGGGGCTGTAACTTTTGGTTCAAGGTCAAAAGTCTGAGAAGTATGCTGGGTGCAAGGGCTAAGTCTTGGACAGACAGATTGGGCACCAGGAACACTAGCATCCAAGGCACTCTTAGGCAGATAACCAGGAGTGAAAGAGCCCTGTAGGTAAGACTGCTCAAGAATATGGCTGTTAAATGAACCCACACACCTATGGTCACTTGATTTTTGACAAAGGAGCCAAAACCATCCAATGGAAAAAAGATAGCATTTTCAGCAAATGGTGCTGGTTCAACTGGAGGTCAACATGTAGAAGAATGCAGATCGATCCATGCTTATCACCCTGTACAAAGCTTAAGTCCAAGTGGATCAAGGACCTCCACATCAAACCAGACACACTCAAACTAATAGAAGAAAAACTAGGGAAGCATCTGGAACACATGGGCACTGGAAAAAATTTCCTGAACAAAACACCAATGGCTTATGCTCTAAGATCAAGAATTGACAAATGGGATCTCATAAAACTGCAAAGCTTCTGTAAGGCAAAGGACACTGTGGTTAGGACAAAACGGCAACCAACAGATTGGGAAAAGATCTTTACCAATCCTACAACAGATAGAGGCCTTATATCCAAATATACAAAGAACTCAAGAAGTTAGACTGCAGGGAGACAAATAACCCTATTAAAAAATGGGGTTCAGAGCTAAACAAACAATTCACAGCTGAGGAATGCCGAATGGCTGATAAACACCTAAAGAAATGTTCAACATCTTTAGTCATAAGGGAAATGCAAATCAAAACAACCCTGAGATTTCACCTCACACCAGTGAGAATGGCTAAGATCAAAAACTCAGGTGACAGCAGATGCTGGCGAGGATGCGGAGAAAGAGGAACACTCCTCCATTGTTGGTGGGATTGCAGACTGGTACAACCATTCTGGAAATCAGTCTGGAGGTTCCTCAGAAAATTGGACATTGAACTGCCTGAGGATCCAGCTATACCTCTCTTGGGCATATACCCAAAAGATGCCCCAACATATAAAAAAGACACGTGCTCCACTATGTTCATCGCAGCCTTATTTATAATAGCCAGAAGCTGGAAAGAACCCAGATGCCCTTCAACAGAGGAATGGATACAGAAAATGTGGTACATCTACACAATGGAATATTACTCAGCTATCAAAAACAACGACTTTATGAAATTCGTAGGCAAATGGTTGGAACTGGAAAATATCATCCTGAGTGAGCTAACCCAATCACAGAAAGACATACATGGTATGCACTCATTGATAAGTGGCTATTAGCCCAAATGCTTGAATTACCCTAGATGCCTAGAACAAATGAAACTCAAGAAGGATGACCAAAATGTGAATGCTTCACTCCTTCTTTAAAAGGGGAACAAGAATACCCTTGGCAGGGAAGAGAGAGGCAAAGATTAAAACAGAGACTGAAGGAACACCTTCAGAGCCTGCCCCACATGTGGCCCATACATATACAGCCACCCAATTAGACAAGATGGATGAAGCAAAGAAGTGCAGACCGACAGGAGCCGGATGTAAATCGCTCCTGAGAGACACAGCCAGAATACAGCAAATACAGAGGCAAATGCCAGCAGCAAACCACTGAACTGAGAATAGGACCCCCATTGAAGGAATCAGAGAAAGAACTGGAAGAGCTTGAAGGGGCTCGAGACCCCCTATGTACAACAATGCCAAGCAACCAGAGCTTCCAGGGATGAAGCCACTACCTAAAGACTATACATGGACTGACCCTGGACTCTGACCTCATAGGTAGCAATGAATATTCTAGTAAGAGCACCAGTGGAAGGGGAAGCCCTGGGTCCTGCTAAGACTGAACCCCCAGTGAACTAGACTGTTGGGGGGAGGGCAGCAATGGGGGGAGGGTTGGGAGGGGAACACCCATAAGGAAAGGGAGGGGAGAGGGGGATGTTTGCCCGGAAACCGGGAAAGGGAATAACACTCGAAATGTATATAAGGAATACTCAAGTTAATAAAAAAAAAAAAGAAAGAAAGAAAGAAAAAAGAATATGGCTGTTAGCACTGAGGAAGCGAGTTCTGGTGGGAGACTGATCTTTTAACAGCTCATTCATTTCTTAGCCCCCTCCCTTCTCAGAGGTAGGTAATGATGTTTCTTTCAATGTAAGTTCTCTCTATTACAAGGCTACACCTCACTGAAGTTCGTAGCTTTGTCGTCCAATCCTATGCCAGACACTGCACAGTGCACCGGCCACACCATGTGGTTCCTGGCATTTTAAAAATCTGTTTATGTTTATCACTCTTTACGTTGTTGTTACCATGGCCACAGTCTGAGCTGCCCGAAGGCTACTCTACATGCCTCTACATGCCTGGTGCTTTGCATGTCATAGGAATCTGGTAACCATCAGATGACTACACAAGTGAACTCTTCTTGCAAATCAAAGGCCAAGGAGGAGCTTGAGCACTTGGGCATATTTCTGGTTCTATCTTGGAGTCAGAACCCTGAGTACTAGCTAGCATCTTCTTCCCACACCGAGTTAAAAACCAGAGTGAAGAGTATTGTAGCTCATTTTTAAGAGCACAGTGACTCCTTCCTTTTCTCTTGCTCGCCCTCCATGGACACTTTTGAACTAAGTGACTGGATCCTGTGGATATATTTAAGGCAGACATTTTTATGTCTTCAAGAAAATTATTCTTTGAAGCCCTAAGAATTTCATCATTGCAGTGTGTGCAGTGTGTGTGTGTGTGTGTGTGTGTGTGTGTGTATGCACATATGTGTACATGCATGAGTGTGAACACAAGCATACCTTTTGAGAGAGATGGCCAATCATACCAGTTCTACAGTTACAAGTTTATAGGGAAACTTTGAAAGGATGGACCAAATCTAAACATAATACTGCTTGACAAGTAAGTGCCTTCAAGGGAAGTGTCTCATCCAGCAGACTGACTCTGGTAGCTGGCAAAAAGGAATTGGCTTAGATTACCTTCTAGGTACCCTTCTGTCCATCCCTTAGAAAGATAGATTTGTGGGCCTGGGGGTGAGAATGAGCACAGGAGAGTATAACGTCATTATCTACCTCAGAGAAAGGAGGCTGCTTCGTGCTAAGACCAGACGTCACAAGAAACATTGGGAAAGAGAGTGAAGGGTCTGTCACTGGAGACCAGGGTCCTCTGAAGCAGACTCTGATTTTGAAATGAATCCCTTTTTGGACAGAACATCCTCAGGAGTTCAACAAAAGAGGAGAACATTCTAGACCGAAGCAAACATGCATATTAAACACGCTTCTTAAAGCCCTTGGCCGTCCACGTAGAGATGTATTGGCTGAATAACTGATACCAAGTGTGGTATTAATCCCACTGCAAACGCACTGCTGGAATCCTTGTGCAACACTCAATGTTCCCTATGAAATAGGGGCTTGCGTGTCTTTTACACTGCATTGTAAGTGTCTTAAGACGTGACGTCTTTGAACCTCAGTAGCCTAAGACACTTCCAGTGGCAGACACTCGGTAAATGTTTTGAAATGGAACTAAATCAGCATTTAATAGTGACACGGTCCAGACTCCATTAGTTGACAGATACTTACGAAGCCTAGGAGAAATAAAACAGGTAAGTGAAGATATTTCGCTTATGACCGGGATCTGGAATCAGATAGACCCCATTTGGTATCCCAGCTTTTCCAAGGTGCACGTGCTTCCTCACTGAGCCTCAGTTTCCTCCTTGAGAAAATACGGGTGTCAGATTTCTCAGTGGAATGTTGGGAATGAAGGGAGGCACTGCCGTAGGTTGAACTGTGTGGCTCCTTCCAAATTCATGTGTTCGAGTCCTCGGTACATCACACCGTGACTTTTGGAAACGAGGGTATTGCAGATGTAATTGGGTAAAATCAGCTGAGGTGTACCCACCCATCCTACTGGAATATGACTGCTGTCTCGGTTGAAATGGAAAGTTTAGAAGGTAGACCTAGACACATAAAGAGTACAACAAGGGAGTAAAGCAAACATCAGAGTGACATTTCTGACCCCTCCAGATGCTAGGAAAGTGGCATGCATGGGACAGGTCCTTCCTCATAGCTCTCAGAAGGAGACAACCCACCAGCCATTTAGATGGCCTCCAGAATTGTGAGGTGATGGATTTCTGGTGCTTAAGTGACTCTTTTGTGGCGTTTTGCTAAGATGGTCCTAGTAAGCTCATATAAATAGCATAGCTGGGACAGCGCCTGGTCTAATGGGTGTCCAGATTTTATACTTACTGTTTGATGAGTATCATATTTTCCTGGGAGTTTATGCTTCAGGATGACTTTGGCAGAAGGTAAATATTTGATGGTTATGGGGAGCCACCGAGCACACTAGTGGGTAACATCATGATTTACATTAGAAAGGTCAATATTGGCTGCTAGGAGTTAAAATGGAATGGCAGGGAGTAGGGAAATGATATACGTTGTAAGTAAAATATCCCTCTCTGGAGAACCACATTTTCAGGAGCTTATTAAGAATCTCTCTCTCTCTCTCTCTCTCTCTCTCTCTCTCTCTCTCTCTCTCTCCCCCCTCAGTATTTTTCTTTTTTCATTTTTTTATACAATGAAAAGAGTACTTTTTCTTTTGTAAACTAAAAGTACCGAGAGATAAAGAATACCTTTGTAATCATCTCCTTTCAGAGCTGGGTGACACAGAGGAGTTTGTTTAATTTAACAGTTGTGCAGTTGAAGAGCACGCCAGTGGCTTCTGTTGGGACTCAGTTTACCAGCGTAGATGGCATCACAGTGGCCGGGGGCGGGGGGGTGAGTGAGGAAGCGGCCATGCTGGGACACAAGACGACCTTCTGGAAAGGTCTAGGCTTGCTTTTACCATCACAACTCACTCCGTGAAAATCAGCCAGGCTCCGCTACAACTACACTGATTTGCCTCCTGAGCTCTCTCTCCGATGACTTAATTACTGTGCTTTAAGCCCCACCTCCTGAAGGTTCTTCCCACGCCTCACACATCATATAACATGAGGCTCAGGCTTCCAAAATGAAACTGTAGTGGACAAGACTAAGCCATACCTACACTCTGTTCTTCATGGTATATTCTTGAAGCTAAAAGGAACCAGCTAGCCAAAATTGAAATCAAAAACCTCACAGTTGCCTTCAAATACTCTTAATGATTAGGAATGAAACCATTGTGCGTTTAGGAGGAAAAGTACAGTAAATTCTTCTTTTATTTCCCAGTGTTTAAAATAGTCTCTTCTTCCTGTGTCCAAATTTAACAAACAGCGGGCTATCCATAGACACTCTTTCATCCAGCAGCAGATTCTGAGTGGGCCTTTAACTCCAGTTGGTGCTGCAGGCTGAGGTACCCTGTGATAGGTTTTCTCTGCTGACAAAATGAGCCAATTCAAGCTGAATTAAACTATAAAGGCAGATTTATTAGGGGAAGCTCTCAAGTTCACCAACCTCACAGGAGGTGAACCTTGGATCACTGAAGCTGTCAATCAGACAAGGGGTGAGGATGGGGAGTGATGGGGGTGGGTAATGGGGGAGGGGAGGCAAAAGAGGGAGAGAGTCTGGATTATATATGGAAGCGTCTCTGGGCAATAAGGAGCCCAGGCCCTGGGCTCAAAAATTCAGATAGAAGGCTAGATATGTCAGTCATGCCTTTTAACAGGTAGGGACTGAGGGATGCTATGAGAACCTGGGAGCCAGGTTTAAATATGCACCTCAGCCACTTGTCCTGAGTCTGACCATGGTGTCCCCTGAGAATGTCTCAAGCTAATGACAGATGATCAAACAACCCAACAATTCCCGTTGGTGGAGAAGAGCATCTCAAGATTCAGGAGCTTTAAGGGATTGTGCTGTGGAGAAACAACCCTGCTAGAAAAGTCCAGAGGGACTTCATGGGGCTATTGAAAGGTCCCATTTCAAGAGATGAGCAGGGCTGACCTAAGTGGGATTCGGAACACAGACAAAGGGTATCGTGTCTAGCATAAGGAAGAGATTCTTCCCCTGAACCAGTCTAAACCGAGAGTACAAGGGAGGGGAGGTCTGGAACCCCATAGTGCAAGAACAAGAGCTCAGTGCTATGCATGGCAGGAGAAATGTGTGCGGATGGAGCTTCAGGTACTGGCAGGGAAGGAAGGGATCATGTAGTCTCCGACACTGCTTTTCCTGGGTGTGTGTGTATGTGTGTGTATGTGTGTGTGACACGGGTATGTGGTTTTGTGTGGAGGCCCCAGGCTGACAGCAGGAATTTTCCTAAATCACCCTCCCACCTTATCCCTCTAAGGCTGCTTGTTCTGGAATCCTGTCTCTGCCTTCTGCGGCTGGCATTGCAGGCAGGGTGCCACACCCACCTGGCATTTACATGGGTTCTGGGGATTCTATTCAAACTCTAGTTAGTGCCCTTGTTTGGCAGGCAAGTGTTTGAACTACTGAGAAATCTCCCTAGACCCAAGGTCATGAAAACTCTTGCTGGCCATACTAAGCTGTCTTTATTGGATCCCTTTGGCAGTGAATGATACTTTTATTGTGAGGAAATATACACCCCACCTTAGTAATTTCTTTAGTATGTAAGTCAGTGACAGTAAGTGTATCCTTTGAATTACACAGCCTTCTCCACTCCCTACCCATTTCCAGAACTTTCTTATCACCACAGATGCTGTGCTAACTAAATACTCCACCCAGTTACCCCATCCCTCTTCTTGGGGACTTGGAAACCACAATCCCACTTGCCACCTCTAGAGATGTCCCTCTTCCAGGAGCCTTATGTGAATGGAATCATTCGATATTTGTGTCTTATTTTTCTGGTCTGGTTCACCTTGCATGAAGTTTTTGAGCGTCATCCATTTGCAGCCTGCTTAAGGATATAGCGCTCTTTTAGTGCCGTGGGTATACCGCACTGCGTTGTGTTTGTGGTTGCTAGGGTTGCTTTTGCCTTTTGGCTCCTGTAGATCATGGAGCTGTGAACAGCTGTGGGTAGCTACCTGTTTGAGTCCTTGCTTCTAACTTCTCTAATGGAGCTGGCAGGCTGTACAGTAGTTCTATATTTAACTTTGTGAGGAGCAAACTATTTTCCATAGCGACTGTTCTGTTTCGTGTTGCCACAGGCGATGCAGCGGCTTTCCGATTTTCCATGTCCTTGACAAAATTTCTTACTCTCTGTTGTGGGGTAGTAGTTATAGTCACCATCCTGGTAAGGTTAAAATGGCAGTCTACCGAGTGTTGGGTTTTTTGTTTGTTTGTTTGTTAGTTTGTTTTAAAACATTAGTTGGAGTGGGTACACCCATGCATGAAGGACAGCGGACAACCTGCCAGTTTTAACTTCTACCATGCGGAAGCAAACACCCGTTGAGCAGTCTTTCTGGCTTGTCACTGGACTTCAGAGCTGCATCTCTCTAATGGTTAGGTGACGTTGGGCATTTTTTCACGTGTTAATGGAACTCCCGTATGTCTTTGGAGAATCGTCTATTTAATTCCTTCGCTTTGTTTGAAGTTAGGTTGGTTTTGTTTGATTGGTTTTTTGGTTTGGTTGACTGGTGGATGTTGAGTTGTAAGTTCTCTTCATATTTCTGGGTATTGATTGCTTACCAGATTCATGATTTGAAAATATTTTCTTCCATTTCCTGGGTCATCTTTACATTTTGCTGACAATCTCTTTTGATAAACAAAAAAGTCAGTGAATAGTTTTTCTTTTTTCCCCCGGAGCTGAGGACCAAACCCAGGGCCTTGAGCTTGCTAGGCAAGTGCTCTACCACTGAGCTAAATCCCCAACCCCAGATAGTTTTAAGATGATAAGAGGTTGTCATGAGTTGCCCTGAAGTTGTTTGTATTCTCGTGTTAATTCTGCTTCCTCAAGGGGGGGTTGTCCCAACTAGTAGTTAGTCCTACTCAGATGATCCCATTTTAACTGGTGAATAGAGGCTAGAGCCTGTGACCGGGCAGTGGAAGGGATAGGTGGGACAGAAGATCTTAGAGAGGAAGGCAGGTGGAGAGAGAAGAGAGGACAGAAGTGGAGGAGGAAGCCATGATGGAGCAGAACCATGTGGCCAGGAGAAATCGCAAATACAAAGGGGCCTCATAGCTGGGGAATAAGTTAGTTGGACCGGCCTTATCTAGGCACATAGCTTATAATTATAATAACTGGGCTGTGTGTGTGTTTTTTAATAAGGGCTTATTGGGGTTGGAAATTCCAACAACAGGGATATTTTCTAGTCCGTGTATGGAGAGGGAATTTGAATAGGGCAATGTCAAAGGCAGAGAGACAGGTTGGATGATCATAACCCTAGGCAGGGGATAATAAGATACGAGCTATGAAAGAGAAGGGAAGGTGGGGAGGAGGTGGTTTCTTTAGAAAAGTGCTTGCCCCATAAACAACAGAACCAGAGTTTGATTTCCCAGAAGTCATGTAAATTCTGTGTGGGCATGATCAACTACCAACTCGAAGAGAGAGACAGGCTAAGCCAGTGTGGGAACCAGTTAGCTATACTAGTTTGGTGAACTCTGGATTCAAAGTGAGAGACCAGTCTCCCTAAGAAAGATGGAGATACCTAATATTAACCTCTGGCCTCAATGGGCACACACTTTTGTACACACACACACACACACACACACACACACACACACACACGTGTATACATACATGGAGGCACACAACACAAATATAGGTGAAAGGGGGAGCTGGAAAGAGAATGAGAGAAGAGAAGGAAGAATTCCGTTGTGTGACTTTTTCTAGTGCTACACGAACACCTCACGTATGCAATGATGGTAGGCCTGAGAAACCATCCCACCCAAGTCTAGCTTAGTGAACCAGGGAGTTTATGAGGCTTCAGATAGTTTATCTGAAGTATAGATGGCTCAAAGGCAGCTGGACGGCTGCAAAATGCAGACCTGCATAGATGACTAGTTGCAAAGCTGCATTCTTGATGCTCCTGGGACAAGTCCCTGGCCTTTATGCTTAGGGAAGAGCCTCCTCACCCCGCCAATTGCCACTGCTCTGTATAAGCTTGGGGAAGAACCTTGTAAATCTGGAGCTCCCTGAACCTTGTAAGTTTCGATTACTTCTGGGCTTTGTGTGCTTTCTTGACGTCTGATGTCTCCTGGGGAGAGTGTTTCAGGGCAGAGAGTCACACAGCAACTTACTTAGAAGGAAGGTAAAAGTAAACAGGAATTGGGTGTGGGAGGAGGGAGAGGAATCTGGTAAGCAAAGCGGGGAGAAAGTGCTAGAAACTGTTTGGATAATTACGAAGAGATTACAGGACCCACCTGAGGAAATGGGGGTGAGGGCTGACAAGTGGGGACCCCTGGGAAGAGGAGGTTCTAATGGGTAAGATGAAGGTGGGGTTAACTGAAGGCCGGTACTCTGGCCTTGAACAACTCAGCACAACATCCCCTTGGTTTACCGTTAACGACCTAAATGAGGTTCGTCTATTACAGACTTTCTGGACCTTCCAGAGGTTAAATAATGACACAGAGACTTACTAATTTTTATTATTAGCTTAGGTCTTTAGCAGTTCTGACATTCAGCTAGCTCAATCTAAATTTATCCTGACCCTTCTAGCACCACCAGATCTATGTCTTTGCTGATGTTTGTGTCTTCCCACCTCCATGTCCCGCTGATGAATCTCCCTTTTTCTCTCTCAGAGACCCTTTCCCTGCCAGGAAGTTCTGCCTCCATTTCCCGCCTAGCTATTGGCTGTGAGCTTTTTATAAAAACCAATCAGCCAACAAGGAAGGTGAATGTTTACACAACATGTGATGGGCCCCAGGAACCACAATACCGAGATCCAGTCAGTACTTAGCTCTCTGCCAGTACAGCAGTCAACGTTGACAGTGGACACACCTCCACATAACATCCCCCAGCGACCTTCAGTATGGACTGGGCTGGGTGTTGGGAAGGATGAGGGACAATAAATAAGTGTGAAAAAGAAACTCGTGTTCAAATCTGCATTACTCTGTGCAAGTACTGGTCCTTTGAATACACATCCTAACCTCTATTAGCTCCAGGTCCTTGTCCGTCACAGAGAGAAAACAAAAGCCTAGGAATGGTTTGAGGGTCAAACGGAAAACGATTCATGTATGGTTCATGCATAACAGTTAGCAGTGCACCTAGCACACAGAAAACCTTGATCTGTGAAAGCCATGTCTACAGCTCTGTCTCCTGTGCTCCAGGAAGGTGCTGGGAGAATCTTAGGTTTATAATCAGAAAAGTAGGTTTAGGGGCTGGGGATGGTTCCATGGATAAAGTACTTACTGTGCAAACGTGAGAACTTGGGTTTGGATCCCCTCTCCCAACCCCATCCCCACATCTAAATAGCTAAGCCTTGCATCATGCAATTGTGATCCCAGCCTTTGGGGAGACAGAGGATTCTGCTAGTCTAAGCAATCAGTAAACCCCAGGTTCCATGAGAGACCTATCTCAAAAAATAAGGTGGGGGTGGGGAAGAATGAAGAGATGGTTTGGTGGTTAAGAATACTTGTTGCAATTGTCGAGAACCATAGTACAGTTTCTAGCCTCCAAGTCAGACAGTTCACAAATGCTTGTAACTCCATCTCTAGGGAATCCAAGGCCCTCTTCTAGCAACTGCATGCACACACACACACACACACACACACACACACACACACACACACACACTCACACACATACACACTCACACACACATACACATACACACACTCACACACACACTCACACACACACTCACACACACATACACACACTCACACACACAGACACACTCACACACACATACACATACACACACACACACTCACACACACACACACACTCACACACACATGCATATGTTCAAGTAAAGAATAAAATAAAATTTAAAATACAGTGGAAAGCAACAGAAGACAACTGACCTCCACAAGCACACACATATAGTTGTACACACACACACACACACACACACACACACACACACGAGCATGTGTAAATGCACATGTGAAAGTTAGGTTTTTTCAGTCTTTCTTAGTAAATCACATGCTATGTGCCTTTGCAAGTGCCTGTTAACCTGGCTACCTCGTTCAGATCCCAATATACCCCAGTTCCCACCCAGCCTGCACTATCACTCAAATTACTTCCAGGAGCAGGGGAACACCCAGACCATGCACATTCCACATCACTTCACATGCAGACAACCAGCTAATCAGTATTTGTGAAGCATCCTAAATGCCTATCGTGGTCTTCATTGCTTTCCTAATTCGAAATTAGAAAAGCCCAATGTACTTTATATTGTGCCCGAGGAACTTTATAGCCTAGGCATATGGCATCCAGCCTCACAGCCTCTAGCCACCTAGGATTGCTGAGCTGCCAGACTGCAGTTAATCTCAATCAGGATGTGCTGTAAGGGTAAAGAAAATACTGAATGCCACATTTAGATCAATAGTAAGGAGCATTATTATTAACACTTTTATATGGACTCCATGTTTAAGCGATCATATTTTGACATAGTGGGTAAGATGTACTCTCATATGAAAATGATTCCACTACTTCTCCTCAGTTTCTGTATTAGCAAGGGTTTTACTGCTACCATGAACAGATACCATGACCAAGGCAACTCTTTTTTTTTTTTTTTATTAACTTGAGTATTTCTTATATACATTTCGAGTGTTATTCCCTTTCCCGGTTTCCGGGCAAACATCCCCCTCTCCCCTCCCCTTCCTTATGGGTGTTCCCCTCCCAACCCTCCCCCCATTGCCGCCCTCCCCCCACAGTCTAGTTCACTGGGGGTTCAGTCTTAGCAGGACCCAGGGCTTCCCCTTCCACTGGTGCTCTTACTAGGATATTCATTGCTACATATGAGGTCAGAGTCCAGGGTCAGTCCATGTATAGTCTTTAGGTAGTGGCTTAGTCCCTGGAAGCTCTGGTTGCTTGGCATTGTTGTACATATGGGGTCTCGAGCCCCTTCAAGCTCTTCCAGTTCTTTCTCTGATTCCTTCAATGGGGGTCCTATTCTCAGTTCAGTGGTTTGCTGCTGGCATTCGCCTCTGTATTTGCTGTATTCTGGCTGTGTCTCTCAGGAGCGATTTACATCCGGCTCCTGTCGGTCTGCACTTCTTTGCTTCATCCATCTTGTCTAATTGGGTGGCTGTATATGTATGGGCCACATGTGGGGCAGGCTCTGAAGGTGTTCCTTCAGTCTCTGTTTTAATCTTTGCCTCTCTCTTCCCTGCCAAGGGTATTCTTGTTCCCCTTTTAAAGAAGGAGTGAAGCATTCACATTTTGGTCATCCTTCTTGAGTTTCATTTGTTCTAGGCATCTAGGGTAATTCAAGCATTTGGGCTAATAGCCACTTATCAATGAGTGCATACCATGTATGTCTTTCTGTGATTGGGTTAGCTCACTCAGGATGATATTTTCCAGTTCCAACCATTTGCCTACGAATTTCATAAAGTCGTCGTTTTTGATAGCTGAGTAATATTCCATTGTGTAGATGTACCACATTTTCTGTATCCATTCCTCTGTTGAAGGGCATCTGGGTTCTTTCCAGCTTCTGGCTATTATAAATAAGGCTGCGATGAACATAGTGGAGCACGTGTCTTTTTTATATGTTGGGGCATCTTTTGGGTATATGCCCAAGAGAGGTATAGCTGGATCCTCAGGCAGTTCAATGTCCAATTTTCTGAGGAACCTCCAGACTGATTTCCAGAATGGTTGTACCAGTCTGCAATCCCACCAACAATGGAGGAGTGTTCCTCTTTCTCCGCATCCTCGCCAGCATCTGCTGTCACCTGAGTTTTTGATCTTAGCCATTCTCACTGGTGTGAGGTGAAATCTCAGGGTTGTTTTGATTTGCATTTCCCTTATGACTAAAGATGTTGAACATTTCTTTAGGTGTTTATCAGCCATTCGGCATTCCTCAGCTGTGAATTGTTTGTTTAGCTCTGAACCCCATTTTTTAATAGGGTTATTTGTCTCCCTGCAGTCTAACTTCTTGAGTTCTTTGTATATTTGGATATAAGGCCTCTATCTGTTGTAGGATTGGTAAAGATCTTTTCCCAATCTGTTGGTTGCCGTTTTGTCCTAACCACAGTGTCCTTTGCCTTACAGAAGCTTTGCAGTTTTATGAGATCCCATTTGTCAATTCTTGATCTTAGAGCATAAGCCATTGGTGTTTTGTTCAGGAAATTTTTTCCAGTGTCCATGTGTTCCAGATGCTTCCCTAGTTTTTCTTCTATTAGTTTGAGTGTGTCGACCAAAGCAACTCTTACAGGGATAACATTTTACTTGGTGCTGGCTTACAGGTTCAGAGGTTCAGTCCATTGTCATCATAGCGGGAAGCATGGCAGCATCCAGGCAGGCATGGTGCAGGAAGAGCTGAGAGTTCTACATCTTCATCTGAAGGCTGCTAGTGGAAGACTGACTTCCAGGCAGCCAGGAAGAGAGTCTTAAAGCCTACAGTGACACACCTACTCCAACAAGGCAACACCTCCTAATAGTTTCACTCCCTGGGCCAAGCATATTCAAACCATGACAGTTACAAATACAGGCATTAGATAAATTTACATTATACAAAGTTGTTTGCCTAATATGTCTTCTTGGGTAGCACTGATCTTGACTCAATGTGGGTTTAGTAGAAGTTTACCCAAGTCCCAAGAGGTGGGAGTGAAATATGCACTATAATGAAATTGTAGCATGAGTCTGAAGAGGTGAAAGGTGACCTGGCCTGGATCCATCACTTGCCAGAACTGGAGCTGACACCTGTTTGTTCTTCCATTTCCTTCCCATCTGCTTCTTCTGCCATAGCTGAAATGGTGAAGGCGATGACGATGGTGAAAGGTGAGTGTGGAAAGGTGGGGCAGACTGTAAGAGTTAGGATTCAAGTCTGCTCACAAGTTGTGCTTGTTTGGATCCTCTGAGAAGCAATGTCAAGATGAACCTGAACGATCAAGTATTTTATTAAGGGAAATGCTTGTAAGAGAAAAGACAAGGAAAGGACCACAAGGCTGGGCCAGAAAGCCTGAGACACAGGAGGGAGAGAGGAAGAGGAAGGCTAGAAACATCCTAGGGGCCTCATAGTCTAGGATAAGCCCTACAAAGGGCCCACAGTAGGGAAAGTCTGTTCTGTCTTAATTACTGTTCTATTGTTATGAAGAGACACCACCATCAAGGTAGCTTATAGAAGAAAGTGTTTAACTGGGGGCTGGCTTACAGCGTCAGAGAGTTAGTCCATGACCATCAAGGCAGAAAACATGGCAATGGGCAGGCAGGGACTGTGCTAGAGAAGTAAC
This sequence comes from Rattus norvegicus, assembly GCF_021556685.1. Taxonomy (NCBI): domain Eukaryota; kingdom Metazoa; phylum Chordata; class Mammalia; order Rodentia; family Muridae; genus Rattus; species Rattus norvegicus. Next base: position 66,792,619 of record NC_141546.1, on the reverse strand, counting down.
TGAGAACTTATGTCCTGATCTGCAGGAGGGAAGGAGAAAGGGAGGGAGGGAGAGAGGGAGGAAGGGAGGGAGGGAGAGAGAGAGGGAGAGAGAGAGAGAGAGAGAGAGAGAGAGAGAGAGAGAGAGAGAGAGAGAGAGAGTCTGTTGTGGGCTTTTAAAAACTTCAAAGCCGGGGTTGGGGATTTGGTTCAATGGTAGAGCTCTTGCCTAGCAAGCACAAGGTCCTGGGTTCGGTCCCCAGCTCCGAAAAAAAGAATAGAAAAAAAAACAAAAACAAAAACAAAACTTCAAAAGCATATCTCCAATGACATACTCCTCCAGCAAGCCACATCTCCTAACTCTTCCCAAACAGACTACCAACTGGAAACCAGACATTCAGCTGTATGATCCTATGGGGCCATTCTCATTCAAACCACTGTGTCTCACAGGAGTGGGTCTTAGTAGCCTGGCTGTACATAGTTGTGGACTGGAGTAGTGGAGCTTTGCAGCAGTGTGTCAGGGAGCATAGTCACTAGGTCCCTGGTCAATGTTCTCCCTAGTAGGCATCTGCTGGTATACCACAGAAGGCAGCCCTGACGACACATAGGTTAGTTAGGCAACTTAGAGAAAGCATGGTCAGTACATTACTGGCAAGAGATCAGAGAGCTAAAACACCACTCTTTTCTCTCATATACTTAAAGAAAAAGGACAACCACAGCATGTCATTAACTACAGTGTAAATTGAAGTCCGGTGAGCCTAATACGGGTTTGAAATGAAAACCTTAAAGGTCACTTCCACTCCTGTACTTGTTATACGTCTCTTTTTCCAGGGAAAGACTCTTTTCTCAGTTAACATGCCCTGTGACCACAAAAGTGAGATATTTGTAGATACGAAAATATTGTAGTCAGTTCCTGCTTTGTAGAAGAAGCTCTGAAAACTGAAGGAGAAGAAGGTAGAGAAATGGTACTGAGAAGTGGTAGTACTATAGCTCAGGCTGGCCTCAAACTTGCTGCGTAGCACAGGTTAAACTTATAATCCTCCTGCCTCAGCCTTCCAAGAGCTATGATGACAGACATGTGCCACTACAGGTGGCTAAAGATAATGTAGGTTTCAGTGTGTGTGTGTGTGTGTGTGTGTGTGTGTGTGTGTGTGTGTAAGTCAGTATCTTAGTTACAGCTTTACTGCTGTGAACAGACACCATGACCAAGGCAACTCTTGAAAGAACAACATTTAATTGGGGCTGGCTTACAGGTTCAGAGGTTTGGTCTACTATCATCAAGGCAGAAACATGGCAGCATCCAGGCAGGCATGGTATGGAACGAACTGAGAGTTCTACATCTTGCACTGAAGGCAGACAGGAGAAGACTGGCTTCCAGGGAGCTAGGATGAGGGTCTTAAAGCCCATGCCCACAATGACACATTTCTTCCAACAATGCCACACCTACTCCAACAAGGCCACACCTCTTAATACTGCCACTCCTTGGGCCAAGCATGTACAAGCCACCACAGTCAGAGAACAGCTTTATGGAGTCAGTTCCTGCTTTCCAGGGATTGAACCAATCATGAGCTTGCTTTTGTGACAATGACCCATATCCCCAGTCCAAGATTTTAAATACATATAAAATATAATATATTTATATAATTATATTTATTTTTATATATCACATTTGTATAAATAAAATATCTATTTCCATATATTTATATATAACTGTATAAGTATATGTAAATGATATATAAGTAATATATAAATGTATAATATTTATATATATACAATATATAATACATATAAATATGTCTTTATTTTATAGTATATAATATATGCATAAATATATGTTATATACAAATATGTATAAAAGTATACATGATATATAATATATTATATTTCTATATACTATTAGCTTTACTATGAAATATGTAATAATATGTTAATATATTATTAATATGGTAATTATATTATATAATTAAAATACATTAATATATTCCCCTGTTTTATTGAAAATAGATTATTTTCTCATATGATATATCCTGATTACAGTCTCTCCTTCATCTATTCCTCTCAGTTCTTCCCCGTTTCCCCTCCCATCCGGATCCACTCCCTTTCCGCCCCTCATTAGAGAGGCACAGGCTTCTAAAGGATAACAACGAAACATAACAAAATAAAACATAACAAGCCAAAACAAAACCCACCACATCAAGGCTGGACAAGGCAAACCCACAGGAAGAAGGGTACCCAAGAGAAGGCACAAGAGTCAGAGACCCACTCACACCCTCAGGAGTCCCACCAAAATACCAAACGGAACAAAATGGTATGTACACAGAGGACCGGGGCAGATCCCATAGGCCCTGCGTTTGCTGCTGCAGTCTCTGTGAGTTCATACGAGCTTCGCTCAGCTGGTTTACAGCCGGGCTACGGATCAAGCCCAATCCTGCCTGGCAATGTATATTTTTAAAAGCAATCGCTCACACTCTGCAGTGTAGAAGTGGCCACTATTTGTATTTTACTGTTTTTCCAAAGCATGTGAATATGTAAGTTAACTAATTTTATTAGGTTTTTACAGATTTATTTATTTTTATTTTATGTATGTGAGTATTTTGTCTGCATGTATATATATGTGCCTGGAACCTGCCAAGCCCAGCAGAGGGCTTTGGACCTCCTGGAACTGGAGTTGCTGGCGGTTCTGAGCCACCATAAGGGTGCTGGGAACCAAATCCAGGTCCTCTGCAAGCACAGTAAGAGCTGTTAGCCACTGAGCCACTGCTCTAGCCCTAATCTAATTTATCTTTGCTATACTTGTGATCCTATGAAATGAATAATTTCCATAAGATTGTAGTGTAGTCAGAAACATTCCTATCATCCTCCAGCCCTTAAACTAACGTGTTCTAGTGAAGACCTTTGGTTACTTCCTTATGGTAAGTTCCTGCATGAATAACTAGTAAAGGTAAGGGTAGCTTCTGGTTACATGTTCATGGAAACGTTATCGCCAAGAGAAGAGTCTCTTCTTCTAAACTCTTGTCAGCTCCACATATAATAATTCAAAAAGGAAAATCATTCCTAAATGAATAAAGAGAAAGATCCCATTTTAATGTTTTAATTATTAATAAAATGAACCTTTTCATTTATATTCTTAGTAATCTACTTTCCTTAGCCATATCTTCATATCTTTGAGCAATTTCCCATTGAATGGTGTCTTTTTCATTTGTAGGCCTCTTTGCATATTAAGAAAACTATAATTTGTTTATCAACTATATCACGGATATCACCCGGTGTGTCACTTACTGTGATGCTATGTGGCACAGAACTGTTTCGAAACTAGCACTTTCTTCCATTCGTGAGATAATGCTTGCCTGGTTTTGTATTTGTAAAGATTCCTCCTGTGTTTGGTCTTCTACTAAAATAAAAGCAGAAGCGGCTTTACTATTCAGTTTTAAATATCTCATCATCCAACTGGACTTCAATTGTTTTGCTCCATCTAAAGTTGATATTTTACGGCTGTTGCCAGTTTATCCCTGTAATTACCACATCCACCCTTCCCTCTTCACCTTTCCCACAGGGAGCTGCTGCAAATCCTTCTGTTCCACATTCCTGGTTTTGTTGCATCAGATAAGGAAGCGACTCAGGGCGTCTACGTGAGGAAACGCATTCACATTTCTACTTTAGCACGAACGGTGGGACTCAGCTTTGAGCTGTGTTGCGAAATGAATTTTTATAGCCAATGAAGTATTTAAGCGTGTGAATGATGTTTATATCTTTTTATACATCAGAGTGTGTTTGAAATCTCACTTACAGTCGTAGTTCTTGGTGTTGTAGTGAGGCAGACTGATAGTGGCCCTAGGCAGTCACAGCAGTGCTGGATTGGATCTTCCCAACTTCCTTTGCGTTGGTGTCTGTGAGGCCTGGCCATTCTGAGATTTCTGATCTTGCATTTCCAGAAAGTTTCTGTTTCCCATTATGTAATTACAGTAATTCTTTTTGCTCCCTCTGACTCAAGCAATGATGATTAAGCTTCTATTTCTTGCAATTAAAAAATAAATAAACCTACTTGGAACGCCATGCGTATCCTTCAGGGCTAAAGAAGAGACGAGTTCATCAAATGAGGGGGTGTTCCTGCCTGGAAATGGACTGGATGTCTAAGGGAGGCAGGCAGTCCTGGCAGTAGGGATCCGCTCTGGTGAGCGGCTGTTGTATAAATGCTGCTGACAGTGGCCAGAGCTTAGCTGGGGTGGATGCTCTTTCAACAGTGATCTTAGCGATGTGATGCACTCAGGATTTTGTAGCCGGTGCATTCTCTGGGGGATTAGTAAGTGCCTCTTCCTACCTCCAAGGCAGCTCTCACCTCTCTAGCCTCTAAGCTGCAGTCTAATGAGTGTCCCCTGCATACACCTTCCTCCTGCTTCAGAGTCTTTCTTTTGCAAGTACTGAATGTAGGGCTCCCATTCTTTTCTTTCAAAAGAGTTCTGCTTCGTTGAAAGAGTGTCCAGCAAACAGTTCTTAGGTTTTCCTTGTTGAGGTTTGGTCTTTTGCTATCTAATGTAATGCTACTAAGTGCAGGCCCCAAAGACCGGGTTGTCCCAAGTTACTTCTGATTGGTAACAACCAACAGCCAAGAGCTGGGCAGAAGAGACATGAGTGGGGTTTAGGTTTTGAGGGCTTGGGGGTTGGAGGGACGAGGAAGAAGGTGCAGGAGAGAGGGAAGGAGAAATCTCCACTTAGGAATTGAGAAAACATGGCTTCGAGGGCTAGCAAATTGGAGTTAAGAGCAGTCCAGATGAAACATAGTAATGACTCGGGATTATCGATAGGAAAGTAGATTTTAACAGAATAGAGGAAAGGCAACTGCCCAGTTTTTGTGCTGTTTAAGGCTTATTGTAAATATACAGGTTGTGTGTATGTTTATCTGGGAACTAAATTGTCTAAGGCGAGGTAGAAACCCCGGGTTGGGGTTAAATAATATCTACAATGCTTCTGTACTGTAGAAGCAGAGCTTGAGCTTCTAAGATGCTTGCTGAATGGCCCCTATTGTTTTAATTCCTTTGAAAGGAATTAATTTTCAAAGGAACATGGGTGAATTAGGCTTTTGTGTTCCAACTACCATCGCGAGGTGGAAATTCTTTCTTGGTGTTTAAATTTTTTTTCTTATTTAAAAACTAAAAAAGAATTAATTTAAAAATAATACTTTCTTGGTAAGGTATTGTGGCTGCACCTTTTAATCCCAGTACTTGGGAAGCAATGGCAGGCAGGCAGAATACTGCGAGTTCGAGACTGCCTTGGCTTATATAGGATAGTTCCGGGCTACCCGGGGATGCATAGTAAGCCCCTGTCAATGATGATGATAATGATGATGATGACGACGACGACAATGATGATGATGATGATGAAAATAATAATAATAATTTATTACTGATTCTGCCAAAATAATCATCGGGAGAAATGCAAAAAGAGGAGATTGTTAGTAAAAATGCCAGGATATCTCAATAGCTGAAAATATTATTCAAATACAACTTGAATCCTCTCAGAATATAGTCTGTTCTTCCCTCCTTCATTTCTCCATTTCCTCTTCCCTGCCATTTATTTATTTATTTATTTATTTATTTATTTATTTATTTATTATTTATTTAGATTTTGCTGTGTTCTTCCTCCCAAACAATTTGTTATTTGTTGCTGTTCCCTCGTTTGCATCAGCCACTCATGTGGTGCAGGCTGGGCTTGAATTCTCTAAAGCCAAGGGTGGTTTTGAATTCCTGACTAGTCCAAGTGCTGGGGTTATGCATTCATGGGCCAGCTTCGTGCTTTCTTTCTCCCCTGTCTTCTCCTTTATTTTGTTTAGTGTGTTCAAGGGTACTCCCGGATGATATGAGACAGGAACTAGTGAACTCAGTTACCACATTTGAATCTCTCCACTTAGCTCTGTGCAAAGGCTTGTGGGAAAGCCAGAGGAAGCCTCGTGCTTGCTGCCACGATGGCAGACTTCCAAAGTGGGGACAGATGAAGACACATCGTGATCGTCATTACGTAGATGCAAAGCGAAGCCAGAATGAAATGAAGTTTTTACATCCACCAGGAGTGGGAACTTAAAAAAAAAACAATAAAAATGTCTGTGAGGACATTGAAAACCGACCCTCCTGGATGCAGGGAATATGTAAGCGTGTCGGTGGTAGTGATTGTGGAATTATGTAAACATGTTCAAAGTTACCAAACCGTATGACTTACAAAATCCGTACATGCTTTGTAATAGCTAAATAATACTATTATAATAAGTGAAAGAAATACACCACATTTCAATCTCTCTCTCTTTTTATTCTTTTTGTTTTTACAATGCAGACTGTATCCTCCTCCCAGTCTACCCTCTGACTGTTCCACATCCCATACCCTCCCAACCCCCAACCCCTCCCATCTCCAAGAGGATGTCTCCACCCCCCACCCTATCAGACTTCCCCTCTCCCTGGGGCCTCAAGTCTCTCGAGGGTTAGGTGCCTCCTCACTCACTGGGGCCAGACTACTCACTGTAGTCTTCTGTTGTATATGTGTTGAGGGCCTTGTATCAGCTGGTGTATGCTGCCTGGTTGGTGGCTCAGTATCTGAGAGATCTCCGGGGTCCAGGTTAATTGAGACTGCTGGTCTTCCTATACGGTCGCCCTCCTCCTCAGCCCTAATTCAACCATAGGGGTCAGCAGCTTCTGTCCATTGGTTGGGTATAAGTATCTGCATCTGACTCTTTCAGCTGCTTGTTGGGCCTTTCGGAGGGCAGTCATGATAGGCTCCTGTTTGTAAGCACACCATAGCGTCAGTAATAGGGTCAAGCCTTGGAACCTCTCCTTGAGCTGGATCCCCGTTTGGAACTGTCAAAACAAACAAACAAACAAACAAACAAACAAACAAACAAAAAACAGAATAGCGAAAACAATACTTAACAATAAAAGAACTTTTGGGGGAATCACAATCCCTGACCTCAAGCTATACTACAGAGCAATACTGAAAACAAAGCAAAACTTCATGGTTTTGGTACAGAGACAGGCATGTTGATCAACAGAATAGAATTAAAGACTCAGAAATAATACACAACCAGGAGGATTTGAATTCAAACACTCACCCCATCTTTAAAGTCACAAGTCATGTGTGCTTGCCTGCACCTTAACCGGAGGTGGAGACCCAAGGATCACTAAGGCAGACTGGGTGCCAGTCTAACTCAAGGTCCAGTGAGAATCTCTGTCAAAGGAGAGTAAGGCAGAGAGTGAGAGAGAAGGACATCTGATGTCTTCTCTCCTCTTTTCTCTATGTATGCACAAAACTACACACACACACATACACACACACACAGACACACACACACAGACACACACACAGACACACACAGACACACACACAGACACAGACACACAGACACACAGACACACACACACACACACACACACACACACTGGTTTCAAGGTAAAGAGTGGTCAAGGTGGCTTACCCAGGACCACACAGTAAGCAAACGGCAGGGCAAGCGGACGGTTTGAGAGGCAGCGCTGAAGACATACAGGAGTTTGACTGTCCCAGGAGTGGTGAACACAGAGAAGACACACAAGATGGCTCAAGGAGAGAAAACTACACAATATGGGTGGGAACCTTTCAGCGCTAGGAACTGAAACCAGTCTGGAAAAGCAGGTAGGGCCCAAACTATGGGAGGACTGATGTTCCTGATTGGCAGTTCAGACAGACTTCCTTCAGACTCTCCAATAAGCAAGAGCCTCTTAAAGTAGAATGAGAATTATGCAGTGGATTCCTCCAGGTTGAAAAGGAGAGGGGAAAAAAGCCCCCCCCCCCAAACCTCTCTAAGGTGGAGGAGGCTCAGAAAACGAACAGGCTCACCCATCAAGCAGTAAACAGTTGTGGGGAAGATGAGACTTTGGTGAGGTCGCCTCCTGGGTGGGGCAGAAGGGACTCTGTGACCCAAGTGCTATGAGTTGTCACTATGCTCGTACTCTTTTGATAATGCCCCTGCCTGAGGCAACCATGCTCCTGTGAAGTAACACTGCTTCACCAGCTAGACTTGTATAAAATCATTTCTTTGGTCCGTGGTTGTCCTCTCTGTCACAGGAATAGGTGTTTCCCCGCATCTCCCAGGAAAAGTAACATAGTAATAAAATGTTTATGTTGTAGCAAGAAGACTCCAACGAGAAGACCTGTGTATAACCACTGGTGAAATCAGATATTGGAAAGGCTGGACCCACATCAAGGGTGGAAGGGATTGAACTTAGATTGGGGTTGTAGAACTAAACAGAGAGAAAAGAAGGAAATAAACCACCATCCCAAACTGCTGTGAGTGTATTTAGTCGCTTATCTGTTTGCTTGTTTTGCTGTATTAGGTTCTGACCGAAGGGCCCTCTGCTCCCTAGGCATGAGTTCAACCACAGACTCTGTTATAGCTTCAGCCTTGTGGAATGTATTTAACGGTTTGTGTTTAGACTTAACTTGCCATTGACATCTGGCATTTTGAAAAGGACGAGACTATTTTTTACCAATTGTTATTCAGGACCAAGGAAGACAAGTGTAAGCATTTGAAGTGTTGAAGTGTAGGGTGGTATCTTGTCCCAAGCCACCTTTGGCCTGTAATCTCCAACCTTGCTTAATGGTCTCCTTGCTAAAGACATAGGAAACTCCTGTTCATTAAGCAGCTCTGTGGTCCCAGAGTAGCAAGCCCCTCTTCCTGTCCTGGAAGCTCACACAGGTCGTGCTGGGAGGTGTACTGAGGATGCCTACCATTCGGAGGATTCCAGACATGAAAATTGTTCTTTGCTATTCTAAGTCACAGTAGCTTGGCAGGCACGTGGCAAAGAACCCTGTGTAGGGCCAAGTCTCAGCTCCGTCATTTCTCATCTGGATAGTGTGGTTTGGGGGCCTACTTACTTAACCGTTGTGTTCCTTGAATTTCCTACCTAGAGAATAGAGTGAACATGGCCACCTCTCAGCGTTGTTGGATGCTTAAATGAGCTGAGATGTGAGGAAGAATTTAGAAATTGCCTTATACATTGCAGCACTCAGAATACTCTGAGACCTTGTTTTGAGATTTCCTAATCTCTTTCTTTTTCTTTTCAGAAACAGTCAGAAAACAATGGTTTGCTGGTTTCTCTGGGGTACCAATATTTTCCATTAGGTCTTAAATGGTCAAGTTCTCAGTAATTGTGCCTGAATAATTGTTCAAGCACTGTTTACAATATCTGAAACATGGAATCATATCCAGATGCCCTTCCCTTCAGTGGATGAAAGGATAAAGTGGTGTGTTTATGCAGTGGAATACCATTCAGGCATACAATGAGTCAAAACTCTGCCATTTTCAGTACGGTGGGTAGAACTAGAAGTCACTGTATTAAGTAAAATAAGCCAGACAATGATAAACAAACACCACATGCTCATCCCCATTTAAGAAACAAAAAGTCACCAGTTACCGTGGCTCACACCTTCAGTCCCAGCACTCGGAAGGCAGAGGCAAGCAGATCTCTGAGCTCAAGGCCAGCCTGATCTACAAGTAAGTTCCAAGACAGCCAAGACTACACAGAGAAACCATGTTTTACTCTGCCCCCACCTACCCCCAAAAAGTAACCAGAAAGTGAAGCTTGTTAGAAGCATGGGACAAGCAATGGTTACTAGATGTGGGGGAAGAACAAGATGGTGTGAGAACAGAAAAAGAAATTGACGAGGGACTTTTAGACACTGGGAAGATGCTGGGGGGGGGGTCATAGTCCTAGAGTAGATACAGAGGAAGTGGTTAGTTCTAAAGTAGGAGCAGATGGGTGTACAGAATAAATGTACAGTGTGTGCAGTGAGGAACTCTCACTGTAAAGAATTCCACTAGTTATACAAATAATATGCATTTAGAATATAATTTCTAAAAATCACAACATAACACAGAACCATATTGCAAGTCAGTTCACGTCATCAGGCCCAGTGCAACTGATGACACTAATCTGGGGGTTGGTGTTTCATTGTATGAGTATTTTAACATTGGACCACTTTCTGAAACAGAGTAGAGAAAAGAGGGGGCATTTTCAAAGAGACAAAGTTGATATATATATATATCACGCATATGCTTATTTCTGTTCCACATTCTCTTCTCTCTTTATCTCACCTTCTTTGGGTTGTGCCACAATTGCTTAGCTTTCCGAATGCTGGGATTTGCTGTCACCATTAAGAGGAAGAAAACAGCAACTTCACGGATCAGTCCCCCAGTGCCTCCTTAAGGCTGCACTAGGCCAGAGTATTACAGGACTCACACAGTCTGCCTCTGTCTCTGTTTCTCACAGAGTTTAGTAGCCTGGAGCATGAGGCCATCGTGTGAAACAGCAATACTTTATGTCCAAGTAAAATGGAAGCAGGGCTATCATTCAGCAAAGATCTGCAAAAACCAAATGACGTGGGCATCCAGGGATTCGTTGTCACGCTCTGGGTAGAAGAGCTGGTCTGTGCATTGGGAAGAAGGGCTCCATACTAAAAAAACTCACCTTGCTAGCCTCCAACATTGGAGTAAAGCAAAGGTCATGAAGCAAAACGGAGAGGAAACAGACAGCTCTGCGAGCTCAGGTTAGCCCTCATTCCTCATCTCAATCCACCCCCCACCCCCCACCCCCCCCACCCCCCCACCCCCCTCCCCCCCGATAATACAGCTCTTAAACTCCTGGCTTCAAGCCTGAATATTTTGGTCTACCTGCTCAACTTGTGAAAACAAGATAAAAGAAAATATATACCCTAAGGAGAAACCCAAGGAAAAATAAATGTAAGAGCTGTAATTTTCAGATCTAGAAAAGCAGGTTACTCGGAGTAATTCACACATTGTTGAAAGACCAATTAGAGTCATTAACAAGTTGTTGGCACTGACTTTAAACTCTCTACTCTGATTTAACCTGGAGCTGCCTGTCCTAAAAGGCATGATTCGGTATAATCAAAACACACATACAGCTCTCAACCTACAACTGCATACAGGGTACAGCGTGTGTAAACTTTGTACCCTACTCCTCAACGTTGATTTGATGGAGGGACTAAAACTAAAGACGCACATGACAGGTTTTCGAGAGTGTAAAGCTGTACAATGTTGTCATGTGGAGAGGGGGACATGGTACACTCAAGGGACTGCTTTCATTCAGGTGGAACTTTTAGACTGAGTCTGAATTTGGTTTTGGAAAATAAACTTTAAAAAGTAGACCAGTTTTTCCTTCCTTCCTCCCTCCCTTTCTCCTCCCGCCCTCCCTCTTTCCCTCCCTCCCTTTCTTTTAAGGAAAAATAGACGAGAAGAAAAAGAAAATATCTGTCTCCCTGTCTTTCTGTCTGTCCCTGTGTCTCTCTTTGTCTCTCTGTCTCTGTCTCTCTCTGTCTCTCTCTGTCTCTGTCTCTGTCTCTCTCTCTCTCTCTTTCTCTTTCTCTCTCTTGTTCTCTCTCTCCTTCCTGAGACAGGGTTTCTCTGTCTTGGAACTCTCTTTGTAGACCAGGCTCCGGCTGGCCTCGAACTCATAGAGATCTTCCTGTCTCTGCCTCTGGAGGGCTGGGATTATCGGCATGCACCACCATGCCTGACTGCAAATATATTTAATAAAGTGTGGGCTCCGGCATGGAAGCAGTAAGATTCAGCTGCTTATGTCTTCCCTTCCTGTCCCTCCACCTCCTGACCTCTGTATCTTTGTGTCTGCTCGGGAAGACTGATAACAGCATCAGACTGTGACATCAGAAAGATGCAGTGACTTAGCTCAGAGTCATTTCGAGTTACACAATGTACGCATGACACCCAGCACGTAATCAAGGCTCACTGCTACTGCGTGGAGTAAAATGAGAAGAGCAAATTTCAGGGCATTCGAGGATGACTTCTGTTTGAATTATCCTGCCCAAAATACCTACCTCTGTTTATTTAGAAGACTGAAAGCCTCTTGAAACTGTGGGACGCTCCAGGAGAGCAAGACGTAGCTTTGCTATCTTCTCTTCATCTTAGCTACTTCCCTGGGTTTCCGTTTTACATCCAAAGGTAAAGGGACTCTGTCAAAGTCAGCTTATAACAAGGGGTCATAGACTGGATGACTTAAGGCAAAAATGTAACTTCTCATTGTTTGGCAGGGTTCAAAGGCCAAGATCATGATGTCAACATGGTTGGGATTTTCGTAGGAACCTTCCCCAGGGCTTGAACTCATATCTTCTTGCTGTGTTACTGTGTGGAGGTGGGGACATAGCACAATATCTGCTTGTTCCTGTCAGGGCACTGATCCCACCATGAGTACTAGGAGCTCACCTGGAAGACCTCCTGTGTCTAGTCACCTCCCAAAGGTCCTACCTTCTATCCCATCAGGAGCTAAGCTTTTAATATATAAATTTAAAAAATAACCTACACAGTCCATAATACAATTATGTTTAAAATAAAAAAGTTAAGCTGGTGTGTTAGATGAGTGGGTGTACAGGGCAATAGCTGTAGGGATAGGAAAGATGATGGTGATGATGATGATGATGATGATGATGATGATGATGACGACGACGATGACGACGACGACGACGGTATCTTTGAAGACTTTTTTTAAATGATCCATTCATTCATGTGTGTGCACACACACGTGCTGAGATCAGACAGCAACTACCAGAAGTAAGTCATCTCTTTACACTACTTACTTATTTGCATTTATTTATGTGTACATACACATGACACAGCTGTCCCAAGGACAACTTGTATGAGCCAGTTCTCTCCTTCTACCACATTAGTTTCTAGGACCAAAGGCAAGTCGGCAGGCTTGAAGCCAAGGACGCCTACTTTGTTTTGAGGCAGGGTCTTTCTGTCTCTGTCTCTGTCTTTCTGTGTCTGTCTCTGTCTGTCTGTCTGTCTGTCTGTCTCTGTCTCTGTCTGTTTCTGTCTGTCTTTCTCTCTGTCTCTGTCCATCTGTCTCTCTGTCTCTGTCTGACTCTGTCCCTGTCCATCTGTCTCTCTGCCTGTCTGTCTGTCTCTGTCCCTGTCTATCTGTCTCTGTCTCTGTCTGTCTGTCTCTGTCCCTGTCCATCTGTCTCTCTTTCTCTGTCTGTCTGTCCGTCTGTCTCGTGTCTGCTGCTTACTGGCCCAGGGAGCTTCCCGCTGATTCTCCAGTTGTCGGAGAGCAGGGATCACAGCCCCTTGGCTTTTTATGTTGGTGCTGGGATCGGACTGAGTTTGCCTTGTGCAAGGAGTGCTTTACTTGCTACAGTCATCTCCTCTCCCCATCTTTGCAGATGAGAATGCAGCTTTTCTGGGCAAAAGGGCCGTCGTTCTGGAAGTTATATTCAAAGTGTGGATGGTACGGGTTCAGATAGTCTGGTGCTGCGGAAGAGCAAGGTAGTGACGCTTGTATAAGAAGATGCCTTGGTAAATCTGCACATAACTACTTATATTTATTATACTCACCTTACCAACCATGTGTCAAGTAGAGCAGTTATTTTACAATGAAATGCCTAGTAGACCGGGCTGACCAGGCCGTTGGTTTTTTTGCTGTTTATTTCTTGAGACGGGGTCTAAGTGGTCCTGGCTGGCCATTTTGAGATCGTGAGGCCCTCTGCTTCTCAAGTGCTGGGTAGACCGTTGAGGAGCGGCCTCTCTGGCTCCAGGCCAGGGTGTTTGTGGTTATGACTTCTGCATGGGTTAGAAATTGCTAGGTAGGATGCTTACCACCGTGCCTCATACAAGCAGGGTTTTCAAAAACAGACTTTTATTTTTGGTGTGTGTGTGTGTATGTGTGTGTGTGTGTGTGTGTGTGTGTGTGTGTGTGTGTTTGCGCATGCGTGTGCACGCATTGCACTGGCATGTATATAGTGTATCTACATGTACACCTGTTACTAGAAGGGAGTGATGGGTCCCCCAGAAGTGGATATACAGATGGTTGGGTGTCAGGACAGAACCTGGGCGGTCCACAAGCTCAGGGAGAGCTCTTCACTTGCTGAGTCTGCCCTGCCCAGGCCTGGACTTTTGCAGTTCTCACTCCGGCATGGGTTAGTGGCACATTTGGCTCCAGGCCCCCTAGTGGCGGTGCTTCCTGCTTCCTCCACCCACGTGGCATTCTACCTATTGCTGGGATGGCTGGGCGTGAGAAGGTGGTGGTGCTCTCTATTGCCCTCTCTCCCAAATAGGTGGGCAAAGATCCATGTAACATGAGGAATTGGTGTGTACTCTGAAGTAGTGTTTACCACAGAGGTTAATTTCTGTAAGAATTCTACCACCAGTGGGTAAGCTAAGAATCCATGAGACTTGCATATGCTCTCCATGTATGCCAACCCTTCCCAAGGGTTTTTAATGCTTTTTTTTAAAAATTAATCTTAAGAATGGTTCAAGTTGTAGATATTTCATGCCCTGTGACACTAGATTGATCATCTGTGCCAGTATGGACATTGTCAATGAGATCTAAATGAATAGTTTCTCCGAGGAACAAATAATATTAGCAGTGTATTGTGACTGGGACCCGATAAATTACCTGTTCCCCTAATGAGGTGCTTAATACATGTGTGCTGGCCAAATAATAGTAGAATAAATGGGGAAAAAAGTCATGCACGAAGCACTTAGCAAGTGCTTCTCTCTGGACAGTGGAATTATGATGATTTTTTTATTTTCTTCATATTTAGCTGAATTTTTCACATTAAAAAAAATTTCACAGCCTGGTATGGTGGCGCATCCCAGAGATTCCAGCACTTGGGAAGAAGAGGTTGGGAAATAGGGGTTCAAGGTCAACGGAAGCTACCTACCCTCTACAAGAAAAAAACGTAAAGAGGAAAAAAAAAAGCACGCTAAATTTGAGGTTAATATACACTGAAAGTGACCACTCTTGTTTATTTACTTCTTATGCCAGACATGAAGTACCACCTGTTTATTTTCTTCTTGCTTTCCTAGCAAGCTTATGAGGAAGAGACTATCAATTCCATTCTGTAGAATTAAAAAACAAAACAAAACAAAACAAGGGCAACAACAACAAAAAGCTGACTAAAACTTCCACAAGCACCTTCCCTTCCTAACCACCCTCTTTCAAGGGGTTAGGCGACAAATATAGGTAACAGAAAGAATAAACTAAAATATGGGTACGTTAAAAAAAAAAGGCAATCCAAGTTGAGTTTCACGAACAATGTAATATTAGCCTTTGATGTTGACAAAAGAGATTTAAAAAAAGAATTGAATTTAAAAATGAAGAGGCCGACTTTCCAGACACGAATGGGCGGGTTTTTTAGCTTATTTCATTAAGCCAAATTATGAATTTGCTTTTCAATTAAGTGTCATATCACTGTCACAGCTGCGTCTTTTTCTGTCTTCCAACTTCATCCTGGCCGAATGTGGGAAGTGGTTTGGCTGTGTGTGTAATCGGTGAGGTCTGGGGAGGATCTTTTACCACCATTGTTTCCATGGGTGTCCTCGCTCTGGGGGCCTGGCATTCCTCAGAGTCTAAGGCAGTGAAGGAGCAGTGAAGCGCGCAGAAGCTGCACAAAAGACACGCAAAGGCTATCAGTGTAGAAGGATCAATTCAGCGCGCACAAGAAAGGCCCAGTGAGCCTGGATGAGGGGGAAAAAAATCCCTTCCCAAAGGGAAGGGAACGGGTTGACCTGTGGGGGTCCACAAAGAACTGGCCCACTGGCCAGGGACGATCTTTCTAGGTTCTTTATCAATCACTCAGCTAGGGCGGCCTCGCCCCTTCTGTCCAAGGAGGCCAGGGAGGGTGGGGAAAGCAGAGCAGGGCGTCCACATCTTTCCCCAGCAGCTTTTAGCTTTTACTAAGTTGCAGAAGCGTCTTCCTTCATTCATCTTGCAGGCGCCGCAGCTCCGAGGCAAGGTGGAGACGCTCAGAGGCGGATCTCCTGGCCTTGGATGCGGCGGGCTCTGCCCAGCCTAGGAGGGGTAGGGCGAGGCTGTGCAGCCTTCCCCAGTTAGCTCTGAGCAGGCATAGCCTCTCTGCGCGGCCCAGCTCTGTGGATCTGCTGGACAAGCATCTGCCCTCCCGGCTCCTGCCTCAATCCTGGTGAAGCCTCGGTCCGCGCCCACGCCGCCAACCAAGTGACAGGACCCTGGAAGGCCAGACAAGACACAGCCTTCGTATCTGGGCCTGCCCTCCAGCCTGCACCGGTGCGCGCGAAATCACAAACACATACATACACACACACACACACACACACACACACACACACACACACACACACACTCCGTTCCGGCTGCACCCACACCCGCCACACAGACCCACAGTCTGCTCTTCCTGCAGCGCGCACACACACACACACACACACACACACACACACACACACACACACACACACACACACACACACACACACAGCTCGCCCTCCCTGCAGCACGCGTGTGCATGCTCACACTAAGCTCTCTCCTCTTCTCCCTACAGAACACACACACACACACACACACACACACACACACACACACACACACACACACACCATACACACAGACACCCCATACACGCACGCACACACAGGTCAACAGCCAGACACAAGCTAGTACACCCTCCTCCCTCCCCGAAGCCCTGGCTGCCCAGCCCCTCTTTCCCGAGCGCCGCGCCCGGCGGCCTCCGCAGGCCCCGCCCCGGGGGAGGAGAGCCGGCCGCGCGCGGGAGCTGGGCAGGGGAGGGGACGGGCGGCGGGGGAGTGTCTGGCTGCCCCCGCCCCTCGAGTGAGCGCCTGGGCGCGGAGGTCCCCTCCCTCCTCGCTCGGAGTCTGCCAGCTCCCGCTCGCTCCCTGCCCACTCCCGGGGGGCCGTTCCGTGGCGCGGCCGCCGCGGCCACCGCTTCTTTCACACTTTAGTTGCGAGCCGCGCGCCGCGCTTAGTGACTGGAGAGCTGGCCGCGCGCCGCCTTCCCGCACGCACGCACGCGGGCCCAGCTCCGGGGTTTTCAGCTTTTACTCCAGGCGGCGGGGAGGAGGGGGAGCCCCGGCCACACTGTAGGGAGGAGGAGGAGGACGTGGAGGAGGGAGGAAGAGAAGAGGCGAGGAGGCCAGGGGCGGGGGGCGGGGGGCTTGCCACCTTCAGCCCCCCCCCGCGAGCGCCCAAGGTAAGCGGGAGCCACCTCCGGCGCGCTGGGCATCCCGGGTGGGCGAGGAGGGAGGCCTGCGGGGTGTCTGCCGAAGGGATGGGAGCCGCGATCCCCGTGCTGCCGGCGCTCTGCTCGGGCTGGGCTGCCGCTGCGGGGCTGCTGGAGCTGCTCGCTCCAAGGGACCGGAGCCAGGCTGGGGGAGTTGGAGGGGGGCGTCTGCTTGCAGGGGCTGGGATGCGGTTAGGGCTGCTGACGACTTTCGTCACATCGAGGCCTGGGTGGTTGGTGTGAGACACCCCTCCCTTCCCACCCGCACCCCGCGCCGCCCTCAGCCTTCCTGCTCTTCTCTAGCTTTGCCTGTAACCGCTGTTACTTTGCAAGCAGGAGCTGGGAAGAAAAAAAAAAAAAAAAAAAAGACACCCAAATTTAGAATCTTTGGCTAAGTCTCCAAGTCCCTTCTCTCGTTCCCACTGATGGATGCGTTTATGTAGGGGATATGATCCCCGGGATTTCTGAAGTTTTGACCTTTTCAGGGTGGCTGTTTTTCTGTACATCTGCTTGCCTTCCTGGGTGTATTTATTATTCGTGCCCTTGCAGAGGGTGCTTGGTTGAATTACAGAAGCAGATTTCTTTCCCCTCTGCAGGCAGGCAGTTCGAGAAGTGCCGCGGCGGCTGGGCTGCCTTTGCTCAGCTGCTTAACGTCCTTCCTTATCATCCACCCTGCCCCCTCCCTCCCTCCAGAGAGAGATTCTTTTTATACCCCTATGTAATGTGTGTGTGGGAGAAGTCCCTAGGCCGAAGAGCTTTCATTGCCCATTCATTCCTCTTGTGAAGGCCCTGAATGGCTCAGGCATGTTGATAAAATTTTGGTGGGGGGTGCCTTTCTTTGCCTGTAGAGTTGCTTGGCCGAAGATAAAAATATACACACCCAAACACGCAATAATCTTGAGAGAGCAGGCACAGTTTGAGAGGGAAGTGATTTGTTTCCAGTAGGAAGTTGACAACCTATGAGATACCTTCATCGCCTGCGAGTTAGGAAAAGTGTTTTAAAATAGAGCGTCTGCTCGGTGTGGCTGGGAAGACAGCCCTAAGTTCAGTTGCTGAGCAGCTCTGAAAGCGATACACCCTGACCAACCAGAACCTCAGTGAAGACAGCTAGCTATTCTGACTCAGACATTGGGAGGGGGCCGGCCGCCTGGCCACAGATGCCCCGCACCCCCTCCCCCACTTTTAGACTTGTGAGGAACTGAGAAGCTCATTACACAAATGGTTATAAGGAACACCTTCCAATTCAAGGCGATGTTGTTCACTTTCAACCTAATGAGAATAACCTTTGAGTTTGGCAGAATTGGGATGTACCAGGAAGAAACAAACATGGGTGGAGTGGACCTGGACTACTT
Organism: Rattus norvegicus; assembly: GCF_021556685.1. Lineage (NCBI taxonomy): Eukaryota > Metazoa > Chordata > Mammalia > Rodentia > Muridae > Rattus > Rattus norvegicus. Next base: position 66,774,249 of record NC_141546.1, on the reverse strand, counting down.
CATCTCCTATGGGGGGGTGAGGGTGGGGAAAGGAAGATTAGGTGATATTTAAGAAGGGTCTGTTAAGTCCAAGATGCAGAATTTGGGGGTTCCTACCCTCTCCCTTTTTTGTGCTTTGGGACTGAGTTATATGATTCACTGAGTACGTCCTGGGTTGGCTGTTTGGAAATCCAATTGATGGGGTTTGGAAATTAATCTGGACCCCACCATCTGCTTTTGTTTCCCTACTTAACAAGGTAGGAAGGGTCCCTGGGATAGAGCAGCCCATCGTGTTTAAAGGCATTAGACACTATGCTGGAACCGGTACTTCAGAGATCAGACGTGCAGCATTGAAATGTAATCCCTTCTAGTGTGTGGTACTAGGCTTAGAGCACAGGGTTGTCAGGAAAGAAAAAAACACAGTGCTCAGGACTCCGGATGCCTCCAGAGAGGGCTGAGGTAGCTCTGGCTTTCAGCTCGCACCTCATTTGGGATAGAAACTCTGTTCACACCCTGTCCAATTTGGAACATGTACCCCACTTGCCCTCCCTCTACCAACTGTGTGGTTGGCAGAGAGGATCCACATCCTTCAACAGGAAGAAGTTCATTCTACGAGGATCCCAGCTTCTTCTTAGCTTCTTCCTTTTTCAGGGTTAAAAATTTTCACTCTAAGTTGAAAAAAAAAAAACCAGATAATTTTGTTTTCTTGTTAACCTCTTCTCCAACCTACCTCACTTAATGATCTTGTATGGATTTCTGGGCGCTGATAGGGCACTGTACAGACTGTTTTGATGAGATCCTGTCTCAAAGGAGGTGGACAAAGTTTCTGAAGATAACACCTGAGGCTCGTGTTCTCGTTCTCTCTCTCTCTCTCTCTCTCTCTCTCTCTCTCTCTCTCTCTCTCCCTCCCCCCCAATATCTTGAAGAGTCACAGATGTGAATGAAGACTGTCCCCATTCACAGGTGCTGTCTGTGTGACTGCTTAACACACGGTCCAAGGATGAAGATGGTTCACACCTTGTACCATGTCCAGGCTGCAGGCGCTTTAGTATTGTGTTGGGTTTGGCAAGCTCTGTTCAACATCGTACCTGAAAAATGGCTTGCTCTAGGCACTTGTGTGGCCACTTCTACTGCAGTATTCCTTATCAGAGAAGTTATCAAAAGCTAATCGTCCCTGTGCTTCCATTAAGTCGAAAGAATGCAGGAGACATTTATACAGAGGAACCCACGTATGTCAATAGCCATATAAAAACAGCTTTAGTCACAGGCCCATTTAAATAAGAAGGTAATGGGTTTTTGTATCCTTCGGAGTTTTCTTCAAGCCCTACTTTGAAGATAAGCTCAAAGGAGAGACTGTGATGGTAATTCTGGCTGGACACTGGAAGAAGACTGTCGGTTAACAGAAATTGCTCAGCTCATGTTGTCTTATAACACAATGACTTGTTTTCCTTTGGTTTGTTAGGAAGGAGTACAGAGGGGGTGTGGCATCGCTTTGTGTGTTAGGAATGTAATTTTCCCCCTGCTGTGTGGCTGAAGTCTCAAGCTGTGGGTAGTGGTTTGAATGGTTTAATTCTGGATCTCCTCCTGGCTAAACTCTTGAAGCCTAAACTCACCAGCGTTTGAGGCTGTCCCCTGCACCGTGCCTTGGTTGTATGTGGGCAAGCCTTCTGAGCATGGCTGGCCAGAGGCGAGACTTGGCGCCTTTGCTCTTACAATGCAATTTTACGTGAAAATGTTTTTCTTTTTCTTTCTTTTTTTTTTTTTTTTTTACATAAAAGTTGACTTTCCTCTAACTTTTCAGGGACATATTGACTGTGTAAAGCAACCCCCAACATCTAGTGAATAAGGACTCACTCTGATATTGAAGGGGCTGGACTTAGTTTCATGAAAAAGTACAGAACTTCAAGAATACTATTTTGGAAATGATTATAGGATGGGCTCCACCCCACAGGGCATGGAGGGTTATGAGAGGTGGCACAGGTATGAAGACCCCACACAGTGCTCATGGTGAGTGTTCAGGGTTTCTCTGACTTGTCTCTGCTTTTAATATATAGTGTATTTGTGTGTACTCGGACACACGTACATATGAGGGCAGAGGGCAGCTCGAAGGAGTCGGTTTTTTTCCTTTACCTTATGGGTCAAACTCAGCTGTCAGGTTTGGTAGCTGGTGCCCTTATCTGTAAGCTGTGTCACTGTCCCAGGTAGAAATAATTTTGTCACTAATATGTTTTTACTAAATATATCCATCTTCAGCTATTTCATGGTGCTTTGAGCTTCACTCCTTAGTGTGGAGGGAGTAAATCATATTTAGGTAGGTTCTTGATACATCCTGAAAAGTGGATTGCAACAGACAGTTCAAAATACTGCTTTGAAAAATATGGGTGCATACAAACACACACACACACACACACACACACACACACACACACACACACACACAGAGAGACATAACATACACAGACACACACAGAGAGACACACAGAGACACACAGAGAGGCACACACAGAGACACACAGAGACACATAGAAAGAGATACACATAGACACAGACACACACATACAGACACATACACACAGAGACACACGCAGACTTAACATGCACAGAGGCACGCAGATACACATACACACACAGAGACACACACACACACACAGACACACACAGACACACAGACACACACACAGACACACACACAGACACACACAGACATACACACAGAGACACATGCAGACTTACATGCACAGAGGCACACAGACACACATACACACACAGAGGCACACACACACAGACACACACACACACAGACACACACACAGATACAGGGGTAGGCCTTTTGTGCAGGAAGAACTGCAATAGTAAGAGTGCATTTTAAAAAATAGTGACAGTTTTGACTTTTGGGGCTCATAATTCCAGAGCCTGTCTGAAGCGGTGTGTAAATTACAATACACATATTTTTTAAAGTAGGCAATCATTTTAGCCTGACGGTGTCAGTTCTGAAGTTTAATCTTTACAAGTTACAGCTGCAGTGAGGAGCATGGTGACATGCTGCGGTTGTGCAGTTGTGACAGGAGTTCTCGGGGGTAAACTGGGGCCGGGTAAACATGGGGGCGAAGCACAAGGGTGCCTGCAGCTGTGGGTACTAATGCGATCCCTGACTTCCCTGTAAGTGCGTAGCTGGACGACTGAAGTTGCTCTGTTTCCTACCCTCAGGGAAGAGTACAGCTTTCCCAATCTGAATTCAAGCTACTGACCAAGCTACTGGAAGGCAGGGCTGTCTTGCTTCTCTTAGAAACCCCCATGGCAGCTGGACCGGCGTACCACTTCGCACTTGGAAGTCACTCAAATGGTGATCAAACTGAAGGAATTAACTTAATTAGTTAAGGGTCTGTAATGTGTTTAAGACCTTGGAGAAATACATTAGATGCAGACATAGTTTATAATAAATCTGTGTGCTAGTTTATTAAGAGCTGTGTCTTAGGCCTCGGGGTGGGGTTTTTGAAACATACTTGACAGAGAAGTTAATACAGGTTGCTCCATTAGTCAAACAGGATGCTCCGTTAAATTACCTCAGTTCTTGATGGGGTCATCTTGATTTGGGGTAGCCATAATTCCCTTGATGAACCCTTCTCTCCTGCTACCTCATTATTTGTCAGCCAATACCGATATCTCTTACTGATTCTCTCAGGGCGTTCTTTACATGTGTATAGTCTTGGACATTCAACTTCAGTGGTAGCAACCAGGGGTTTCCATGTTGGCGCCTGTCCTGGTGCTGAGGTCCTTGGGGAGAGAGCTCTAGCTCTCCCAACTCCCAGTTCATTAGGTTCATAGCTGCTTCCTCCCAAATCACCTGGAAAAAAGCAACATGGAGTCCTGCCCAGTTTTGTGAGCTCCTTCCGCTCCCAGCATCCTATGGCTCTCTCAGAAATCTGTTCTCTTGGGCTGGCCTTACCTCCCTCTAGTTTCTCAGCCAAGTATCCCTTTCAATTTTCTGTCCTTCCTGGAGCTTTTCCACGCTTTTCTGCCCCACAGATGTTCACCCACAGCCCCTTTGCCCTCTCTTCCCTCCACTGTGTTTATACCTGTGAGACACCGAGGTTTCTTTGAGAATGGGCTGCCCTATTATCTTAACCACATCTCAGGAGCCACTTTCTCTGCGTTCCTCCCACCTGCCCCCCAACTGCAGACTTCCTGCTTCCAGCCAGGCTCCTCCCCTCTGCCCTCAGGGGCCTGAGTCCTGCTTTACCCTACAACTCCTTACTCCTCCCACTTTTTTTCCACCCATCAAGCCTTAGATCTTCCAGCACATATCTGCCTCTGCCTGTTTCACAGCCTTCTGCCATCTCAACAGACGTGTTTACAGCACTAGTGAATTGACAGACAGGCACTCCATACCTCATGGGATAGATGGAATTGGAGCACTCCAAGTTCAGGGAACTTTTGGACTTGGTTTTCACTAAATTGATTCCGTGGCGCTGTTGTTGATTTTGAAAACCTCCTAGGTCGTTTGAAAGTACTTGGAGCATCGCACTTCTCTGCGTCTGTGTTGCTTTGAGGTTCCGTCCTCTGCCGCCGGATAGTAGCGAAAGAAACTGTCCTGACGGTGACGGCTATTTATAAAAAAACGTGATCAACAAATCCTCGGAAGCATTTCACAGCTTTCGGTAACAGCCCCAGCCAAAGGCTTCATTACACATCAGGTTCTCCTTGCTAATCACAAATAGAACGGTTTTATTTCATCTTGATCTTGTCCTCTCCTTTAGTTAATATTGCTATAACCTGAGCCGCATCCCCTCTCCGCTAATTTTTTGTGATTTTACAGTTCTCTGTGAGAGTTTGAGAAGCCCCTGGGACACGTTTATGCCAAGCAGAGGGCTGTGTAGCCAAGAGCTACCTTGCCGACGTCACCCCTGAATCCGTAGTGGATATGTTGGCCTGGCCAGTGAGTGGAACCACTTTGACAGAGGATTACAGACTGCAGCCTGGGCAGATGTAATATAGCTCAATGGTTGGGCACGTTTTTAAAAGCAGGTCTGAGGCCATAAGTTTGATTCTCAGCTCCAGAAGAAGGAAAAAAAAATAAAAGCAAAAACTGTACAAGCCAACTGACCTGTTTGTTTGCGGACTGGGCTTTAGAAAATTGGGCTTGAGAAGCAGCTAAGGACCTGGTCGTGCCCAGGGAGACTTGGGTTTAAGTCAGGTTTTCTCTCTGATGCCTCACTGTTACTGGAGGGTGGCAGATATTGCAGGGGTTGAGTTCATCACCGAACCCATGCATTTCACTTCCCATGGTGACTTATGGCTTTTCCTGCCCGAGAAGTATGTTGTTTGCCCTGGAAGGTGGGTTTTTCTTTTCATACCTGTGTTCAGTAAGTTGTGAGTGAAGTGGGTCTCCCAACAGCCCGAGAGGCACTGTGCACGTCACAGCTGCTCCGGATGGCTTCTCCCTGAACTCCCTTGTGGTGAAGGAGGAAGACAGCATTCCTGGGCCCCAGTGTGGGAAAGGCCTTGGCGTCACATGGCTTCTCATAAGAAGATCCGAAGGACCCAGGTAAAGTGAGGCAGACATGGTTCCTGTGTGCCAAGGGGTGACGCCGGTTCTGTCTGCAAGCTCTGCGGAAAGCAATTTTCCTATGACAGCCGTGTAGCAGTTCCTAGGATCGGAAGGTGGTAAGGGACGAAGCAGCGTCTACCTTATTATGAATCTCAAACGGATGCTGTGATGGAGGAATTCACCATCTAGGAATCTCTGAGCGCTGCCGAACGTCTGCCGAAACTCCAGTGTTCTGTTTTCTAGGTCAGGGACCTAGGGCTGAAAGACAGCTTCCCCAAAACATATCTGCTCACCCTCCTCAGGCTGTCCGTGGGATAGCCTCACTTTTGCTGTTTCTCCTGAGACTAAAGAAGCCCTTTCTCGAGTCTGAGTTCTGATCCTTCATGAGTCAAGGAACTCCTTCTGCTGTGAGATTAGTTTGCTCTTTACCTTCCGGTTACTCCTCAAGCACATCTGTTGTTAGTACCTTTGGTTTCAGGTTAGATCATTTTCTTTTCCACATAGAACCTCGGATGTTACACTGGGCAAGCCCACCTACCACTGAGCTGTGTCCCCTGTTCATCATTTACGTACTTTTTGGTCCCAGCTAAATCAATGCTCTTCTGTCCTGCCTACTGAGGCAGAAGAATTGACCGTGTTGCCTAAGTAGTTATTGGTTGGTTGGCAGCTAATAATTGATTTTAGGCTTGGATTTCTTTAAAAAAAAATTTTTTTTTTTAAAAATGAAAATGGTGCTCCCATTTAAAATTCTCTTTAAATGAAGAAGTCTAGTCTGCACCGGGAAAGATAGTGTTGTCGTTGGCCCAAGCGAAGGCGCTTATCTTTATTATTTGCTCCGATAATTTATTGAGCAAACATTTGCCTTTGTTGGTGCCTCTCTCTGTCATCTCTGTGCCTGGCCCTGAGGAGATGCTGGAGAGAGCTAAAGGCCTGGCCCCTGGCTTGGTGGAGTTCCCAGGCGAGCCGGGGAATTGTTGTGTGAACACGGCCGGTGCTGAACACACAAAGCTCAGATAAGAAATCACTTGAGTTGGGAGACAGGCCTACAGGACAGCCATTCTCCCTGGGAGTAGTCACTCTTACTAACACTGCTACCACATGACCTCACGATCCCTCAGGAAGCCTCAGGTTGGACGGTCGAATGTGTGCGGTTTGATAGGTTTTTATTTTTCTCATTCTGTGCATTGCTGGACTCTTAGGCTGGCATTTTGGGACAAACAGGTCTGGAAGGAGGACGATGAAGCAGGCCGCCACGGGCAGACCCTGAGCTGAGGAGCCTCATGGGTACGGCTCTTCGTGGCAGGCAGCTCTTGTCAGCTGAGGGAGAGCTGGAAGCCGAGGCTCATGAGCTGTGTAGAGTTGGCTGTAGAGCTTGGGCTTTTACTCAGCGTCTACGCAGGGGGAGTCACTGGAAGTGGGAAGACGCATAGTTTTACATGGCCTTTTCTTGAGTGTAGAGAAGAGACTAAAGGGGGGTCAACCAGAACAAGTGGACTGTTCTGTTAATGCCCAGCTCAGTCAGGGATACTGAGAGCCCAGTTAATTCTTCTGCAGGCAGATAGGCCAAGGATTTAAAGCTAAACAAAACAGACCAGAACTGTAAGAAAAATGGTGAAGGCTAACTGCTAATACTCTCTGGATGGATCACGCTCGCTAAGACGGAAGTCCGTGTATTGAAGACAGAGATTACTGCGTCAGTTTAAAATACACGTCTTAGTTTTGTCTGTTCTCTCAGGTGGAGAGGCCTAATAGGTAGCTGCCCTTCTGGCCTGGCTTTCAGAAGGGCGGTTGGGGTAGAGTAACAGGCTTGACCTCAGCTCAGTCATCATTTCTTAGCGAATCATTTTGCAATTTCCAGGGCAAGGTTAAATCCCTCCATTCCACCTCCTTACTGTACCATGTGACCCCTCCTCTGTATATCACCCGGTGTCGCAATCGCGTGCACACTTTTTATGATTTTTGGATTAACATTAATTCTGCACCCCAACCGAAGGTTAAAGCACACGAGGGCAAAATTATGTTTCTCTTTGGTCCTTCTATATTAATAAAGAATCCCATTACACAGAGAGGAGAAACAGCACATGTGTGTGTTGAACATATGTGTGTGTGTGTGTGTGTGTGTGTGTGTGTGTATGTGTGGGTATATGTGTATGTGTGTGTGTGTGTATGTGTATGTGTGTGGGTATATGTGTATGTATGTGTGTGTATGTGTGCGCGTGTATGTGTGTATGTGTGTGTGTATGTGTCTGTCTGTCTGTATGTATGTATGTACGTATGTATGTATGTGTGAAATGTTATTGTGATTTGGTTTGAGATTGCCCTGGGAAAGGATCCAAGAAAAAAGCAGAACATTGAGTTCTGGGAAACTCCAGCTTTTATCTGTAATGCGATAGAAAGGACAGAGGAGAAAGTTGCAAAACAGAGGGTCTCAAGGAGGCAAGCAAACTAGGGCAAGAGAGGTGTCTGTGAGACGGGGGTGGGGAGAAAGGATGGAGCAGTGGTGTGTATCAGAATTCTTGCATGAAGGAGTAAAATAATACTGATGAACCTTACCCAGGATTCTTGATGTCTCTTATTAAAAATGCTGGGATTATCTACTTCATTGAAGAATATCAAATATTTCCTCACTCTTCAGAAAAAAAAAAAGCCTTCATTGGCAACTTGCCATTGTTAAACTAGGCTCGGCTCCACACAAAGCCTGAAGTTCAATCAGTGCCTTAGTTTGTGTGCTCAGACTCTCAGTTTGCCACTCTGTAACTTACACCTGAGGAGGTGGTAACAAATTGAGGCTGGGTTTTGGAAGGAAGATGAAACAGCACAAGGTTTAATTGTTGTGGATTTATGACGGCGTATTGATTTATAAGGGGATAAAAATACGTCTTGCTGATGAATAGCTATTAGGACTCACCACACAGTTGCAACATTATGGGAAACGACGGCTAATTGTCTCCTTCCAGAAGTGGAGGCTGAGAAGCGGGGTCATTAACCATGGGTAGTATAAAGGGAAGCCCATGTAGACTCTGGCTTTCTTGTTTTCAGTCTCTGCAGAGAGACTCAAGGTAGAGGTGGGTGATGCACCCTAATACAGTGGGAAGGATATATTAGCTTTGGAGTCAACAGACTCTGTTCAGCTCCCTCCACTTCTAGCTTGCAATCGTGACTTACCGTGGCAATACTTGGCAATAGTACTAAGTGAAGCTAGTGTACTGAGTGTTTACTCCCTCACAGGTGCTGTGCTGAGAGCATTACATACATTCTGTTTAGTGCTCACAGTAGCTAGCTGCGACAATTACTCTTTTTAATTTTATTTTTCTTGGATATTTTATGTATTTACATTTCAAATATTATCCCCCTTTCCCTCTCTTCTTCCCCCCTCCACCTGCTTTTATGAAGATGTTCCCACTTCCACCCACCCACTCCAGCCCCAACACCCTGGCATTACCCTACACTGAGGAAATGAGCCTTCACGGGACCAAGGGCTTTTCCTCCTATTGATGCTGGACAATGCCATCCTCTGCTACATATGTGGCTGGAGTCATGGGTCCCTCCATGTATACTCATTGGTTGATGGTTTAGTCCCTGGGAGCTCTGGGGGGAGGGGGGTGTCTGGTTGGTTGATATTGTTGTTCTTCCTATGGTGTTGCAAACCCCTTCAGCTCCTTCAGTCTTTTCTTTAGCTCCTCCATTAGGGTCCCCCTGCTCAGTCCAGTGGTTAGCTGCAAGCATCTGCCTCTGTGTTTGTCATGCTCTGGCAGAGCCTCTCAGGAGACATCCGTATCTGACTTCTGTCGGCAAGCACTTCTTGGCATCAGCCATAGTGACTGGGTTAGGTGGCTGCATATGGGATGGATCCCCAGGTGGGGCAGTCTTTGGATGACCCTTTCTTCAATCCCTGCTACTCTTTGTCTCTGTATTTCCTCCCATGAATATAGATGGGGACAATTGAGAAGCGGCATGCTTTGACCCTTGGTCTTGTGGGTGACAAGATGTTGTGATGAGACCAGAATCAGTTTCTCCGACTCCATTATACAGCTTTTTAATGATCAACTCCTTGCCAGCTCTGCCCTCTCCTCTGCCCGTTCCCCTTTCCCACGTTTCTATTTGAAGCATAATTACAGACATGGTTATCATCTTGTCTGTGTCTATAGAATACTGTTTCCAAAAGATAAGAACCATTTTTCATATAACCACAATATCATTTCATTCCTCAACTTTTCAGCAATAATTCTTTTTCTATCAAATATCAAAAAAGCAAATTATCTTGATTGATTCTTTTCTTTCTCCTTCCTCTTCCTCCTCCTTCTCTTCCTTTTCCTCCTCCCTTTCGTCTTCCTCTTCCCTCCCCTTCTTCCTCCTTTTCTTCTTCCTCTTCCTCCTCCTCTGCCTTCCTCTTTTTCAATGATTTCTTGGTGACACTCAGGATTAAATGATGTTCATAGCTGAGAAATGCTTTTATAGTTTGGCTTCCTTTCTGTTTATCTGCATTTCTTCCTCAGTTTCTTCTCTAGAGTTTATCTGCTGAAGAAATGAACATGTCTTTAGAGGTTTTTGCATTTTTTATCCTTTACATTCTCTTCTTTCCTGTTCTTTCCTGCACACTGTTTGCTCATCCCGTGGAATGTGGTACACATCCCTTTACATCACAAGAGTGGTCACAAACACCATGCTTCTTCTGGGAGAAGTTAAGAGGCAGCATCTTGACTCGTGTCTCGTAGGTAGCGAGCGAGGTGCTGGGACTGCAGGCCGGGCTCTGGGGCCTTGTTGTTAAGCTGCCCCTCCCATAATGATCCCAGGCCCTTTGAGCCACTGAGGGCCACCGCCGTTGCAGAACAGGTTATAAAGCTAGGTTAGTCTTTTATCTGCACTTGCTAGCTGGGAGTTTTCTCTCATTAAACGTATCAACCATTTGGTAACCTTGAGCTACATGTCTTTCAGTATAATTAATGATTGTTTTTCCTTCCTTCTATTTTAATTAATGTTCACAGTGATGAGCTGATTTTCTCCTATCTTCCAAATGAGACCAGAGAGGTAGCTGTTGTATTGCTTAGGTAAATATCACTGTGAACACATAGATTTTAATGTAATTTCCATTTATACCCCCTGTGATTGTTTATTCCTTTTTGTACTTTTTTTTTTCTAGACAGGGTCTTGCTTGTAGCCCAGGCTAGTCTCCAGTTGACAGTCTTCCGGCTTCAGCCTTCAGATGGTTGTTTATTTTGAAACTCATTCTATGTTTTTCCATCGGGAGAGTCTTTATATTGCTCTTTGAATCCACTTGGCAAGACTAGGAAGTCATTGATAGACTCGCTACTCTCTGGTTTTCAAGGTATTGCAGCTGCACGTTGCATGTTTGTGCCTCAGCTCTTAGTAGGGTAAATGGTGTTTAGATACCAGAGCCTGGATAGTGAGCGTTCTTGCTGCCTCCAGACCTTATTGATTCTTTCTTCCAATGGGAAGAACTAGGAAGGCATATACGTATACACATACCCACCGAGATATGGGTATAAACATATATGCAAATATGCAGATGGAGATAATAATTTATGTGCACATATTTGTATATGTGCATCTTTATACATAATTTTATCTGAGGTTATCAAAAATTTTTTTTTTTTGTCCTTTTAGGAAAAGCAGTGGCATTCTGTAATTCTATTCATTCCTCTTTGCACTTATTTCCCTTTGGAGTTTTCTCATTACATCTTACAACTGTGACTTTGTGGTGTTAAAGTATCCAAATTAAGCATTTGAATAGATGGCTGCTTCTAGTCTTCTGCACTTGAGTTGTAGTGGGGTGTGGTTTCTTTTTACTTGCAAATCAAACAAAAACCCTTGAGTGTACAAGACTCCAGTGGAAAGCCTGGTGAATATTTGTTAGTATTCAATGCCTTATCTTTATCATAGGTTCTAAGAAGTAGAATCACTGGGCCAAAGGATAAATACCATGGGGTTTTGCTCAGTGCAGTCAGCAGTCCCCTGTTGCCCTTAGAAATGCTGCAAGATCCCCAATGGATGCCTGGAAGTGGCAGATTATGCCCAAGTCTATTTTTTTCTAGACCTCTGTTAAAACTTACCTTATAAATTAGACATAGTAAGAAGTTAAAATTGAACAACTGTGACACTATGCAGTAATAAACGTTATTAAAAACATGACTTACATACTTCCAGATGTTTCCATTTAGTATTTTCAGATCCTCACCATTAGATATACTGTGAAACCTTAGTATTTTTGTTATCTGAATCGTGAGAGATGATGACTTCACTACCTGACTCCACCTTGAGTCAGGGTCTGTTGTGTCCCAGGGTCTTTGTGGCCAAGAATAACCTTGAACTTCTGATCTTGGAGCTTTCGGTTCCCAAGTGCTGGGGTAACAGCTCTTGCACCATCGTGCCCAGTTTTATGTGGTGCTGGCCATCAAACCATGGCTGCATGGATTTAGAGGAGCAGCCCAGCCTTCTTTGTATCTCTTCTACAATGAGCTGCCTTGCCTTCTTTCATGGTTCTGGCTCAGGTGCCCTTCCCCCCACGGATCATCTCCCGTATTTCCTTTATTGTTATTTTGGAGATGTGAATCCTAATGTTTGTGAAGTTCTTCTTGGTTCATCGTTTATCATGCTCACTGATTGCACTATTCATTGTATAAATGAATAATTTCATCTTTTTATTGCTTCGTGGTTTTCGAGTCATGCTTTGGAAAAAATCATCCTTATTTTCCAGGCTTTAGAGTAAGACTGTATAATATAATATAATTAATATAGTATAAACCATGCATGTAATTTGTTATTAGCTACAGTAAATATGTAGATGAGATTAATTACAATAATGTATTTCTTTTAACCCCCAAATGTTATTTTAATAAGTAATCTATATTTAAAATTATTGATACTTAAATTTTTATTAGTGTATATTATTCAAAAATAGTTAAGTTTCATTGTATTCCATACATCTGTAGAATGCATTTTGATCATATTGGCCCATGCTAAACATTGTGAGACCACGTGTGTATGTTTTAATTAAAAAAAAAGATTTAAAAAGAATTTTGTAGCTATATATGCATGTGTTTATGTAAACCATGTGTGCAGGGGCCCTTGGAGGCCAGAGGAGAACGTCAGACTCCTGGCGCTGGAGTTACAGGCAGCCTGAGCCACCACGTTGGTGTTAGGGATCGAGCCTAGGACCTGGGCAGGAGCAGCAAGTGGTCTTGACCTCCCAGCATCTTTTTGTTGTGATGTTTTAACTCTTGGCATAGCTCAGCTTTGCCCTACACTTTTGCGGTAAAGACTTGCTCTGTATTTAGGTTTCACAATTTGCAGTTGAAAAGGAGTGGTTTCTATAACTGTGTCCCAAGTGCACCCGTTTCCCAGTAACTGAATGCAGTAAGAGTGCTTGATCTTCACTTTCATTTAGTTAAGAGTAAATCAAATAATACTCAGTTCCCGAGCACGCCGGAGCCACGTGTGGCTGGCAGCTGCCATTTTGGAGAGCACAGTCATCGAGAAACTCACCTATGTCGTGGTGATTCTGTCAGTAATTTTTCACTATCAGTTTATCTCAGTGGATGGTGTGGAGACTGGATCCAATTTCCTCTTCTTTCAACCCGGTTATCTGGGTATTGCAAGCCCCTGCTTAAAGAGTCCATTCTTGCCCATTGGTTTTTAGATAGGCCCCAATTATAGAATTAATTTCCATAAGTAATCAGTTGTACTTCTACATTTTCTATTCAGCTCTGTCCCTTCATGCTCCAGTACCCTGCTGTTTAATCATACCGAATGTAGAATGTATTTTAATATTAAAACCATTCATGGTGTGGTACCATCTCACGCTTGGCCAATCTGTCAAGTGTTGGGCAAAGACATGGAACGGAGGGGCCAAGCCCATGGTGCTGGTGATGTCAGATTGATGCAGTGATTATGGGAGGAGGTTTGGAATATATCATTCCCTTAGCTGTCAGGAGAGTGGGATGGGGTCTCCTTTCAATATGTAGCAAGACTGGAGTGGGAGCAGTAAGCTTGGTTTACCACACCAGCATTCCCAGTCTTCATTTGTGTTGGGTTGGCTTCCCAATGAGGAACCCCCAAACCCCAGTGAGAGTACAAGAATGCCTGGGCAGGGCTGGTCATGGTAGCCACACTCTTGAAATGGCCAATGCATCTGCCAGCTGCACACTGAGTAAGGAGGCTCTGTATTCATACAAGCAGTAGTGAGGGTCACCTACACGTTGGTAAGTCACCCTGAAGTACCCTGATGTCTTGTCCTCCTATAGGCCTGAGTGCTTTTAAAGCTGTCATGTTCGAGGCTCAAGGAAAGACCACTGGGGCTATAACACAGTAGGGCACCATGTAGGTGAGGTTTAAAATTGCTTAAGCAGTCAACGTGCCTTTTTGCGTAATGAGAGAGTTGTGTGCGGGAAGCTGTATTCAGAAAGCAAGGGGATGATGATGATGATGATGATGATGGTGATGGTGATGGTGATGGTGATGGTGGTGGTGGTGGTGGTGGTGGTGGTGGTGGTGGTGGTGATGGAGTGTGGGGGCTGTGGGGGCTGCAGGGTGAAGGCAGGTTGTGCTTGGGAAGGGCCTTGTGGAAAATTCCCTGGGTCCTCGCCTGGTCCAGAGATGGGCATACAGATGCTCCTTTTGCTTCTCGGTTAAAATCTACATGGGTTATTGAGTAATTCCTTGCAAAAGAGGAGCCAAACAGCATTGATCTGAATCCAGACACAGAGGCTAAGTCAAGCTCAAAGTAAATGTATGTGGGAGAGAGCCTAAGCCTGCCTGGTTGTTTGCTTTTGCTTTTTTTTGTGTGTGCTTTTGTTTCTTGTGTCATAACAATGACTTCTCAACTGTATGAAAGACTGAAGGCAGAATTTCCATTTGGTGTCTTGTCAAGCAGCAGGAAGCGTGTTCTCATGTAATATGTGCACACAAGGGACCGTGTCACCAACAGGTACAGTATGTACAGACTTCGTCGGTGCTTCCACAGTAAGCAAAAGAAAGCACGCTACTTAAGTAATCGTCACTACCGTCATTGAGTGAGAGCACGTTCTCCCTCCTTCCATCTCCTTGCTCCCTCCCACCTTCTCCTTCTTCGTCAGGATCTTACATGTATCAGGCTGGTCTCAAATTCACTATGTAGCAGAGTCTGTCCTGGAACTATTAATCCTCCTGCCTCGGCCTCCCAAGGGCTGGGATTATAGGCACGTACCAACCATGCCTAAGGAGAATGCATTTTCATAGCAAACTCCTAATGAGCACGTGTTATCTGCCAGATGCAATATGTGCAGGAGCTCATTGGGTTTGAAATGCAGCCCTGTGGAAAAGCAGACGCGGTTTCCCCTTTGTAGATTGATAAACGGTTGCCTAAGAGGATAAACGACTTGTCTGAAGTCACACAGGAAGCACATGGTGGACTATGCATGCACGTTTATCCGGCCTCCAAATCCACATTCATAATTTCTGTTTCAGACCATTCTAACTTCTGCTCTTTCTCTCTGTCCAGTGCTTCAGCTTTTCCTCTGTTCCTTTTTGCTGGATGGATTGTTTCTACCTCCTAAGATTTTAGACAAGGAAACCCCTCCGTCTTTCGGGAGCAGCCCTTCCTGATATCTCAGTTGAGTTTTAAACATCAGTCGTAGACTTCCTTCACGGCGGAATTGTTAAGTGGTTGCTTCCTGCCTCTCTGACTTGCATGGATTTCTTGATGTGAGTGGATCTGGTTCTGTGGGAGGCCCGTCTCTGCGTCTGATTCCTTGTTTTTAAATACAAAGCCTTCCTCAGTATGCGTCCTTCAGACTAGCCTGTACTCCCAAACCTTTCTTAGGTACAAACTCCACCAGCGTCTCTCTCAAACTTGTCAGGTTGTGGTACCCATGATGGTTTCTTGCTTCCTAAAGAACCTACACTTTCCCACTTATAATAACAAACAAGCTGTGCTCCTGATCTTTTATCTTTGGTATTACAGTTTTTTTAAAAAGCAGAGTAGTGGTAATTCTTACTTTGGCTTGATGGTACAGATGTGTGTCTTTGCAAGTCCCCAGGGCTACTCCTCCCTTCTTTCTACTGATATTTCCATCACCAACTGCAGCTGAGAAGGGGGACTGGGCGACAGGATAGGAAGGAAAATTCAAATGAGCATTTGGTTGCTAGGGAACCTGGTTTACTCAGAGATTATGACTTCCAAAAATTATGTAGAAATGGCAGGAGAACTCCTTGGGAGCTGCTGTCCCTTCTTCTGATTCATGTCTCTGTGGCCGTTGTGCCTCTTCCCCTGAGAGTGGATATACTCATTGTTTCAAGGAAGTGAAAGTGGAAAAAAAAATAAATAAAAACTAGGGATGTAGGTCAGTGGTGCAGTGCCTTCTTAGCACATAGGATGCATAGGTTCGAGCCCCAGCACCAGCGGAAGGCAATAATGTCTTAAAATCAAAAAGAGAAAGTCAGAAAAAACGAGAAAGTTGGGGTAAGAGTGAAAATGGTGGCTGCCTTGTACGACTTTTCACATCTCTGGTGAACTGTAGGTCTTCGTGTGCCTCTTGATGACCAAGGGAGGCACTGTTAGAATGACCGACAGGCTACATTTTTGTATTTCCTCCATTTTTGCTGTTTCGAGTCTCTGCCGAGTCAGCTTTAGGTTCAAGGATAAGGAAACGTACGATTGCATGGTATAACCTTTGCTCTGTGTGAAGATGAAATCTTCAATTTTTCCACTTTAAAAAAAAAATCATGTTTCTGATTAGTTAAGTTAGAAACTAACCACATTTTCCCCTGCACAAACTCCTCTGGTTGGAGGAGAGGCACAGTGTGTAAATGTGGAAAGGGAGAGCAGGGAGACCCAGCTTGGCTGTCTCCCACTCTGTCAGATCATGCACTCCCCATTTCTGGGACTCTTTTTTGGCTCTTAAATGTCACAGAGATAGGATTCAAGTGAAGGCCAGGGATCAATGCCAGTGACAGAGAAGGAAAAACAACCCTATATATGATCAAGTACTGGTTTTGGGAGGTGTGATTTCTGTTTGAAGGTGTGGCTAGCCTACTTGTTAAGTGGCAAGGAAGATAGGAATGGGGAGAGGATTCTTCATTGGACTAGCGCTGCCTGCCCTCAGAGGCCCCGACTACAACGACGTCCTTGCAATGTAGGAAATGCATTCAGGATGCTTTCCCCAGTGATTGCTCCATTAAAGGGCTATTCAGGAAAGACTTGAGCCTCGTTCTGACCCTGTTCCATTGTGTGGAGTAAGGGAACCTTGTGGAGACTGGTTCAAATGTGGATGCATGTAACAGTAAATGAGCCTTTCCCCTCTGCCCTTGTCCCTTCGCCTCTCTCGCTGTGTGGAGTTGAATCTTTGCTGTGGAACTAACTATGCTTGTCATGCTTTATGTGTTCAAACCGAGTGAGGAAACAATTAAATACATACATAGACACTATTTCCTATAATCGAATGGATATACATTTATCTGGTAGCTTTTAATGGGAAAAAACTAAAGAAATCTACCAGGTGATGTCTTCTTTCTAAGCTGAATGAACCCGTCCCCAGGGGTCCCATGTCCAGCTCCACTCCACTCCCTTTGTGCAGTGTGTACATCTGCCAGCCCAGGGCATGCTCATCTAGAAACTCAGACACGTTTCCCTCTTGAGCAAACACAATTCAGCATCCTGGGTTGCTTTGATAGCTTTAATAAATAGGTTGTTAATAAATCTGTGTTCCCTTGGAAGCATGATGGCTTTTCTGGGAATGAGGAGCAGCAAACAAGAATGTTTAAGACAGGGCATGAGATCTCTGGCGAACTAGTCATGGTGACTGGGATGCTACATGAGTGTGATGTTTAATATAGGTGCTCATTTATTCCTTTTTATCAAGTATGCCTAAAGTGTGTGTGTGTGTGTGTATATGTGTGTGTTGTGTGTCTGTGTGTCTGTGTCTATATGTGTTCGTATGTGTGTGTGTTGTATATGTGTTGTGTCTATGTGTGTGTGTGTCTGTGTATGTGTTGTGTACCTGTTGTGTGTATATGTGTGTGTATGTTGTATATGTGTGTCCATGTCTATATGTGTGTGTGTGTCTATATGTGTGTGTGTCTATATGTGTGTGTGTCTATATGTGTGTGTGTCTATATGTGTGTGTGTGTCTGTGTGTGTGTTGTGTACCTGTTGTGTGTATATGTGTGTAAGCTGTGTGTGTCCATGTCTATATGTGTGTGTGTATGTCTGTGTGTGTCTGTTGTGTACCTGTTGTGTGTATGTGTGTGTGTATGTGTGTCCATGTCTATATGTGTGTGTCTATATGTGTGTGTGTATGTGTATGTCTGTGTATGTCTGTGTGTGTGTCTGTTGTGTACCTGTTGTGTGTATGTGTGTGTATGTGTGTCCATGTCTATATGTGTGTGTCTATATGTGTGTGTGTATGTGTATGTGTGTGTGTTGTGTATGTGTTGTGTGTATGTGTTTGTATGTCTATGTGTGTGTGTGTGTGTCTGTGTGTTTGTGTGTGTGTGTGTTGTATACCTGTTGTGTGTATGTGTGTGTGTGTATGTTGTGTATGTGTGTCCATGTCTATATGTGTTTGTGTGTGTGTGTGTATCTGTGTGTCTCTGTGTGTGTGTTTTGCACCAAGAGTCATGATGGCGGGAAGAGTTTACAGATGCAGTGTCTGGTCCTTGTTTGGGTGGATGGGATAGTGGCTATCGGGAGAGGAAGAGAGTTTAGAGTCCATCAGGTAGCACTGGGAGTCTGGCTTCTGGTTCTCACATCTTATTAACCTGGCGTCTAACCTTGTTAGCTCAAATGACTGATATCACTCAGAGTAGTTGAAGGATTAACAGGCAAGTGACACCAAGCTCAGGCAGTCAGGGCAGAGAAGTCTCATTCCCTCAGGAATTCCCGAATCTCCGTGCCGAGTAGGTAGATGACTCAGTACGCTTGGTAAAACATTAAAATTGCTCTATGAAAACTGGGAAGCTTGTGGATGTTAATATTATTACATCGCAGTGGGGAATGGCTTGTTTTTGGCGGTGGTGTGTCTGAAAATTAAACATAAACCCTGAACTGAAACCTTACTTTTCAGTGACTGGATGGATGGGCAGCTGAGTGAACCCCAAAGCTCAGTCAGTTATTCCACGGCAGCCACGGAGTTCAGAAGGTTTGTGCTTATAGACATGAGCTCCTGCCTTTGAAGAGACTCCAGCATCTCATAGCAGAACCTGCTAGGAGTGGGAGAACGCTGTTGTATTGCCTTGATTTCTGTCTCTCTGCCTCTGTCTCTCTCTTCTTTCTTTCATTCAAATCCAAACCGACAGTGGATTGTGATGGGGTCATTTGCTTGGACCTGGGGCTCTGTAAAATTAAAACTATAAAGTAAATGTTAGTTGTCATGAGGCGTGGTGGCGTACATCTTTAAGTCCAGCACTTAGAAGGCAGAAGTAGGAGAACTCTGTAAGGTCAAGGCCAGTGTAGTCTACTTAGAGAGTTCCAGAGCTACATAGAGGGACCGTCTCAAAAAAAAAAAAAAAGTGTTCTATCCAAGAGGGATTTAAAACAACAACAACAGCCACAGCAACAAAACCTGTTTGTTTCTTGAGGAGAGGAACCCCTGCAGAGACCTCTGGAGTGGCAGTCACGGGTAATGCTAACTGGACAGAGTACAAAGGTGTGTTTTCCTGAAGGCTCCATCTTCCGTAGGGGATTCTCTGACATTTGAAAAAGCTGTTGTAAACGGTCAGATTTCACCACGCTTTCTACTACAATCCAATCTGATGAAGCCTCATGCATAACAAAAACAACACATTAGGGGCCCTTTATCTAACGCCACAATGCTCTCTCAGAACGTCTGTGCCTTTTGCTGTTCTCACAGTGACCCAGTGGGCTTAGATGTCAGCATTCTGTCTATCGGAGACTACCTAGAGTTATTTCAGGAAGAAGGCAGGGCGTGGGTAGTTCCCAACAGTCTTCTTTTTCTTTTGTTTAGACTTGTTATTTTAAATTATGTGGGTGTGAAGGGGTTCAGGGATGGGTTTGTGCATATGAGGCAGGTGACCACAGAGGTGAGTCGTGTTGGATTCCTCTGCAGCTGGTGTTGCGGGCAGTTGGAACCTGCCTGACTCCGATGCTGGGAACCTAACTGCAGTCATCTGCAGGAACGATGCACTCTTCCCTGCTGGGCTATCTCTTTACACCCAACACTGCCATTTCATTGGTCGTTTTTTTTTGTTTTTGTTTTTGTTTGTTTGTTTGTTTGCTTGTTTGCTTGCTTTTGTTTTTGTTTATTTTGGGTTGTTGTTGTTGGTGGTGGTGTGTGTGTGAGAGAGAGAGAGAGAGAGAGAGAGAGAGAGAGAGTGTGTGTGTGTGTGTGTGTGTGTGTGTGTGTGTGTGTGTTTGCTTCTCTTCATTTTTACTCTGTACAAAAACAGATTCCTTTACAATTTGGGGGAAAGCTCAACCTGTGGTTGTCTAAAATTGATAGGATTTTGCTGTGCTGAAAGCCTTGGTCTGGGGGCATCCCGAATTCCCACTCCACAAACTATTCTTCGTTCTTTGCCGGTTAGATTCCTCTCATGTTGGATCTGATTCTGATCCTAACCTAGTGTAGGAAGAAGTTTCTTCACAATACGGGGAGGAGGTAAAGGAACCAGAGTGGAAATCCTGGAAGTGGGAACGTGGGCTGTGGACTTAGGAAGGGAGGGGGAAATCTGCAGAAAATGAACTCAGTGGAATTTAGGGCAACTTCTGTCCCATGTGCGCCCGATTGAAGGGTTTCTTCATGGGTGCTGGCAAATTCAAACAGGAAGAAAGTGAGCTTTGCCAAAGGATTAGTATTCTCTTGGTCATGAATTACCAACTCCTTCCAGAACAGCAATTAATCTCTTGCCGAGTGAGGGCCTTGCACTGCCTATCTGGGCAGCTCCAGTCTCACCTTGCTCCAGGCCAGGCTCATAGTGGGCTTGACAAATATATACTGAACTGAATTAAGTGTGTTGACTCCAGGAGCTCCCAGGACTTATTGTTTCATATCCTTCCACTCTGAGTTACTGAGTAATATCCTACGGTTCTAGCCATACCCCAGTTGGCTTTCCTCTTATTTATGCCTTTCCCCTACAGTACACCAGAGCAGCTACCGGCTAAAGAGAATCAAAGCATTTATTTAAATTTGTGTAAGGGCAGGGAAAGAGATAGCAGAATGGGGGATAAAGGATGAAATATTGACGAGCTTATGGGAAATAAAAGTGATATATTAAACATTCTCTACAGAGAAGAAGTTATAGAGATGGTGGGAGATTTACTCTTTCAATATGAACTGAAGTATAATTTATCTAAAAATTTAAAGTAACATCTGTAACAGAGTTTCTATGGCAAAATCCTTTCTCTAGCAGCCCCAACAGGCTGTCCTCTGTATGCAATTAAAGAAGCGAGCCCTGGAGAGCAGGGGGTTTTAGGCACCGTGATGGCATCTGTAAGGGGAACAAGTAAAGGGGTCCACTGATCCCCAAACCCATGGTCACACCTCCAATGTGTGTTAGGGAAAGAACTGGAGTGTCAGTCAGAGATCTGCAGACCTAGGCAGTTGCAGTCAAAGTGGGGTCTGGTCAGTCTTTTTCTTGGTTCCAGTTCTGAAAGGTGGTTAAAGAAGCCCTTACTGGTTCTGGAGGAGGGTTCATACTGCTTTTGTAGAGGACCTGAGATTAGTTGAAACTCCACCTCCAGATCTGATGCCCCCTGTCTTCTGTGGACACCTGCACTCACGTGAAACAACCGCTCTCCATAAACATGATTAAAATTAGTATTAATAAGGAAGGCTTTACTACTGGTCCAAAACATACAGGAAATCTAGGACTCAATGAGAAGATCAAACCTAAGGATAATAGGTATAGAAGAGAGTGAAGACTCCCAGCTCAAAGGACCAGTAAATATCTTCAACAAAATCATAGAAGAAAACTTCCCTAACCTAAAAAAAGAGATACCCATAGACATACAAGAAGCCTACAGAACTCCAAATAGATTGGACCAGAAAAGAAACACCTCCCGTCACATAATTGTCAAAACACCAAACGCACAAAATAAAGAAAGAATATTAAAAGCAATAAGGGAAAAAGGTCAAGTAACATATAAAGGGAGACCTATCAGAATCACACCAGACTTCTCGCCAGAAACTATGAAGGCCAGAAGATCCTGGACTGATGTTATACAGACCCTAAGAGAACACAAATGCCAGCCCAGGTTACTGTATCCTGCAAAACTCTCAATCAACAGATGGAGAAACCAAGATATTCCATGACAAAACCAAATTTACACAATATCTTTCTACAAATCCAGCACTACAAAGGATAATAAAGGGTAAAGCCCAACATAAGGAGGCAAGCTATACCCTAGAAGAAGCAAGAAACTAATCATCTTGGCAACAAAACAAAGAGAAGAAAAGCACACAAACATAACCTCACATCCAAATATGAATATAACAGGAAGCAATAATCACTATTCCTTAATATCTCTCAACATCAATGGCCTCAACTCCCCAATAAAAAGACATAGATTAACAAACTGGATACGCAATGAGGACCCTGCATTCTGCTGCCTACAGGAAACACACCTCAGAGACAAAGACAGACACTACCTCAGAGTGAAAGGCTGGAAAACAACTTTCCAAGCAAATGGTCAGAAGAAGCAAGCTGGAGTAGCCATTCTAATACCAAATAAAATCAATTTTCAATTAAAAGTCATCAAAAAAGATAAGGACACTTCATATTCATCAAAGGAAAAATCCACCAAGATGAACTCTCAATCCTCATCTTCGGTCGGTTTATATACAAGTGTGCAATTTCTAGGCTTGAAAGTAAAATGATGCTATCTGGTGCTGGATAGAGGAGCGTTATTTTTTATTATGGCAGCTTGCTATTTTTGTAACATGGTGATTTGGTTGAACACAATAAAGTACAGTAGTAACTGATCTCCCCTTCTTCCTGGATGAGTGAGGAGATGATTAAATGTTGATGTCAGCATCCTTGAGCATATTCAGATGAGCTTCTGCTTCTGTTGAAAAGGATGCTGTGTTTGATTGTGGTCCGAAGCTTTGAAGCACTACTTGGCATCTCCTTCCTTGGAGGTCTCACTGTTTAAACATAACAGATTTGATAGCTTGTTGGTAAGGTGAGGTCCAGCTTGTCTCCACTAGGTCATCTTCATGTGAATCCGGTGGTTATACGGTTTTGTTTTAGGGATATTTCATTTTTTTAATAACGGTTTTAGCTGACATTCATGGAGAGAATGAATCCTTAGAAGTGTGCCACTAGTGAAAGGAAATCCTGTCTAGAGTATGTTTCTTTACAAAGCTGTGTCACACCATCCTTTGGGCCCTCTGCTGGAAAAGTAGAATCAAGACTCAAATAATGCCTTTTAAATTGTATCCTCTAGTATTATAGATGTAGGACAGTACTGTATCATACCTCTGTGGATATAAAATAGCTTGTACCTGCTTTATGATACGTAGTAGTGACCGTGCTTTATCAGAGCTGTTTTTACTGATGTTGCTCAGAATGTTTTCTTTCCAGATGATGATTGAGAAGCTAATTAAAAAAAAAAAATGGTGCCAGGTACCACAAGAGTAACAGAACTGTGCTGTTTTCTCGGGTTTTGTTTTTTTACTTTTTTTTTTTTTAATGGAGTGTGCTGGATGTCTCTACAGTTTTGTTCAGATGACTGCAGAACCTGGAAAAGCTGTTGCTGCTGTTGATGCATAACACACTGCTATTATTGGTCTTTTTATATAAATATAAATATATTTATATATATTAATATTTATATAATATTATTTATATAATATATATTTATATAATTTATATAATTTATATAATATATTAATATATTATATATAAATTTATATAATTTATATAATATATATTAATATTTATATAATATAAGATATATAATTTGAATTTTTTTGAAACTTTAGCTGTGCTGTCAACTTTGGAAAAAAGTATCCCCGTTTACTGTGTTGAGTTGGCACTGTACAGAAATTAACAGCCATATTGGTCTAGAAATGTTGAACTTAAGTTTTTTCCATTTGTACAGGGGTAACACACTGTATTAAATATGTAAGGTCTTAAAAAAAATAAGGAAGGCTTTAGTGCTCGAAGCGGTAAGGTGGTTCTCAGGAGGCATTCCTGGGTAGAGCTTTTCTCCTGTGGGTTATCACCTTCATCTGCTGGGTGGTCTGTCCTGGGAGGTTTTGAAGTTCCTGGAATCCATGGTGATTCTAGAAGAAGGGTTAAGGACAATGACACCTCTGTGCTTTTAGCCAGAGCAAGGTCTATAGACACAGAATGTAGGCAGAAGTCAAGCTTTCATCTCTTAGTTCCACTGTGGGCCAAGGGAGCAGCCCTTACTTTTTAGCAGAAGCAGCTAGGGGGAAAAAAAGTCTTGATTTATCTAGGAAAACAAGCTGCAGGTTTCTTCTTATTGCAGAGTTTTATTGATATGGCCCATAAAAAAAATACTATGTAAGCTAAAAGATCTGTGAATAACATGTCTGAGAAACGCAGCATTAGAAGCAATGTTTGATAATTGTATAGATGAGATGCTTAAAGAGATTGGGAATTGTCTTGGGACCGTTCGCTTGAAATACAGGATGAAAAATTTTTTAATAGCTCTAGGATTTTATGCCTTCACCCTAAGTCCTGAAGATGCTGAGTGGGCAAATTGTTACAGCACAAGCGTAGTGTAGACCGCTCTGTAATTTTGGAACAGCTACTGCTAGTTCATCTCCGGGTGGACACATTTCTGCAGATTGAAATGGACTACAATGGATTCTGAATAGCTAAAACTCACTAACGGTTTATGATGGTATTCAACAAGAATTTGCAGTCAGGTTTTAGATTTTCTTTCTTTCTTCTTTTTTTTTTTTTTTGATTCTTTTTGGAGTTCTGTAGACATTTGTTTCTTTAGGTTAGGGAAGATTTCTTATATAGTTTTGTTGAAGATTAGATTTTCTTCTAATATAATTCTTCTGGTTTATTTTATCTGGCACAATGAAAGTTTAATTTACCAAAAAAACATCTCTTGAAATCTCTGTCAACTGATGTTGCTTCTCTTGGGCAACCGTGGAGTCCTACGTAGGTAATGTAATACATTTTTCCAGTTCTGTACTTTACTGATAGTATGTCACTGTTTAAATTCGAATCTTTCTACCTAAGGGATAGTTTATGATCAGATCCAAGATCTGAGAGTCCCCTCTAGTTCTAGAATTTACCTGCTAAGTGGACTTGCTTTGAGGCTGTGGAGGTCTACTGGGCAGGACCAGAGGATGCTCCTTGTTCATGACTGACAAGTGTGGATGCTTCTTATTTGTGACAAGAAGGGATGCTAATCTGTTGTTTGGAATGAGTTGCTGAGCACCTGGTGCTTTCCCACTGTCCGTCTGTTGGTTGGTCCGTCCTGGAGAGTGAATGACATCTTCTCTTAACCTACATCCAGCATCTAGTTTAAGGAAAGAGTGCTGACCACGTGGTTTCCTCAGAGCCCATTCCTTTCACAAACCCAAGTTTAGTCTGGGCCCACCTGGTTCGCTTCCCAGAGTTCCCAGAGTCATGTGAGATACTAAACTTACCTGACGCTAATGCCACGGGTGGGAGATTCACAAGACGATTGCGTGTTTATAAATTATTTGACAGAGCTGTCCATCATCGTGTGGAACCTCTGAGGAAATGGGGCATTTGTTTGCATTAAACTCCTGTCTGCCTGCAAGTGGTGGATTCTGTGATGACTATATCATTGGCTGGTTTCTAGGTTTCTGTTTACTTTAAT
The DNA here is from genome assembly GCF_021556685.1 of Rattus norvegicus. NCBI lineage: Eukaryota > Metazoa > Chordata > Mammalia > Rodentia > Muridae > Rattus > Rattus norvegicus. Next base: position 66,748,939 of record NC_141546.1, on the reverse strand, counting down.
TACTTCATTTCTGTCACCCACATTTAAATATCATTCGGGTGAGATACAACAAAGCTTTTCTCAGGAAGTAATGAAGCCAGGTTCAGTTACATCATTTGAAAAAGATGGCAAGTCATTTCACCGTAGTGGGCTGCGGGGCCTGCAGGGCCTGCAGTGAGGCTTCTTGTGTGAGGAATGTGTACTTGAAGATGTATCTTAAGGACTCCGGTCTAGAACATATTTCTGTGCTTGAGAATGTTCTGACGGGAGGTAAGCATCCCTTAGCAGGAATGAAATAAATTATGCTTAGGCACTTATTAAATATTTTTTGGCGTGTATGTGTTTGAGTGTGTGTGTATAAGTATGTGTGTATGTATGCATGTGCGTATGTATGAATGAGTGTGTGTATGAGTATGTGTGTGAGTGTTTATGAGTATGTGTGTATGTATATATGTATGTATATATGTATGAGTGTGTGTATGTATGAGTGTGCATGAGTGTATGTGTGTATGAGTGTGTATATGTGTATAAGTGTGTGTTTGAGTGTGTATGTATATATGAGTGTACGTATGAGTGTGTGTGTATATGAGTATGTGTGTATGAGTGAGTGTGTATATGAGTATGTGTATATGTGTGTATGCGTATGTGTTTGAGAGTGTGTGTATATATATATATGCATCTGTGTATGTATGTGAGTGTGTGTGTATATGAGTATGTGTATATGATTGTGTGTATGTGTATAAGTGTGTGAGTGTGTGTGTATATATATATATATGAGTGTGTGTATGTATGTATGAGTGTGTGGGTATTTGAGTATGTGTGTATGAGTGTGTGTATGAGTATGAGTGTGTGTGTTCATGCATAGGGATCAACTTCAAGTGCTGCTTTTTTGAGACCGGGTCTCTCACTGCACTAGGACACTCTCAGTAGGATAGCTTCGTTGTCTGGCGAGCACTGGGGATCTCCTGTCTCTCCCCCCTCAGCACTGGGTAACAAGTGCACAGCATCATGCCTGGCTTTTTTTTTTTTTTTTTTTTAAAAACCAAGGGTTTAGGGGATTGAACTCAGGTCTTCAAGCTTGTAAGGCAAACACTTTAACAACTAAGCGATTGCCCTTTTCCTATTTATTTATTTCTTAAAGAATCACAATAATAAAGACAAAAAAATGCCATAGTCATGTAAAGCCAGAATGTTCATATCTAGAAATAACATAGTATAATGCCTGCCTAAGGTCATCCAAGTCAGTCTACAAAGCTGACCCCAAGTTTCCCTGCAGCCACTTGAAGAAGCATGATTGGTTACGGACTCAGTTATTAGGTAAAAATATATCATTGCTCTGGACAAGCGTGCTATTTCTGCTACTATACAGGGCGGGGGTGGGGGTGGGGGTGGGGTGTTCTCCTTGAACATTGGCAGTCTAGCTTTACCTGGGAAATGCCACGGTTCCTTCCCCAGGATGCCTAACAATTCTGTTGATGACGGCAGGCGTGAGCTTTGCAAGACACCACTCTCATCTTTTGGGATGAGGTCAACACAAGGTCCCACAAGCAAGAGGAAGGAACCTGGTCTCCACAGTTCCTCCCGCCGTCTGCCGGGGAGAACTGTGTTGCTGGAGTGAGGCTGCAGTGTCCTCTGTGAGCAGATTTCAAATTCAGTCAGGAGACTGATTGAGGCCCCCATACGCCGTGGTGTATGGGTGTTACTAAACAGCACGTGAGAGAAACTCTTGATGCTCTGGTATCCAGGCCTGGGGGTGTAGCTCACAGAAGTGCACCTGACTAACAGATGGATCCGGGACTCAGTCCTCAGCATAGTACATATTCCCCGGTGCCAGAGAATGGAACAATGTAATATCTGCCATCCAACCCCTAGGGTGAAGCTCATCTCCAAATCCTCATGAAGATGATGGTGGATTTGTAGTCAGTGCTGGCATTCATTAGAGCTAAATCTCTTTCGCTCAGAGCGACTGCGAATTGGGGAGCGAGAAGTTTGCTTTGGATTAGCATCCTTGTACCGTGCGAGCATGCGAATGGTGTCAGAGTTGGTTCTGTTAGCTTCGCTCATGTGCGTGAAGCCTGGAGAATATTGCTTTCCTGGGTTGGTCGGCTCTGCAGCTTGGCAGTGAGGCTCTGCAGTAGTGGTGCCAGACCTCACCATACCAGGTGAGTGTCTCTAAAGAGCACCCAGGAGGCTGAGGCATTGAGTGTAAGAACAAACAGGTCGCTGTCATAGGGAAGGAAGTGACAGCTCCCCTCATCCTTGTTCTTTTTCCCAGAGCTATGGGGAAACGTGTCTCTGTCATTGAAACTATTGCTGTGTGTGGCCGAGGAGGCCATCTTGTCAGGCCTGCTTTTCTTATTTCTGTTTTGTAAATAAGAAAGGAAGCTAAATACAGGAGAGGAGAGGTGTCCTACTTTGCTCCCTGTTGTTGAAACCAGGGCCAAAAGCAACTTGGGGAAGAAAAGATTTATTTCAACTAATGTTTGCAGCCCGTCACTGAGGGAAGTCAGGACAGGAACCTGGAAGCAGGAACTGACACAGAGGCCGCGGAGGGGTGATGCTTAGTGGCTTTCTCTCCGTAACTTGCTCAGCCTGCTCTCTTTGGTCCTGCAGTGCCAATGTCCCTAGTGGGCAGTGCCTTCCCACATCAATCATTAATCAAGAAGGTGCCCTACAGACTTGGCTACAGGCCGGTCTGACAGAAACAATTCCTTAGTTAAGGTTCCCTACGCCCAGATATTGTCTAGGTTTGGGCCAAGTTGACGAAAGCCAACTAGCATAAAGGGGACAAGTCAGATCCAGGAAGGTGGAGCTAGGAGGAAGGAAAGTCCCTCTGCCCTTGTGTACCTCTGGGCAAACACCACAGATAGATTTCTCCGTCAGTCTAGGGGTACTGTTGTGCACTTCCCTGTGTGATGGGCGACAGCCCAGCTCTGACAGACTTACAGAGGACTTTTGTAGAACACTTGAGTAGTAGTGTGCCTCCTTCCACCCTGTAAAGCCCGACGCTGGACCAGAAGTTAATAGCTGCTCATTGAGTCAGTTTGGTCAGATGCTAGGAAATTGGCTTTGGGTTGTAAATATCACATTGGTCTTCCTATGGGAATTACACTATCTAATGTGACCATGTAAACGTGAATCAAGCGGACACGGCCTCTTGGTGGTGGTGGGGTTGTTATTAGAAATGCAAAATCAAAAGCCTAACCAAGCTACCAGTTGGCAATAACTGTTCCAACCTCATGTTTAATCTCGTCTTCTCGAATAGCTTTATGTAGCACCTGTAAAGAAAAAGTATTGATGTTGGCCTTCTGTTAAAACCTTGGCGTGCCATTTGTAAGTTTTATGCTCTAGCAACTAAAATAGATAGTTCTGATTCCTGGTTTAGTGATCATCTCAGCTTCTTCTGTATGGTTCTTACCTCCAAATGGAGACATCCCCTCCCAGGGGGCTGAGAGGGACTCTGAGGAGGCGAAGGAAGTTTTCAAGGCTGGGAAGATTAGAATGTTGTAGTTTGCTAGGAGGAGGCTCATCTGTGAAGCTGTGTGAAGCACAGCTGGGGTGAAGCCTTCAGGAGCCTTCACCCATGCTGGCGTGGGCCCTTGAGTCACCCATTCACCTCTAAGTAACCCCTGAAAGAAACCACAATAAAGTCACTGGTTCACCACTGGGGACTTTGGTAGAATCATTTCCTTGGGATAAAGAAACACTTACACACATCTCCCCAGGAGAGATCAGTGACAAACCCTTCTTACCTCTGAGTGGAGCGGGGACAAAGCTTCCGCTGTTTCATTTTTCAGCCCGTGAACATCATTTTCCTTAAGTCAGACGTGGATTTGATAGAGATCAATACAGCCTGTGCAATGCAACCTGGGGACTAGAGAACTTCTCCCCCACACTCCAGAGCCTTGCCCTGGGTCAGAAGTTAGTTCTGAACTTGGTCAGAGAGATTTCATTTTGTTGTTGTTGTTACATATACATATACATATACATATACATATACATATACATATACATATACATATACATTATACATATACATATACATATACAATACATATTCAAATACATATACATTCGATGTGCATTTGTGTCATAGTACTTCAGAGTGAAAAGAAAAGCTGCATGTAAGGAATATGGCCTTTATTACCATCCTGGGGGGTGGGGGAAACAGTCAAAATACAGAGCTGCTTTCATAGCAACAACCCTGGTCTTCAAATGTAGTCAGATCTTACGTCTGCCCTTCCCTCAAAGACACCCCTGGTGTCAGGACAACTCTGATGGTGGTTGCAGTTGGGAAAGCTTTTAATCTTGGAGTGATCATTTGTAAATGGCGAGGTTTGCCTTCCTGTGGATCCCACTGTGTTGTTGTAAAAATATAAAAATAAAAAGAGTAGTTGTTTTTTGCCTCGCTAGGTCTGTACTGCGGTGCCCAAGGTATCTACTAGATATCTTGGCGGAAACACAGCCCAGCCGCACACTTTCCTACACTCAAACCCTCACATAAAAAGAACACACAACACAATAATCTTAGATCCAATTGGTAAGATATAATTGCCCACTTAAACATACAAAGTCTGGTACCATCCATCGCTTGAGAACATTAATAACAACCTGTGAATACACAGAGCAGAATCTTAACATCACCTGCCATGGCTTCTCCCCTCTCTCCGTCTCCCTTCTCCCTCCTAGTCTCCTCCTCTTCCTTCAAACTTCTCTCCAGCCCATCCTTCCTTCTCCTCCAACGACAGGCCTCCTTCTATCCTGTACCTGCCCCTCACCTGTACTTAACAAACTCAATGGAGAGGTGGTTCTGGTGAAGTCACCTGAGTCCTGAGTACCTGACTAGGCAGCTGTCCTTGGGGCAGTGGAATTAGCATCAAAATACAGTTACTTCAGGGCAAACCACAACACCACTGGGCATGGCAGTTCTGGTTCCTAGCGCATAGGTCAGGTATGGGTTACTGGTCTAGAGATGGGCATGGTTCAGCAAAGGAGCTTTATGCGTTGAAGCGTACTCGCCTGGCAGGCAGAGGCAAGGGTCCTTGCTACTGTCTCTGCCACCAATTAGAAGTGGGACTTTGAAAAATCATCCAGCCTCTCCCTGTCCTTCGGTCACATGTCTAGAACAGAATCAGCGACTTCAGAGCAGAAGCCGGTCTCCTGAGCAGCTCACTGAAACGAAGCTCATGGGTTTTATCTGCTGACGACAGCCCGTTAGGGATGGAGACCAGCAACCTGCCCCGCTTTGTGTGTTCTGTTCTGGTTGAGGTTAGGCTGTGGCCCATATGCTCACAAACATATGGTATAGGTCAGCGCTCCCCTAACTGTGGGAGGTGACCCACCATGGTCTTGGAATTCATTTAGTACAACTTGGAAAGCTGTTTGAAATGTTGAACAAGAGAAGAGAGAGTACCAGAAAGCATCGAGGAGTAAGGAGTAGCCACGTTAGAAAGTTACCTTCTGTGTTGTTAGGTACTTGTTATACTCAAACGTCCTGGCTTCAAAAGACTGTCCTGCCTCCTCAGCTGCTGGTTGTATTGAAGAGTCCAAAGAGGTGAGATGGGGAATCCCGGGAACAAAGGAACTGTCACTTTAAAGAACACACCATTCTGATCGGTGTGCTGAAGTCGTGTGTCACCTCACTTCATACCACTGGGATGCAAATGAATTGTTCCTCCCGTGTTTCTTCTTTACTCCCTGATGATCGGTTAGTAGTCACGCTAGTTGTCACACCAGCAGCGTGAGTTAGTTATCCTGAGAACAGACTGTTTAAAGCGTGTTTTATAGATGTTACTCTGGAGAATGCCATGGTTTGTCCAGGGTTTATTAACTATGATATGGATATAGTTCATCTCCCAAAAGTTCATGTGATAGACGTGCGCTCACCTTCGTAGCCGTGTTGATGTGATACAAGTTCTAAGAGGTGGGCCCGGTGAAGGCTAATCGGGTTTTAGGGTCTGTTGTCCTCGGAAGAGATTAATTGTAGCTTGTGTGTGAGTTGCTTCTCTGAAGAGCATATTGCTTTAAAGTGACATGATTGGGGCTGGAGTAATGCTTAGGGGTTAAGAGCACTTGTTCTTGCAGGGATCTGGGTTCAGGTCCCAGAACCCACATGGTGGCTTACAATGTCTGTAACTCCAGTTCCAGGGGAATAGACACCTTCTTCTGGCCTCCAAGAGCACAGGACACAAAAGTATTCATGGAGGAAAAGCCCTCACACAGAAAAATAAAATAAATAGGGAAATCACAGGCTTAGATCCTTATCATATTGTAATGCAGTTGGAGACTTGCTAGGATGCTGCCCTACGCTATGAGCTAAATCTTCTTTGTTAAGTATCCAGCTTCAAGTAATTTGTTTTAACAACAGAAAATAGACTAGTATAGAAGTAGTTCAGACATCCACTGGACATCTTAGAATATATTTACTTAAGACAGGGGGTTACTATAATAGGAATCTCAGTTTTTCTTCTACTTAATTAAAGTAAGTCCCAGACCAAAAAGACTGTCAGGGAGAAGCTAAATCTTCACAAGAACAAAATAATTTTTTTTTCACAAAGAGATTATTGAGAGAAGTCTCCACAGTTAAAACTCCCACGACTACTGTTCCTCTCTCTGCTGGTATTTACTCAGTACATATTTTTGGGTCAAGGCTCTCTAATGCCCCTTCCGTGATTTACGTAGGACTTTTATGTATTCAATCATTTATTCTTTGAGGACTCATATTTTATTGTTTATTTCCACCAAGCAGGCGTTGAGAATAATACAAAAAATAAAGTTTGTGGAAATCAACCAAATTTCTAGATTAGGAGAAAACTGGCAGAAGTCATTGATTCAACTCTACTCATTCTCTATCTGCATGTATATCTAAGTGGGAAATATCTTCAGAGTGCCTTTGGCGATTTTGTACCAATTCCAAAGAAAAGCCTCGTCGTCGCCATGTAAAAACAAACACAGCCCGGGCACATCCATCACCCTGTCCGTGTGGCGCTCTTCTTTAGAATTTCCCCTCAGAGTGAGATTGTGATCCTCACAAGAAAACCAGTTTCATGACTTGAGGGTTACACCTCATTTTTATGAAAAACAGCATTACTCAATGTGATTGCCTGCCCTGTTCAGCAAGCCTGGCTCTGCATGCCTGCTGCTTGCTTCCCTGAGCTCGGCCTCTCACAGGATGACAGTTCGCAGCCCTGAGCTGGTGGAGTGGCAGCTCAGAAGGCACCGTAGCAGGGGGATTAGTACATCAGAAGCAGCCTTCTTGGGAGTCTGGAAGAAGCACCGGATTCCCAAAAATGACCACGTAGGAAGGCCAGCAGACTGAAGTGGAAAAATTTGGAAACAGAGCAAAGCAAAAAGTATTCACTCCCGGGGTCACAGTTTGATTAATGGCTGTTAAAGAGAGCCTGAGGGTTTAGAGTTTGGCCAGGCAAACCATGACCAGGAGCTGGGTAGACTCCTCTGTGATTCCTTCCAAGGAGTGTGTGTGTGTGTGTGTGTGTGTGTGTGTGTGTGTGTGTGCGCGCGCGCGCGCTCTCTCTCATGGTACATGGTATGTGTATGTGTGTGTGTGATCATGGTACATGGTATGTGTGTGTGTGAGCATGCACGCGCAGTACATGGTGTGTTTGTATGTGTGTGTGTGTTTGTGTGTGTGCTCACGGTACATGGTGTGAGTGTGTGTGTGCATGCAGTGCATGGTGTGAGAGAGTGTGTGTGGGTGTGCTTGCGCTGGTGTGTGTGACCCAGTTGATTGATGGCTTGCCCTCAGCACTTTTGGTTCAATAGTGAGTCAAGGCTGATTGCCTAGGCAAGGCAGGGCATGCTACATTCGATGTGCATTTGTGTCATAGCACTTCAGAGTGAAAAGAAAAGCTGCATGTAAGGAAAATGGCCTTTATTACCATCCTGGGGGGGGAAACAGTCAAAATACAGAGCTGCTTCCATAGCAACAACCCTGGTCTTCAAATGTAGTCAGATCTTACGTCTGCCCTTCCCTCAAAGACACCCCTGGTGTCAGGACAACTCTGATGGTGGTTGCAGTTGGGAAAGCTTTTAATATCTTTTTCCCCCCTAGGGACAGCCTGTTTATTTTACATTAAAATTGTTACAAATTGTACATCTCAAAAATTAAGACTAAGATTGTTATCATGATTAAAAAAAAACATTTAGTAGGGATTTAAAATTTGGGCTTTTTAACAGTTACCAGAAAGGGAGTTCTTGTCATTTATGTAAAATCTAATTTTAGAGCTTGGAACTCAAAATACAGAATTAACAAGCAAGAGGGAAACTTCAGTTAGCTGTGGACTAGATGTTTCACTGAAACCAGGCAATTTCTAATGTTGAAATGTCAGCTTCTCCTTAACCTTTGGGGGGGCCGGGGAGGGGGATTGTACCTAGTTCATGAGAGCCACTCTCTATCTGAAAAGAGTAAAAACAAGTATTTCCTCACACAGTGTCAGGGAGAGAAACCATAGGTGAATTTAGGCGAAAAGACAAAGTCACCTATGTTGGAAGAAGGCCAGGCCTGGAAGGTGACAAAGCTTGGTCATAGTCCTTATGTGGGGACTGGCCTTCCCTCCTTGGCCCCCACTATCTTTGATTCAAGACTTGGGTGAGGTGGCACCTCTGTCTTCATGCCCTGCCTGCTCTAAGTCAAACAAGAACTGATTTAGAATCCTCCCTCCCTCCCTCCCTCCCTCCCTGAAGACTGGCTGGCCCTTCTGGCAGTGCTTGCTCATAGACTTGGCCTACCACCGTGGTGATTCACAGGAGTGAAGTCCCAGTGGTGTCATGCCTTTTTCTGCTGCTCCATGGGGCCTCCTGGACCCAGCTGTTCTAGCTGCGTTAGGTTTTGCTCTGCTGGGCTTGTGGACTGCCTGTCAGTCTTCCAAAAGCCAGGCATTATGGCTAAGAAGTAGCTGACTTACAGGGACCTTTTTCTCTTGAGGCATTTTTTTAATGCATGGGCATCTTTTATTTAATGGCAAGATCTGCAGGGACTACAGTCGCTGGGGCAGCATGATGCCAGTTTGCGAAGACTGGTGAGGAGATTAGGGCTTTCCTTATCACAACAAGCCTTGAGGGGGACCAGGGCTGAATTTAGTAAGCTGGGCCATCTCATTACATTCTGTTGTTGTTGGTTTGACTGTCAGAATGGTGTGATTGAGTTAACAAGATGACCAGATATCTTAATATACAAGTATAGCATTAGTCAGGCTTGGTGCGTTCCTATGGTTCCAGCACGGTGGAGGCTAGCCTGGGCTATGTAGTGTGATTTATCTCATAAAACAAGAAGAGTATAGCCTCTTTCACAGTATGCCTCCCATTCACTTCATTGAATCTTGCTTTTCTGTCTATCACTAATGGAATCCCAGAACCTCAAACACACACACACACACACACACACACACACACACACACACACACACACTCACTCACTCACTCACTCTGTAGGTCTTTGGTAATCTCGAAGGCATGGATCAGTTTTGAAATGAAAGCAAAGTGGAACTCAGATGGCCTGGGCCTGCAGAGAGCTCACCTGGGCGTTTTCAGTGGCGTGTTCTTAGATGATTCAGTCTTTCTGAGCCCAGTGTACGCTGGGAACGGTAATGCCTTGCTCATTGGCTTTGGTGACGATGAAAGGTGAAGAGATGTGACACTCCGTGTCTGGCACAGAGCAAACGTACATTATTAAACTGTGACAGTCAAGCATTCCTGCGCTTCAGTATCTCGGCTCTCCCTACCCCACCCCCCCAACCCCCCCCACCCCCCAACCCCCCCCACCCCCCGCCAAGGCAGATAGTTATAAACAAAAGATTTATTTAGCTCACAGGTCTCCTGGCTGGAAAGCCTAGTGTGTGGTGCGGGAGTCTTCTGAGGACTTCCTGGCCGCTTTAACGGATAGTAGAAAACATGCAGGAGCGCTGCCAAGTGTGGTGAGTAGGGCAGTGTGGACGAGGCTGAATGGCTGGGTAACCTTGCTGTGGAGTAATCCACTCCTGAGGGACCAGTCCAGTCCCACGATAGCCAGGACTCACCAGGAAGCGCATCAGTTAATTACTCTAGAGGGTACAACACCTCCCAACATGGCTGCTTCCAGAGTGAGAACCTTTCGGGGATGGCTGAATCCCAGCTAGATGTAACCCAATCCTGGTCCTGGAAGCTTCAGTTGGTGATAAGAGATGTCCAGTTGGGGCTGTCTCGCCCCGTTGTTTGGCAGTTTCTTTAGATCTTTTGCGTGTGTATATTTTACAAAGTTGCTGCGTTGAGTTTCCATGCTACCTCTCAAATGGCCCTTGATTATAGCTGCCTTTCCCCGTATTCCTCCCTTATTGCCCTCTTCTCTCCCGTCTCCACTGGATCCTCCTGATCCCGCCCCTCCCTCCCTCCATCTCTAACCTTCTAGTCTATTCCCACTCCTAGGGAGATCCTGCCATCTCCCCCACACCCAGTGGCCACCCCTTACTCTGCACCCACCCTCTGTGGCTCTGCAGATGGTAGCTTGGTTATCATCGACTTCACAGTCCATACCTACATGTAAGTGAGCCAGTGTGTGCACACCACATCTGTCCTTCTGGGGTCACCTTTCCCGGGGTTTTTTTTTCTACCCATTTCCTTGCCAATGTCATGATCACATATCATGTCCTCTCTTCAGAGACAGTTGTCCTGAGGGACAAATACCCCTTTCCTTCCCTCCTATTCCCTTCCCCTTCTCCCTCTTCCTCCATCTCCTGTCCTCTGTCTCTCTGGGGCAAGTAAATCTCCTTCTTCCTGAGAACTCAGTTGTGGGGATCCCGAGCAGTGGATACTTGCCCTCTGACCTTTGACCCCCTGAATTGGAGTCAGTGTATACATTGTAGGTCTTCCTAGCGCTGAATACAGTGTATACATTGTAGCTCTTCCTAGTGTGCTGTCATTCAAATTCAAAATGAAATGACTAGGCAGGTACGCCAGGGTGCTTGTCACCAACCCTGATGACCTTTGTTCAGAGAGCCTGTTCTCATAAATTGTACGCTCGCTTCACTACGGGAGCAGTGACAGGCACGTGTGCATGCGTGTGCACGTGTGCGTGTGAACGAGACAGGCCCACACATTCACATAAACGCGTAGTAACAACAGATTGAAGGGGCTCTTCAGGGGAATTGTGAAACCGCCCTTTATGCCCCGAGAGCCAGGATTTAGGCTGTACAGGAGGGAAATGTGCTCACCTCATTTGTTTTACTAACAATGGATCCTTGGGCTTGAAACCCGAAGCAGTTTCTGTAGCCTCAAGTGACTTTTGAGTTGTTTGTCCATATTGCCTCGTGGGTGTTTGTCTATGTAGCTTGAGATTATAGACGGATCCTTCCTGTACAAGTGAGGAGTTCATTATCTTGGCTGTGAGATGTTATTAGAGTTATATCTCCAGGCCTGGGCAACTGTGAAGTCAGCTACCACCCAGTCATGGGACCACAATCTTGGCAGTGTTAAAATGAAACCTGTGATCACAGAACATCTTTACCTAAAGAAAGATAACATTGCAAAGCCATTCATTTTAACTCTTGGGAGGAAAACCCTGAATGTGTCTTGGGTTTGCTTTCCATTAGGGCCTTGTTTTTGTTTTGAACAATCGTTAGTGCTAGTCTAGCCCCTAGGCTTTCTGCCTTGCCCCCAAAAATGTCTTACTCAGCATTAAAATCCACGTGCGTTCCTCCTGACGTTAAAGATTGGTTAGTTCGGGGCTGGAGAGGTGCCTCAGTGCTCAGGAGTGCTTGCTGCTTAGTTAAACCTGGGTTTCATTCCTAGCACCCCGTGGTGGCTTCTATAACTCCACTTCCAAGGAACCCAGTGAACTCTTGTGGCCCCTGCTGGGCACAAGGCATGTACCTGGTATTCTGCAAAGCAGCGATACACACAAAATAGTTCTAATGTAGAAGTAGTCTTATAAGTTAAGCTTTAACATATTGATCTCCTCTAGCAGCATCTCCTTGAGCTAATTTAATATTTTAATTTAATATTTTAGGCCCATAATGAAAATGTGAGATCTGTAGTAAATAAAGGCTGGTTAGTGTACAGAAAACAGTGGAATGATCCAGAGAAAGGCCCATTATCTAAGGTTTGGGTAAATTTGCCATCTTTTCAGTTGTTTTGCCTTTTTGCCTTAGGGTTGCAATCTCCCTCCTCTCTGTGATTGGGTCAGTCATGCACGTCAGACTGTGATTGGGTTAGCCGTGAATGCCACACTTTCACTGTTGTTAGGTGCTTTCTGTGCATCTCTTCTCATAGCCGATATCACTTCTCATTTATTCAACTTTAACGAGGAAATCAACACAGTGTGCGATCTATGGCTAGTAAATGCGTGAGAGGCAGGGTGGAGTTTCCTTGGATCGTCAGTTCTTTTTCTATTGAGAGTTTCAGTTCTCAGTAATAAATCACAGCTTCTGGCTGGAGAGATGGCTCAGTGGTTAAGAGCATTGACTGCTCTTCCAGAGGTCCTGAGTTCAAATCCCAGCAACCACATGGTGGCTCACAACCATCCGTAATGAGATCTGATGCCCTCTTCTGAAGATAAATAAGTAGATCTTTAAAAATATATAATGTTAAAAAAAGAAAAGTAAGTGAATCACAGCTTCCTTCTCCGTTGGTCAGAAATTCAACAGGTCAAAGGGGAAGTATTGTTTACTGCAGTGGTGTGCCTGCAATTTGGGGAAGTTTTCTAATTTCAGACTCACCATGGTAAGTCTGCGCTTCAGTGGGTGAGCATTGTCTGGGGTTCCATACAATAAAGCTGCTTCATGGTCATATGACAAGCACTCCAGGGGCCCCGTGGGTGCTCACACACTGTGTGTGCCAATATATGTATGTGTATATATACATATATATGTCCAAGAGCATGTGAAAGTAAAAATACTAACACTAACCCTGGCAAGGGATGCGTTAGCCAGGCTTGTGAGATGGGGTAAATAGCCTTTGAAGTCACATGATATTCGATGGTGGGTATGATTTTGGTGTCGTGGTTGCTAGAGCATGTGTGTCAGGCAGGGAATGAGCCATAGGACAAGGACAAGGCTGCTGCTGACTCTTACTGCCAGACGTGTGCCACTGTCACCACCACAGTAACCACCACCACCACCACCACCACCACCCGTTAGTTCCCTACTTGTCTTTTTATTTGCATTTCAAAACTTAGTTCAAATCTCCCCTGTAGTCCCTGAAGAAGACTTACCATTTAGACATAAAGTCTTCCCAAAAGCCTCGTTCTGATCCCTGATTGGTGTATCCAGTTACCAAGAGGCGATTACGAGGGCTCTGCCTTACAGTGGTTGTGTCCGCTGAGTGAGACGTAATTTGATGGATGTATGTAGACTTGGAGAGGCAAGGCCTAGCTGGGAGGAGGTCCCTGGGGTCATGTCCTTGGGTGCTCTTCCTTCTAGGCCTCTCAGTCTCTGCACTTAATGGCCACTATGAGGTTAGTGGGTCTTCTTTGCCACACCCGCTGTACCATGACGATCTACCTTGCCACAGGCTAAGAGCATTGAAACCAACTGGCCATGGACTGCAGCCTCTGAGACCAAGACCCAAAGTAGGTTGTCCCTCTTCTCCTTTCTGGTGCATTCTGTTCCAGGGCTGAGAATCTGATTCCGAAGCCTGAGATTCCTAAGGATGTTGGGATCGCACCCTCAGCTGCTACTCTTGGGCACGTTACTCAGTAGTGAGACGCAGATCGACATCATATGGTAGCAGCGTTGTTGGCTTCGTTGCCGGCTTAGTCGTTCATCTCCAAGCTATTCCTGTGAGGCAGGAAATGCTGTCTACCTTCATTTCGCAGACTGACGGAACTGACGTGCAGAAAGAAACAGGAAAATTGTTTACGGGCACACAGCAAGAATGCGGCTATACTGGGAGTTAGCACTGGCACTTTGACGTCAGAAATGTTGTACTCTCTGTAGATAGCTTTGCTACACCACTGTGTGTTTAGTTGTAAAGCCTCATGGTGTGACTTTCAGCGGTGCTTGGCATGCAGTAGTTGCCCAGGACCGAAAGGCATGGTCATCATAATTTCCGTCCCTTTAATTTGATCGAGAGCCTTTTCTTCTCATATATTGTTCTCTGGTAGTATTTGGTGCAGATCACGCTCATTAGGTTGAAAGCATCTTGAAGGCAGAAACCACACATGGCCTGGGTCCCCTAATAGTCGCTGAATGATTAAACGCATGAATTGCTTTGATCCTGCTGCAGAAAACCAGCTCTGTGGAGTGGCTCATATCTAGGACTCCCAGGCACACACTGCTGGGTTTGAAGCCTGCCCCTGTCACCCGTTGTCTTTGTGTCTTGGGTACGTTATTTATCTTCCACTCCCTTGTTTATTTAATGGGGGTAATATATTTGTTATAAAAACCAAAGAGATAACGCCTATCAGGGCCTCAACAGAATGTTTGCTTTGTAAGGGGTCAACAGTTTCAATTATTTTTTAATGAATTATTGCTAAAAGATAGGGGTTTCGCCTCACGAGGTGGAGATTGCTTTCTCACTGAGGAACTCCGCCTATCACAGGACGGAACTATGAGCAGATACATTGTAATTATGTACAGTAAGTTACAGTAGGTAGAGTCTGGGTAAACTGCAGGGAAAGGAGAAGAGCCAGCGATTTGGTAGGGAAGATAGGTAAGTTGGGTGTTGACCAATGAAAAGAAGCGGTAAGACAGAGCAGGAGTAGGGTCTGCAGATGCCGGGATTCCAGACTTAATTGAATAAGGAATAGGAAGTCATGGAAAGTTCCTGAGTGGGAGGGTGACATCAACAGAGCTGTCCTTTAGGGAGATTAATCTGACAAAAATATGTAGGATGAGTTAGCGGGGAGAGAAGCGAGGAAATAAATATCGCATAGACCTTTAGCGGAACCTCCTACATGGGATAGAAATTCACTCCGCAGCCGCCCCGTACAGATGGTCATCCAGCTGATGCCTGAACCGCCCAGCAATGGGAAGGTCACTAGCCCATCCCGCGGGTCCCTCTTTCCTATTCCCCTCTACGTCCCTCCTAACCATCCGTGCATCCATCATTTACTGTTTCCCGTGTGCCCCACAAGGCTAGGTCCTGGGAGAGTCAAATCATAGTCTTGCCTTTGAGAATCTCAATCCAGTAGTCTTTCTGTTTGTTGGTGTTTGTTTGTTTTTGTCCGTTACCAAGTAGTTCCGATGGCTGGGAATTGCTTCTTTTTAGCGTGATCCTGATTCCGCTCACCTTAAGCCTCTTCCCCCTCACCCTGTGCCCTCAACCTCAGTGTGCGCATCTCTCACGCTCACGAACTTGTATGGGGGGGGGGGAACTTTCTCTCTTCTCTGTGGGAAGCCAGCTCCTTTATGAGAGAGAGCCTCATAAAGCAGATTTGTAAGCCTTAAGAAGTTCTGGAGCCGAGGGAGGCTTTGAAGTCATCGAGAACCTGTATCTCGGCCCTCATCACTCTAAGGTAAGATTTGAGTCACAGATAAGTTGTGACTTGCTCAAGATCACATAGCTGCCAAGTGACTAAACTAGGTCAAGAACTCGGGCTTTCCAGTGTCCAGACTTGCTAGGCTCTTAAGTTGTCTGTCTCATAACCCCGCCCAGATGTCCCACACATTTATAGCCTCTCTCAAAAGTCTGGAAGCAGAAGCCAAGTGTCCTAATGCAGTTGTGTTCTGATCTGGATGGAGGACCGAGTTAGAGTGGTAAAGGCCATTAGTGGAATGCCCCAGCATCCTGACAACCTCATGCCTATATATTCTCATGCCCTCTCTCAGTGGACCCTGTGGGTGGGTTTGTTGAACTCCTGTCAAGAAGGCAAAACCAAACCTCTGATTCGGATTTTGAGGATTGAGTGCTCTGTAACCCTCGGCCGCCAAGCTTGTGTATGGATGTGCATGCTGGAAAGCACTGACTTCAATGTCAGTTCATCCTTCCAGAATTTCTGTCAGACCCTAATGGAGATGTACCAGACAAAGCACGGTATTTGTGAACTGCTGTCGATGGCAAGTGTGGGATGCTTAGGCATTTGTTCCTTGAAGGGGGCGGGCACTTTCCAGCATGTCTGTACACAAGCTCTGTGACCAAGGGTTAGAAAGCGCTTCATTCCTGTGATGTTCAATTTTGCCTTCTTGAGAGGGATTGGTTTTCTTGACCATGTCTTATGGGGAGAAGGAGACAAGCAACATTCTTAGGAATCAATCAAGATGTGAAACAGGCCAGTACTCGTGGAGCCATTTTGAAACCAGCACATGAATGCTAATCCTTGCTTCTAAGATACCGAAGAGGCCTGTCTTGCCTTTGAGGTCCTGCTGGATGTCTGTCCTGTGTCCTCACCTTCCTTAGACTTTTCGTGCTGTGAGGAGAGCCCCTAACCCCCCACACACTCGTTTTGTTACGAGCGAGGCCTGAGGCCACTTTTGAAAAACAACTCATATTCTCTGGGCTAGAATGCACTTCTCCTGTCAGCACATGTTCTGTCTGGCAAGCGCATTTACACATTTATGTGGAAGCCCTTATCACAGCCTGGAGAATGTTTGCTTTGCCCAGATGTGCCCCCAGCCCGAGAGTTTCTTGAGAACATAGGCCAAAAGAGGGGTTCAGTCTTACAAACCTCTCCACTGCCTGATCCGGTAGAGAGGTCAAAGTATGCTTCAGTTGCCTCTGGTGTTGGAAATCCCTCCCAAATTTATGTCCTGGGCAGTTTTGCTGGTTTCCCTCTGGCGTCTTCCCTATCAAGATAAAGATCTTGGAAGGGACAGGGACCAAGGTCGGAGCCAAGGAAAAATGTGGCCCTGAGGAAGCTTCCTCTGAGTTACTGTGGGAGCATGCATGAACTTGGTTGCTGTTACGTAACTGTGAACCCTCAGACCTGGGTGCGACTCATGTTTGTCCATTCTGACTGAAACTGCCAGGATTGCTACAGGGACTCACCTAACTGGGGGCTTCTATCCCTCTGTCCCCCAGTCCCCGAGTTGGTTCTGCACACACTGCCAACACGGCCCTGCTCAGAGGCTGAGGGATCCTACGGCTCCTCTGTTGCCATCCCTTCGGTTCCAAGCCCCATCGCTCTTAGAGCAGGCATCAGCCAGCACCCCACCCACCTCTCAGGCTTGGCCTTCTCCTCAGCCTGTCCTGTGGTACTGTAGGCTTTGTTCTCGCCTCCTAGGCCTTCTTTTCACCGCTGGACCTGACAAGCTTTCTTCTTCTGGGACTGTCTTCTGCTAGCTTTAACTTTCTAACCCTGTCTTGATTCTTGGCTTTGGTGCTATTGGGTTAGGGAAATCTTCCCCAATGGTGTCTCTCATAGCATCCGGTACTATCCTTTCTTAACACCGATGTGTTAATTCACTTAATCTCTGTCTGTACTTTTCTGTTGTTGTGATAAACTCAAGGACCATTGGAAGAAAACAATTTACTTTGGATTACAGTTCTAAAGGGCTAGATATGCAGGTGAACAGGAAACTGGTCATGATTCAGACACACATAGGAGGCCGTGTAAGCTAACTGGAAGTGGATCAAGCTAAGGCTTCTCAGAGCCCATCCCTAGTGACGTACTTCTTCCCAGTGCTAAAGGTTCCACAACTCCCTTACACATCAGCACCAACTGGGGACCTCGTGTTCAAACACATGAGCTGGATGGGGGACATTTCTCATTCAAAGAACAACACTATCCCTCAGCTCCAAGGAGAGGCCAGGGCCTTGTCTGTTTCCTAGCAAGACCTACTGTGTGCTCCTCACAGAGTGGGCACGTCTCAGTTTCCCCATTCAAGTGACACTGAGATCTGAGTACCTACCTGTTGACTTGGGTTCTTCAGACAGATGAAGAAACCACTAGGGTTATATAACCTTTAGCCCAGTGAGTAAATGGCCCTCTGGGAGTAGAGATGTTGGCTGAGGTATTCAGAGGGCTGTCACAGGTGTGTCAAGAAGGCTCTGTCTGAGCCGAGTTCATCTCTAAACTTGCTATTTTATGCTTCGGATGTCAAGACTCTCGACACCCCAAACGGACCAGACTTTTCCTGCTCACTAACAGTTCTGTCAGAAACAGGGTATACAAGTTAACTTGACGAGGTATTCTTAGTGAATCCCTATTAGTGCCTTGTGATTATAAAAATCTCTGCTAAAGTTCCATTTTAGCTTTGACAGAAACCTGGCGACTGCTTTAGTTTTCTGAATCTATCCCCATTTGGAAAGAAAAAAAAAAAAAGGAGAAAAGAAAGCTGACCTATCAACTCGTGTTTGCAGTTGCTTTTTGAACTCTGTGTTTCCCCAAAGATTCCCACAGAGGCTCAGAGGGCAGGATCTCCTCATCTGTTCTCTACTGCCTCCCACCCCTCTTAGATATTTCTTGTTATTTTCCCCTGTTCTTCTTGCTAGTAAGCCAGGGAGGGAGGTATCTTAGGGTAGGAACCAGAGTGGTGAACCTGGAGGCCTGGAGGGTGCTCTCTTCAGCTGGATGGTAATGGGGCAGCCTTCCCTGCCGTCTGTTGATAAAGTAGTTGACACGAATGAGCTTGCTCTTTGCAGCTTGTTGCCCCAGGCAGCCCCACTTCCTGCTGTCACCACCTTTCAGCTCCAGAATACAGACCCAGCAACCCTTCTGCTTCAGTTCAAGGCCTACATAGCTTCCTTTTCCCATCCTCCCTGTCCCCTTGACGGGAAAGTTGGGCTTGTTGCCTTTCTTTTCCTTTAGCCTTCCTGCCCCTTTCTCCTAGCTTTAGTTTATTTTGGGAGTGGCCATTCTAACTGTGTCCGGATTTGGACCATACTTGGAAATGGCTTTGTCTGCCTCATACCAAAGCTCACTGACTTAACTAAAACTACATTGGGGCGCCCAAATTTGAATTCTGCCCCAGCTATCTGGCTTTTGGGTAGGATCCTTCACCTTCCTAAGCTCCCCTCACTTTCCTTGTCTATAAAATGAGAATGATAATAGACCGAACTTCTGTAGATGCTAGGAGGTGTCAGTAACTCAGAGGTCAGTAAGTCAGTGGAGGGGAGCAGGCTTTCAATGTTAGCCACCTCAATGTTTGTCTCTTCAAACTTTAACCATGGAGAAATCCCCCAGCAGACCTACATTGAGTTCCTTAACTGACTCAGACAGTATGTCACCATGGGTAGGGACTATGACTGAGACTTTGTAGGTTAACAGATTTGCCACATGAGGAACAGGACTATAGAGGGCAGCTTGGTGGGGGTCGGGGGGATGGAAACCAGGGCCCAGAAGCAAAGATTCTTGTTCCCAGTAGGTGTAAGAGGTGCTCTACATGACCAGAGCAGCTGGAGGCAGGGAGGGAAGTACTTAGCTTGGACAAGGCTGACTGGATCTCACGTGTCAGAGTTAATGAAGTATACACACCTGTTTAACCACGTGAGCCCTTGAGTTGTGTTCGTATTTTCCAGGCATCCATGTGAGAATTTATTTATATTATTTTTGTTGCTTCAGGACAGGGTCTCATGGAGCCCACGCTGGTCTTGATTTTCTATGTAGCCAGGGCTGGCCCTTAGCTCCTTGTTCTCCTGCTTTCTGAGTGCAGCTTCTTCCAATATCCTCTTGTGTCTGGAGATAATTGTTCCTTCCTAAGGACATAGATGTTTCTGTTGGTTCCAGAAAGACCTATGGTTTACTGGCCTGTGCCCCCGGGGGATAAAATAGGGAGACAAAGAGGAAGCAGCGGACTGAACAGGATGCAGTGGGAGATCTGTTTTGTGGGATCCAGATGCAGGGCGTGATGGGAGTTCTGTTTCATTATTAGGATGTCCCACGCAGAGGACTCAGTTAGGGAGGAGGACTGGGCAAAGCTGTGATCACTGTGCCCATGGGCGTACCCACTTTAGTCTTTCTTCTCATGTGGTCCCCTCTGTGTTCAGTCTCGGTGACTCTAGATAACAGAGTCACACTCAGGCGTCCACTGTATCTTACTCGGCCTTTGAATGCCCAGTGCTCGGCTCACATCGACGAATCTGATGCCCATCGAGTCTGGAGACGCTCACAGTCCATTTCTTCTCTATTTACAGCCCACTCACAGAAATGGCCTCTAGGTTGCTAATGGTGGGAGAGGAAAGAGAATCTGGAGCCACACAGCTGGGCATCTGGCTCCTGTGAAGTTAACTGTGCCGTTCACATCCGTGCCGACTGCGGTTGTAGGAAAGTTCTTCCCTTTTGCAAATGACATATTTTTTTTTCCTTTAAAAAAAATTCTAGAATTGCAGGTTTCCAATTCTGAAGTTCTGTGATTGTATGGTTCTAAATTAATTTAGGAAAGTAGGCAGACAGTTTTGAACGTGTTTCCATGGACACTGTGGGTGTTGGTTGAGGGGCCTGCTTAGTCAGAGTTGTTGCCATCTGTCGCCAAGAACTGCTGGGTTTTGGTCCGAGGGCAACTCAAGACACAGCCAGGGATCTGCTGTCCTAACTTTCGGCTGAAATATTAGAATGTTCCAGCAGCTTAGTATTACCCTCGGACCTCTGTATTCCAGGCAACGTACAGCATAATACGTAGCCTTTACCTATACTAGTTAGAAAATGATTCTTAGTGTAGGTCTACCCAGTGTGATCCGCTTTAGGATAAGCGTATGCTAAACATTATCTACTATTAATGCAGTCATTATTCAGGTTAATTGAAGGTAATTTGCATGTGTGTGTGTGTGTGTGAGTGTGTGTGTGTGTGTGTGTGTGTGTGTGTGTGTGTGTGTAGTGGTGGTGGTGGTGTATGTGCCAGGTTTGACAACCGTAGGCAGCATCCGTTTATAATCTGTGACCTCCTGAATGTATTGGCCCGAGTAACAGTGACAGGCAGCAGTGTCTCTCATGTAATAAACCTTTCAGTCAGTTCCAGTTGATCCCTCCACTATGAGCCCTAACTCAGAGAAGAGTTGCTAGTGGCGAGTCAAGCCTGATAGGTCTTATTATTTGAAGGAATTTGATTTTTCTTTTTCTCTCACCGCTAATGAAGTGACAGTCCTTTCATTAAAATGACCACAAATATAGTGTACATCTTAATTATCAATTGGTTACTTACGTTTTTGAAAAGCCGTGATTTTCTTTTTTTAATTTTTTATTCGGTGACATTTGAGTTCATGAAGCAACGTAGGAATGCTTCTTATCTTTGTTTTTCTTATCTGATAAAACCGTCCTGGAGTTTATAGGGGTCAGGACCTGTTAACTGAACTACGTCCACACCGGCATCTGCCTCCCAAGCTGTCCTGCAGTTCATCTTTGATTCTTATTAGCTTTGGAATATTTATAGCCGTGCCCATTCATCATTTCTTCCTTTAAGACCCAGCGCCTGTGTGAGGAGGTAGGAAAATTACAGCCTCGCACCATTCATAGGCTTTTGATGATTTAAGGTATGCACTGAAATCCTACGTGGAAAACATGAGAGGTTTGCCAAATCCTCGAGGGAACTAGGAGCTCCCTGGTTTTGCTTCTGCTGTGTTTAGTGATAGAAACAAGAGTCTTGAGTGCAAATTCGATGCTTTCCCTATCGTAGTTGTGATAGGTCTAGGAATCTTTTATTTATTTATTTTTTAAACCTTCATTCAGCCACTTCATTTCCGCAGTGACATTCAGGATCAACGCGCTCTAAGGCACACCACAAAGTACGGGCTTTTATCCCCTCAAGTCTGAAGGGGGAAGAACCACAGGTAACATTGCTTTCCTATTTCTTCTGCTGGGGTCACCATTCCTGATGGCTCGTCATCTGGTGGCAGGGGTAGAATCTGTATGCACAATGGCCACTGCACCGGTCCCACCATACGAAGTTGAACAGATCCCTGAGAGGGGAGTGAGGGTGACTGTAGGGAAGAAGGAAACTAAGATTCAGAGATGAAGGTTAGAAATCAGGAGGACTGTCCAGTGGTGACAGCCTTGAGTTTAGTTTTCTTAGGCTTTCTATACCTTACACCATCCTGAGAAACAATGTCACAAGCTAACAGAGACTGTGACTAACATGCATTCGACATCTGTACCCATCCGGAGGCCTCCCTGTTTCTCTCTGTTCCTTCCTCTAAGATTAACCAAACATTTAGCCCCTCCACTTGAGCTTCAGGTGTATCTCCTCTTATTGTTCTATATGTCAGTAGGTCAAAAAAAAAAAAATCTGTCAACAGATGCTGGCCTGACCTGACTCTGCCTGATGGGCAGGCTTTCACAGAAGCAGACAAAATGGCTCCCCACAGGCTACTCATGACCTTGAGTCATTCACTCTGTAAACATCTGTTGAACACTTCCTAGTGGCTGACACTGACCTCTGGGTTAGGAATACTGTTGAGAATAACACAGAAGGTCCTTGGTTTCATGGGAGACCAGTCCCAAGAGCGAGTGGCAGCCATAACCAAGAAAAGAGTCATTTTCAAACAAACATTTCAGATACTGGTTAAGTGTTGCTAAGTCAACAAGTAGGGTGGTAAGGTCCTCTGGCCCTGTTGTGGTGGATGTCCTTTTAAGTCAGATGTTCTGTGCTGAAACCTGATGGGTAGGGTTAGCCAGCTGTGAGAAACTGGCCACCTGGAGTGGATGGGGGTGTGACAGTGGGATCCACTTGAACATTTTTTGTTCATTAGACCAAGATGCTTGAATCTCACCATGGAAGGGATTTCAGTAACCTCCCTCCCCGCATTGCACACAACCACACGCATGCATGTCACCCGTTGTTGATTTCAGGATGCACACATTGTGCTGTGAACGTGCAAAGGGACTTGGTACTTGAATCACACTTACCCAAAGAGAATACAGAAGACTGACCCGACGTAGGAAACCAAGGCCCTTGTTCCAGTAATTTACACCAGAGCAGTAAATAAGGAAACCTTTGTCTATCCGGAGGTTTCTCCCACACCGTCCCTTGGCCTGCTTGACCTCTTGTCTGAACTCTGTGTTAGGTTCTTCCGTTACTCGAGACCTTTTCTCAGGGTGCCATACCCCGAGTATAAAGGCAGCAAACAGCATCGGGTGAAGTGGACAGGAGACATGGGGGTGTAAGGTGACCGGTGTGCTTGGATGGTGGGGGCCAGGGTTAAGTTACATGTAAATCTATAGCACAAACACTGTATTATGAGCTTTCCCCAGTGATCTTAAAAAAAAAAAAAAAAAAAAAAAGGCAGGCTTAGAGAGATGGTTTAACCAGCCAAGGTACTTGCCACCAAACTTAAGGACCTGAGGTTTGATTCCTGGAACCCATGTGGTCAAAGGAGAGAACTACTTCCCTCAAATTGACCTCTGATTAAAGAATTGTAAATGCACCCCATCTACACACACACACACACACACACACACACACACACACACACACACACACCATAAATAGACAGCCATATTTTAAAAATTAAACTCAAATAAAAAGAGGAGGTTAGAGTTCGCATTCTCAGTAGCTTTTTGGAGCTGACTTGTCCCTCCTGGTTGGTGTGACGTGGGACTTCGCTCATTCCCACGCTCTGTACTGCTTGGCCTTCAAGGGGCCACACTGAGAAGACAGTTTTGTTTTATAGTTGTCTTAGGAATTCAGGAGCTGGAAGTGGTTTGGGCCTTCTGTAATCAACCAGGGAAGAAGCCTTTACCTTTCTCTTTTCAGATGATGTGGTACTAAAAGGGCGGATGGGTCCCTCTGCATATGTGGGACCCATCTTTCTAGCTTTCACCTACTTCACAGCCCACAGGGAAAGCAGTTCTCACAGCAAAGACATACTAAGTGGACAGAATTGCTCCAGGTCAGGTGTGGATTGGCGCCTGGGACTTGGGTACAAATTTCAGACAGTAACACAGCAGAACACCCCCTTGGCGACCTTCTCGTTGGAAGCTCTGCCAATGAGACAAACCCCTTTATAAGATTGTGCACCCCTTTAGGATAGGGACTGTATTTTGTCTCTTCTTGAATACCGTTGTGCTATTAAAAAAATAATAACAACAGCTCAGTCATGAAGAGAGTTATTTTGGCTGCGCGTCTGGGAGATTTTAGTCCATTGCTGATGACCACTGGCTGTTGCCTTGAGACTTGAGGCGAGCAGCACGCTGGTAAGCAAGGCTCATTTACCTCATGACTCATGTGAGAGACGGAAAGAGGAAGGAGCTGGGATCCCACAATTCCTTTAAAGATACCCCAGATACCTTAAAACCTTCCCCTTGGCCCTACCTCCTAAAGTATTCGTCCCCTCCCTATAGTGCCAAGCTGGGATTAGTCCCTTAAAATGTGGGTGTTCGGGAGGCCATTTCGGGCCTAAACTATAGTACTATAGTCCCATGCAAAGTTTTCTACAACCGGGAGAGAGCCCCGAGAATATGGTCACCTTAAATGCAACCAAGATCTCCAGTGAGGGGGAGATAACAAGCGTTGTCATTGGGTTGTCATGACACATCATTAAGAACTTTGTTTTTCTGGCTTTGGCTTGTTTGCTCAAATCCCTGTGGTCTGAATCCTGGCTCTCACATGGGTTGGCTGTTTGGAGCAGTGTTGTGGTGGTGCTGTCAGAGATGGTTGTAGAACTGTGGGAGGCAGGGCCTAGCCTATAGATAGAGGTCATTAGAGGCAAGCCATAAACCCTGTAGCCTAGCCTCACTTCTGGGCCCAGTCTCTGCTTTCTGATCCTGTTGCCATGGGCTGACCTGCTCCTACAGCCATGCTGTCCCAATCATGACAAACCCCTTCTTCCCTGAAGTTGTTCCCACCAGATAGTGTCACAGCAGTGAGGAAAATAACCAGTGCAAACAGGTTTACCTCATCTGCGCAGGCCCTGGTCTATATATCTATACAAATGAGGATGATAGAGTTATGCGCAACGGAGCCAGACCTCACTCCAGGGCTGTCCAGATAAAAGCATTGTTTTACCTATCATATCCCCACCCCCTGACCCCCAAAATCTCCGCTCCCTCCCTCCTCTCTCCCTCTCTCCCACCCTTCTTTTAAACCTACTCTCTGCCTTATGTATCGCATACAAGAAGCCAGGATTAACTTCTGTGATTTAGTTAAAATAGAAACTGGCTACTAATGAGATCTGTAAGATGCTTGAGACCAATCCAACAGTTCACGAACGACAGGTCACCCAGCATTTGTTAACAGGGCATCATCTTACGTGTTAAGAGTTACAAGGATTGTTAAAGTTATGATGCAAAGAAAAGTGGCACAAAAAAAAAAAGAGAGAATCTATTGATTCCTAAAGGGCTTTTCTTTCTTGAGGTTGATTTGGAGAGGGGCAGGAATTAAGAGTTTATTTATTTGGTGGTATTTCTCCAGATACCATGACTTGAAGACTCACATTAGACAAGTTTTCTGATTCTGTTCCTCTAGTTCTGACGGCACCGAGTCTCATGAGGGTGTGGGCCACTAAGCTGGATTTTAGAATGATTGGGGGTGGGGAGAATAAGAGAAAATGATTTCTGGTTCTTCCACAGTAGAGGTGGATGGCTTTGGGAATCTTGCTTCAAGATCAACAGCAATCAGAAAACATGTCCATTGACTTTTTTGTTTGTATGTTTAATTCAAGAATTTGTCTACATATTTACCTTTGGAAACTCAGGGACTCTCTTAGTGTCTTTGAAAGAAACTTACTAAGAAGTTAAACTTTCTTCAGTATAGCAAGGCAGTTAGTAGATTTGGAGAAGTACTGTCAATACTCCCAAGGCTACAAAGTGAAGGTGATGCAAGCGTGTGTGTGTGTGTGTGTGTGTGTGTGTGTGTGTGTGTGTGTGTGTGTGTGTGTGTAGTGTGAGTTGGGAAATGTATGTGTCACTTAAAGGTAACCTTAAGTTATGCATTCAACAATTATAGGAAACAGTACTGAGAAACTGCCTTGAGAGTCAAACATTGCACTCCCCAGGGAAGCTCCAAAAACAGGAAGGTAAACAATGAAAAACAGCTTCAGGAAGTCCCTGAAACTGACCAGATTCATTCAGCCCCTTCCCTGCCAGAGTAAGCAACAGAAGCTGCAAAGACAACACAAGCTAAGCAGAAGAAGCAGGTGGTTCTCAGACTCTCAGAGTCCTATTGAAGGTAAAGCAGTTGCTTGGAAGGGTAAATTCCAACTTGTTGAGTGGCTAGCAGGCTGTGCTGGGTGCTTCAAGTTTCCCAGTTTTGTGAACTGTCAGCTATACTCTGGTCAGACTTGGTGAGTCCTTTTTGTTCCTGTAAATAACCCTTCACTCATACTCTGATAAGTAGTCCCAGTCAAACTCATTCCTTCACCACGTAGGACCCTGGTGATATGTGTGCTTTGGTCTGTTGTGGGACTCCTATCTGGGGTGAGTAGACAAACGTGTTGTATCTCATATAACAGAAACCTCAGGCTTTTTGTTCTTTGTTTACTGAAAGAGGCTAACCAGAGGCTATCTTCTCTGGAAAGGTGGAGTCCTGGAGCAGCTTTGCATTTTCTTTAGGGTTCTGATGCCAAAGACTAGGAGAGGTGTCTGCTTGTGTTTGAACCTGATGGTCCTCTCCCCTGCTCTCTGTTGAACCCAGCCTCCTCAGTAGCTAAGTCCCACTGGTTCCCTTTGGAGTGGCATGGAAGGCAGAGGTGCCTTTCCTCTTTTGGTTAGTGGAAATTTCCATCCCGGGTTAAACCGGCACTTCACCTCAGTACAGCTTCCTCTTAATTTTTGTCATGGAGTTATTTTTAGCGAGTTACCATGTTTCTCTCATTCCCTGTTTGACTATGCTCTATCTATTCCTTCTCTTTCGCCATTAATTCATTCCCACAGCTCTTCCTTGAACCTTTCCTATACTGAGAGATACGGTAAACTTTTGTTGTTGTTCTTTTTAGGAAAAGGTGGGGAGGGGCATCTGTTCTGTTTGGAAATCAGGTGTCAGATCCGCCCTACCGCAGGTTCTGGTTTCCAGGCTAAGACTTTCATTTAGCATAACACGATTAGAATTTATTCCCTGAGCTGTTTATTCTTTTATTCACGCCGAACCTAAAAGGACCTTACTATTTTTAGGTCCAATTTCAAATGAGAAGGCAGGAGCAATGCCGTTTGATTATTACAGTGACGAGTGATTGTGTGCATCAGAGCTAAGCACACACACGACCTTCCTTAAATCCCATACTGAAGCCATGAGTAGGAGGTTGTGTGTTTCCTGGTTTAACCGCTGTGGAATGAATGTATACTTCCGAGCTTCTTGGAAACTTATTAGTGTATTTAAAGCTCCTGCAAACTGCAAGATAATCTAGGATTTGTCATTACTGTAGAAGCTTGTTGAAGAGTTGGGCAGTAATTAAAGTAAAACATTAGTTTGCTTTTGTAGCATTTCATGTACGATAGGCATGGCTGTTAACAGGGCTTGGTGTCCCTTTACTGGTCTTATGGAAGATAACAATGAGTGTCACAGCCCAGCCTTTGGATTCTGTTCAGCTACGGTGTGATCAGTAAATAGAAGATGCTGATAAGGAAACGCACCTTGGACTCTTGGGTCATGTGGCACTTGATTCACGTCCTAACTTTCCCCTTACTCTTGGGTGGGCTTGCAAGTCACTCAGCCTGAGGACACTCACCTGTAAAGTGGAGACAGTAGACCCTTGGGTAACAGCGGTCCCATTCAAAGGAGAAATAGTTGTGAGTTGCTTAGGACTGGGCACACAGGAAATGGTCATTAAAATGACAGCTGCTTCCAACTGTCATCATGTGCAATGCAATAATAAACTGTAAGTTAGGCAAGGCCACGCAGTGCAAGTTCTGAGTCTGTCAGCCGTAGAACCCCCATTAAATCCTTTTGTGTCTCTGTGAGCTTATTTTGATCATGAAGATATAGAAAAGAGGGTTATAATAAACCTTATGATTGGAAATATTGAGCGCTGACCGACCTTCATCAATGCTGGTGACCCATCCCTTTGGCTGACAGACTTCTAGGACAGGGCGGCTCTAGGCACGGAGAATTACTGGGGAACTTTTAATTACACTGGCCATTAGTCTCCCTGTGGCGCTGACCAGTTTGGCTCCAATCCCGTGTTTCCGGTGACTGACGTATACTTTCTGGGTCAAGGCTTGGATTATTAGATCCTTAAATACTCTGAGGATCCGAACTCATTTGATTGTTAAGATTAAAGTCTTTATTCTTCTCGAGTTGCCATTCTTCAGAACATCTTTTTTTCTTTTCCGTTTTAAGTTAATTTTAAGTTAGGATACAGAGTCAGCTGTTTCGTTATGGCGTTTAAATATGTATATGTCATCACACCGTGTTTGTATCCTCTGCACTGCTCTCCCCCTCTCTTCTTCCTGGTTCCCCCCTCTCCCCGCGGCTTTCATGTCACGTTAGGTGATCCTACTCTTCATCTTCTTGGATGTATTCTGTGATGATAAAAATTCTGCGTTTGAAAAAGGAAGGTATAGTGAAAGGATTATGACACCGTCTCCATATATATTGTCTCCATGTCAGATGATCCCAGGTGTGATTGTTAAGAGTGAGTCAGAATTTGGTGTCTGACCGTCAGTGTTTTAAATGATTAAAATCATATGATGTTTTCATTTTCAAAGAATTGGCTGCATCCTCCCGGGCCAATCTTGCACGAGGCATTGTAACTTGACGTTGGTAATAGCAGTGGTCTGGGCTTTGAGTATGAGCCATGGCAAATGGAGAACGGAGAGCCCCTCTGTGCCTTTCCCGCCAACGTGCAGTCACTGCTTCGTTGATTTGGCCCTTCGGTTCTTATTCAGTCTGTTTTATTTCTATAGTGGTGTGCCCTGCACACACAGCCCTGGGTGAGACTCGTATGTTTAAGGAAGGGTCTTCTTCCTTAGCTGGGGATGACAAGAAGTGCCTGAAGTTTGTGCACCACTGGATACTGGATTTTATATTCCATGGGGAGGGGGATCCATAAATCCTGTGGCAACTTTTCCCCTCTACTTTCAGGAGCTCGTGACTGGTACCAGAGCCTATGATCTTAATTTCCTTTGTAAATATGAGAAAGCAGTAATGTGTCCACTCCTACTTCTGCTTCTTTTTCTGACCTCATGGCCTCAAACTCAGCAACCTCCTGCCTCACCCTCCCAAGTGTTGATAGACTAGCCCTCTGCCTCC
Source organism: Rattus norvegicus (assembly GCF_021556685.1). NCBI lineage: Eukaryota > Metazoa > Chordata > Mammalia > Rodentia > Muridae > Rattus > Rattus norvegicus. Next base: position 66,719,978 of record NC_141546.1, on the reverse strand, counting down.
ACATAGAGCTGTTTGGCATATCGGGAGAATTCAAGTCCTTTCCCTGTAATTAGATGGTTGATTTATTTCTTTGGGTGTCACATCCCTTCCTCCTGAAGCTGTCCCGATCGTGTCTGAGGGACAGTAGTGAAGTCTCTAGAACTTCGTCTGTCATTCCCTCCCTGTCATTTGTGGAGCATCTGAAGGGACGGCAGGTCAACTGTAGGTTCCTGTTGATGTGGCGACTCTGAAATCACTGGGCCAAGAGTGCTCAACCAAGTCTGAAAGATACTGATTCTCGGGGATCCGTAGCCTGATGTGTAGCCTTAGCGGGAAATGAGATGTCCTGTCCTCGGTGGGGTCTGCACAAGGACAACAGCGTTTCCATAGTGACTGGAATCAGACACAGTATAACTTTCTACAGTAAGCAGATATTAGAGTTCTTTCCATGAAAGAATTCTTTTTCCAGGTGTCTGGACTTCTAACAAACTTTTCATCTGTAGGTGCTAGCGCTAACTTGTTGTTCTTCCTTCCCATGATGCCACTTTCTGTAGAGATCCCAGGCTTGTGATCTGTGTCTTTGCAAAGAGAGATCTTTGGCCCTTCCTCTTTGAGTTCCATCCCACGGTTATGCTAGCCATGGCTCCAGTCTGTCATTCTCAAGTGCATGGGGCTCCAGAACGCCCGCTTACTAGCCAGGAGACGTTGGAGGAAGTCATATTAAATTCTAATCTAGTCCTTTTTAATCTGAAGACAAGCATGCGATATCAATGCACAAAACATGTGCAAGTCCCATGATTGTCATGAGTGAAATGCTTTATGCTGTCATTCAGGGAACACTGAATGTGCACAAGGAGGGAACTAGCCAAGAGGATGCAGACAAGGAGGGTTAAGAAAAGAGTCTCCAAGCTGGGGAAAACCGATGGTACCTGTTGAGTTCTCAGTGTGGAAACGCCTAGAAGGATTGAGCATTGGTTCACGGGTCACGTGAACTGTGATTTATGCTGAGGTAGACAGGATACAAGTGAGAAAAGAGCCAGCTGTGGTGGGTTAGTGCTTCCGTGACGGGCGGGGAAGTCTTCCAGCAGAGGAAATGTTTGATGGGCCTGTCAGATGACAAAACTTCCTGTAAATGCTCATCTGTCGCCTCTACGCTTGTTCTCTGTGGTGCTTGCCTTTCGGTGGTCTCTGCACTGGCTTCCCTTGCTGGCTTTTGACTCAGCATCCGTCCTAATAAAAGTACATTATAGGTGTGCATTGAGAACAGACTTGTTCTCAAACGTCACTCTCCGGGTGTACACTTTTGTAATGAAAAGTCTGTTTACTCTTCTGGGTCAGTTTTACCTCAGACTACTGCTCTACTAATCAAAACTCGCTTTGTTTTAGACATGGTATTTATTTCTAATGACCAGGTAATTATAGTACGTGGGGCTAGTCAGTGCTTTGGAATATTTTGGATGTAAATGTTGAAGATAAATTTATTCTTTAGGGGTATACACAAGAGGAAGGTTAAAGGTGACGAGGCAGCTTTCCAGAAGAGGGGCAGTCTATGTATGCACTGAGTGTGTTCTGAGGGACAGTCTATGTATGCACTGAGTGTGTTCTGAGGGACAGTCTATGTATGCACTGAGTGTGTTCTGAGAGACAGTCTATGCACTGAGTGTGTTCTGAGGGACAGTCTATGTATGCACTGAGTGTGTTCTGAGGGACAGTCTATGCACTGAGTGTGTTCTGAGGGACAGTCTATATATGCACTGAGTGTGTTCTGAGGGACAGTCTATGCACTGAGTGTGTTCTGAGGGACAGACATTGAGTGTTCCTGTGGAGAACGATGCCGTGTGGGGAAGAGAGTGAGAGTCAGTGTCATACAACCTTGAGTCACCATGATATCTTATGTTAATAGTTAACACCGACACTGTGTCATTGGCTAAATATTTTTCTTGCAAGATAAAGAATTGTGGTTGTATGGACTTTGTCTACAAAGTAAAGATAAGTTATCCCTTCAGTTGACGTGATAGAGAATTCTCTTCTATGAGTTTTCTTGGAAGAGAGCACAGACATTTCTTATTTTGACAGTTGTCATGTGCAGACTTTTAAAGCTCAGGACTTCCCATCAAAGTAAACACACAAAAAGGCTACAGTGTGTTGTTGTTTGTTGTCGTGTGTGTGTGTGTGTGTGTGTGTGTGTGTGTGTGTGTGTGTGTGTGTGTATGCGGGTTGGAGCAGGCGTTGAAGACTGGCACAGAGTGTATCTGGAAGTTGGAGGACAAAGTGTCACTTCTTGCTTTTTAACTTGCCCTGCCTCCCTCTACCCCCCTCCTTTTTTTATAACTGGCTTTTTCCCTATAAGAGATAAGGAATGTCAGTGCTCTCCTCTCTCTCTCTCTCTCTCTCTCTCTCTCTCTCTCTCTCTCTCTCTCTCTCTCTCTTCTGTGTGTGTGTGTGTGTGTGTGTGTGTGTGTGTGTGTGTGTGTGTGTGTTTGTGTGTATGTAGGTCAGAGGACAGTCTCCCGTGTCATTCCTTAGAAATCATCTACTTTATTTTTTGAGATGGGATTTGCCGTTTTCTTGGGGCTTGCCAATGCGGCTAGATGGACTGACCAATGAGTTCTAGGCTCTTCCTCCCCAGGGCTGGGATTACAAGTTTGTGCTGCCACACTCAATTCTTTTCCCTTCTGTCTCCTCTCCCTCTCCCTCTTCTTATCCCCTCCCCTCCCCCTTCCCCTCCCTTTCTGTCCTCCTCCCTCCCCCCCTCTCCCTTCCCTCCCTCTCCCTCTTCTTTTACATCTTTAGATCCTCATTCTTGCATAGTGGTCACTTACTACTTTACTGATTGACTAAGCTGTCTCTCCCATCCACTCCAGATGAATAATTTAAAATAAAATAAAATACCCCCATTTATATATCCTGATAGAATTCAACAGTCTTTAAAATTATGTTTGCCAAAATACTGAACCTGACTTTATCTGATCAGAAGTCTACAGCCAATGTGAAGGGATATAGCTTGAAAGACACCAAGGGGGCCCGTTCTAAAGGAGGGACTGGATGCTGATTTCAATGAAAGGGAAACAATAGGGGGATTGAGTGTTGAACACTAGCCTGGTTCTTACAGGTTTAAAGAGTGTGCAGGGTCTGATAATGGAGTAGTTATGCTTTTTTTCTTTTGGTGCATAAATGACATTTGATTTATTTATAATCTTATATAAAATTAATTATGTAATATTTTCATTATAAATAATTTTATTTTTTATGAGGATTTTTAAATTCTTTTTATCTTTTTTTCCCCCTTTTTAAGTGGTCCTTCTAGAGACAGAATCTAATATTTAAGAATGAGATCACAGAGGGGCAGGCTGATGATTTAAAGTTAGACATGGGTACAAGGAGCTGTGTTTTACTGTTTTCTGTACTCTGAATATTTATTCAAAAGTGAATATTAAAAACAGCAACCAACCAATCAGAGCCTGACTTTGAAATGCACCGACTTCCTCTGTTCTTCCCAGGCTCCTGAGCGACTGTGCCTTGTATGGGAGGGCGGGGTCTCCAGCCACAGACCAGCTTTAGCTGTGTCGTCGAGACTGCATTTTCTTCTGTTTTTTTTTTTTCTTTTAAGATGTGTTTTTCCTTTGAGTGTGAGTCTTGCCTGCATGCACGTGTATGTCTGCTGCCTGTGGAGACCAGAAGTTGCATACATAGGTTCTTTTGGAGCTCGAGTTAGAGACAGTGTGAGCAGCCATGAGAAGGCTGGGGCCTCTGGAAGAGCAGCAAGTGCTCTAACCAGTGAGCCACCTCTCCCGTCCACTCCCCATTGCTTAACCGCGGTTCTCTCAAGGCTTTGTTTTATTCTAGAATTCCTATCAGTTCATAGATGAACTTAAAAAAAATTAATTAACTCCTCCGAGACGTACTGCTTTGTATATGCAAATGTGTGTGGGTTTTTTTTTTTTTTTTTGTCTCTGTTGTTTTGTTTTAATCCAGGCTTTTGACTTTGATCTCACCAGTTCAGGGGCACCTGATTTAAGCGCATTGTGGACTGCCTCACGTCCTTCTCAATTATCGTGGCATGTTTGGTTCTTCTCTGGTCTGCAGCAGACCCTGGACATCTTTTGTCTACCACTCTCTCCCTTGTTTGCATTAACACCTCAGAAACATTGTGTGGGTGATTTCTGCTCAGAGGTCGCATAACCCTCTGAACTAGCCAGCCTGCCTCCCTCCCTCTCTCCCTCCCTTCTTCCCTCCCTCCCTTCCTTCCTCCCTCCCTCCCTCCTTTCCCTTCCTTTCACATCTCTCAGTCTGTTGTACCCTCTTCTTATGTGGTACATTGTCCTAGTTCAGACCCTCAGCATCCCACACTTGCTTAGGGTCTCAGTACAGCTCTTCATTAGCCTGCTCCTGTCTTTATTAGCCAGCTCCTGTCTGTCTTCATGAGCAGTCCTGTTCCTAACGACTCCTCCTCAGACTTATCTGGAGTGTTCCAAGTCAGACTCCCCCCCCCATCCCCCCTTCTTTGATTGCTGCACTTCCGGGCTGTCAATGTGGAAGATGCCTCTTTATCCTTCCCAACATCACTGCCCAGGACTGTTGTGGGCTCTAGTTGTGTGTTCCCAGGGCTGGGCGCTCCTCTGGGAGGACTCTCGCAGCATCCTTGAGGATGCCCAGTTGTTGTTTAAGACTTGGGAGCTGCTGAGTACAAGTTTCCCAAGTCCTCAGGGACTTGCTGTGGACCTCACTTCCTGTTTGCCTGGAGATGGGGATAGGGAGACCACACTGCCTCTTTTCTTTTGGTTTTCATGACTCAAGAAGGGAGAGAGATGAGTCCTGGGCTGGAGGAGAGGTGAAGAGAGCATTTAATGATATTTTTCTTTAGTGGCCTGAGTGTTTCTCCCCTTTTAAATCCCCCTGTTTTCTTCTACCTTTTTTTTTTTTTTTTTTGTGACTCCTATCAGGGGTAAAGCAGTTGTAGTAAGATTATTCTCTTCCTAATCTTTGTTTAAATATACTTTTGAAATCAATAAGGCGATAAATTATTATTTTAATTCCATTATGTACTACTTTTAACAACACAAAGGGTTTAACTGGATTTATTTTGAATTAATCAATTACTATGTTGTGTTCCTGCGACCGTGTCTATGCATGGCATGGTGCATGTATAGGACAGAGGGCATCGAGTTTGCTCCTTTTACTTTTACACAGGTTCTGGGGCTCAACCTCAAGTCATCAGACTTACACGGTGTGCCACCGGCTCTGACTGGACTTCTTAATGCCCACGAACCACCGAACTCACTGTTGATCGTAGACCCATCTTCCCAGAAAATAATAATTAAAAATAATCTTCAGAGAACAGTTTGCATCAGAGAACAGGCTTTCTCAGTCATCTCAGCATTGTGTATATAACGCCAGTCATTTAAGGTCCCCGTGTTTTATATGTTTGTAAGCCGAGGATGAGCAGCTGTGAGCTTGTATCTAATTGTGTGATCGTGCATCTACATAGCTTCCTTTCAGTGGCTAGCAACTTCTTCACACTAAGAGGCCAAGCATGCAGACCCTTAATGGTTTTGAAAAGGGGGAACGGAATGCTTGTACTAACTTGGTTTTAGAAATCAAAGAGAAGTTCTCCTAGCTGGTGTGCAGGGCATGGATCCCGAGCATGGAATTGAAGGAGGACTTTTATGCTGAAATTGGGTATGAGGCATGTTGTAGCTTAAGGATAGTGAGCCTTGAAGATGGTTGCATGGTAGGGTCCTGGGTGGATGCCTGGCATAGCTTGGGTCACTTCACTGAGGATTTTTTTCAAAGGGTTCGTCATCCAAGTTTCAATTCAAGAAGTCCCATTTTACTGAACTCACTGGAGTTGGTTAAATGTGTAGCATGAAAGGTGTGGGCTTTGCTACCCAGCCAGGCCCAGTGGCCCTCCAGGCAGGCTTCTACCTGCCGCCCTTTCCTGAACTCCTCTGGTCCCATTGCAGTTTGTGAGATGAATAACCAGAGGTAGTGGCATGTTATCTGCCCGATAGACATCCATTGAAGCGGATGCTAGCAATGTCTTAATACAGAGAACAAGAAGTCTGTGCTTTATGGTGGCAATGTTTGGCATTACACAAAGGTATCTGCACACACTTTCCTCCAGAGCCTCCAGCACACACACAGAAGGGGAGGGGAGAGAGATGTCTAGGTTGACAGTTCTTTTGATGTAACTTTTATATATTTTGCTTTGTCAACATCAGCATTAAACTTAATGAAATTCAATGTTCACAAAAAGTTTTAGAAAGGTCAGGATAGATCAGAACCATTTTTTTTTCCAGCTAATGAGTTATTTTAATCCTTATAATGAGCACTCATTTAGGGTGGCTCACAGCTGCCTGTAACTACACCCCCATAGGATCCAACACCCTCTTCTGGCCTCTGCAGGCACCTGCGCACACGCACAAACACATAATTGAAAAGTAAATAAATCTTAGATATTAGATATTTATTCACTTTTTGGTACTATGTAATATAAGGACAGTTTTATGCAAGTACATATACGTTAAGTATAATTTTAAGTATTTTTTAAATTCAATTTTGAACATTGGTTTTAATTTCAACCTGTCTATCAACATTTGCTTAATATTTTGTGGCTCTGAGGAGTGAGAGAAAAAAAGAAAGGGTGTAGCTGGACTTTTGGTTACTTTGTGTGTTCTTTTTTCTTTCACCTTTTTCTACCTTTCTTCTCTTCCACACTTTTAACCCCCTAAGGTAGGAGAGGAAAAAGGATAGAGGGGGAAGGGGGCACCAATAGCAGGAAGATTTCTTTCCTGCTGCTGGTAAGTAGCATTGCGTTCCTTGGTGCAAGCTTGATCTTCACTGTCAGCATATCTAATTTCTTCTTCCTGTCTTGCACGCAACTACTTGACAAACCACAGCCGACAACATCCAGCTACCAACTGGCCAGTCAGCCCCTTTTCTCAGGGCCCTGGCGTCTCTGAAAAGTCCCCCAAAATTCCAAGCATCACACACTCACGGAAACTATCTGCAGCTGGCAAAACCACGCCCCTGCTAGAGCCCAAGGCAAATCGTAGTCACCTGCTAAGAAGCAGCCCCATGTGACCACATCTAGGATTAAAATGAAAACATATTCTCACAGTACTTCTGGGTTTTTTTTTTTTTTTAAAGAAACCAAAATTCTTGCTACCAAAAGGTTTTCCCAGAGATCTAGAAAGCATAGCTGCAAAGCATGCGGCAAACACAATTGTGTGGGGTCTGGCGGCACGTGCCTGTCATTCCCTGCATCTGGGAGGATCCTGAGTTCAAAACCAGCTTCAGCTCCACAGCCGTGTCTCAAAAGAATTATTATTCTTTTAAAGCTCGTTGTGTAATTTCCTCCCTGTGAGTATTGGGCGCATTGAAGGCCTCTTTTGCTGCAAGTTCACAGAGAGGGCAGGAGTGAAAACTGGGCATTAGAATACTCGAGCTTCCCTTGTTTATAAACTGGGCGGGCAATTGCTTCACCGACTGATTACAGCCGATGTAAATTGTTTTGATTTTAGAAATAAATGTTAACATTTAGTTTGCTGTCGGACACAAGCGTGCTAATGAGTCCCCGAATGATCTCTCGCTGCCCCTTCAAGGCAAATGTTTTGTGGCATTGAAATCACAAGCAAAGCCAAGGCCAGACACTTAGGTGAATTTCTCCTTTGGTGACATATGGAGCAGCACTCTGGAGGAATACTCTTCATAGAAAGTTCTGGATCTTATTATTGAGAAGGTAGCAGACAGTAGAACCGTGATGGAAAGGAGGATGGCATGTTACTGCCGTGTCTCCTAGGCAGGACTTAATGCTTTGTTTTGAAAGAGTCTCAGGCTGTAGTTTGGGCTGGCATCAAATTCAAGGCAGTCTGCTTACCTCACCTACCTCACCTGAGGACTAAGATCACAGCCCAGACCTGGAGATACAGTGATTACCCACCTCTGTCCTAAGTGGAGTCGTCGCTGGGGATGCTCCGACCTCTCCTCTCATTGGCGAGGTCACTTACAGAGGCTCTAGGTCTGTCTTGTTTGTAACAGACAGCAGACTTAGGAATTGCTCTAGAAATGACCTCTGTTTGCGACAAGGTCATGTGACATTTAGCTCATGCAATAGCAGCGTGACCCCCATCATTGCCAAGAGAGGCATCGCGACCACCACGTTCACTGGTTTTCACCGTGTTCCTTTGTGACTGACAGACATCTCAAAGCAAGCTTTGGTTAATCTTTTTAATCAATAAACGCCATGGAAAAGTTCTGTGAATCCCTTTGTTTACCATACCACACAGAGTCGGTGAAATTGTGTTCTCTAGGGCAGGAACAGATTCCATGTGCTGTCTTCCTTGTTTATTCCCTCCTTGACTCTCTTGGAGCACCGCCTTTCTGTGACCCGGCGGTTTCAACTGGAAACTGCCTGTTTGATGGGGGATTTTTTAAGGCCTTTAAAAAATGTAGTAGCTTTGCCCCGTCTCCATTGTTTGTACCTTAAAAGCTTTCACTGGCTTCCTGTGAAAGTCACTTAGAAGGAAGCACAAAGACTTTTCCTGAGTGGACAGCTGTCTCTAGAAGCTATTGATACACATACAGACAGGTATACAGACAGACAGGCAGGCACACACACAGACACATAGACATAGGTATACACAGATAGACACACACAGACACACAGATAGGTAGATACATACACACACATAGATAGATAGATATACACAGAGAGACAGACACACACAGACAGACAGATAGGTAGATGCATACACACACATAGATAGGTATACACAGACAGACAGACACACACAGAGACAGACAGATGAGTAGACACACACACAAGGTAGGTAAACACATACATACAGATAGGTACACCCACAGACACACAGACAGATACACACAGACACACAGACAGGTACACACATAGACACACGGACAGATAGGTATACACACACACACACACACACACACACACACACACACAGAGTGAAATCCATTTCTTTTGGAAACACAGTAAAGAATTTTTCATGTTTGAAGGTTAGCCCTTTTAGTTGCTGAAGCTGCGAGCTGAAGGAATGGATGGGAATGGTTCAGATGACCCAGCTTTTACCTACTTTACTACGCCATGCTTGAGACAAATAGGTACGTTCTTTTCTATGTTCTGTTGTCAGGATGGGTATAAGTAGAATCAGTAATTGTAGTCGCAGATTCTTAGATGCAAGTTTAATGGTCCAACAGCAGCCGGGGAGCAGCAGCTGGCAGCATAACCCACCATCACAAGCTTATGGGAGAGGCAGGCTCTGTGAACAGGAACCTGGAACAGCGATTTGATTTCCCTAAATTTCTTAGAAGACATTGGTCCCGAGCAAGCACAACACTGGTCTCAGAAAGGATTGCGTTCTTTGGAGGAAATGGGGAACGGTGCATATTTTCTCTTACATAAAGAATCTTAAATAAATTATGTCCTTGTTTCAAAACAGTCTAGATTTTGAAAGTGGGAATTAAAGTTTAATGGGGTGTGATGGGCCGTGGGTATCTAATAATAGATCTGCTCTGACATCTGCGTTTTGAGTTTCTCCAAGTTCTGTTGTTAAAGACGCTGAAGATATGGGTAGGTGAGTCTCCAACTTTATGACCTGGTGTGTGTTAAGGGCTTCTGGGCCCCCTCCAGGGCGTTGGCATTGCCATGTTGTGATGGCTTAGATAAGAGATGTGGAGCTGATCTTGGGTGATTGCATTGGTAGGGGGTGTTTTTCAAGTTACCTTTCTTTTCTAGAAATTGGCTCCATTTATTTAAGTTTCAGATGCCTTCAGAGAGAATAAATACTGTGAGCCTAACCAGAATTAAGCCGTGTTACAGAGACAGTAGTGTTCCATTGCTGTTTAACCTCACCAAAGTCAAGTCCTCAGACCCTGGCTCTACCAGACGTTTGGAAAGAGCCTTAGATGTCTGCCTTACCACTTGCTGGGTGAGCTGTCTAGCAGTTGAGCTTATAAATAAACCCAGTTCCAGCAGTGCGTCTGCACCTCCAGTGTGCATACGAGGTTTTTAGCAGTCGGATTCCGAGTCCCGGGTAAGGGCCCGAATCTGTGTTCCTGAAATAATCTCTCTCTGGGTCTTGTTGGTCCCCAGATCACACCTTGGGAAACAGACATAGAAAGTGGATGTGACACAGTGGTGCTCCTTGCACCCTGCAACTGGAATCAGTGTATCCTTTGGGCAGTAATCCCCTCTCCCTTTGGGGACAGCAGTGGGCACAGTATCACACATGCTTGCTGATGTTAAGATTTACTACATAGCTACTGAGATGTCTGTTCTGTTTCCAGCATCTACAAAACCTACACATATCAGTCCGTGAATGAGTGTCTGCCGAGTGAGGTTATGTATGAGTGACTGAGTAGTGCCGTGACTAAGGATCTTAGGAGTGTTGTCCACTGTGGGGGGTTTTGTTTGTTTGGGTTTTTTTTTTTTTTGTTTTTTTTTGTTTTTTTTTTTTTTTTTAGGCAGGGTTTCTCTGTGTCCTGGAACTCTCCCTGATCTTGATCTCAAAGATCCATCTACCTCTGTCTTTGTCTCCCAAGTGCTGGGATTGAGGGCAGGTGACACCATCCAGCTCCTGGCCACTTTTGGCTTTCAGTGTCCGGGTTTGAGAAGTCACCTCTGGGATCAGACACAGCAAGAAGCTGTCAGTTCTTCTGCGTAGAGATGAGTATTGCATGTGCTGAGACCCCGCTCCTGTCTGTGTAAGATGTCCGTGTTGACACCTGCTTTCCTTTTCAAACCTGCTGCTTGCGTTTGCTTTCTGATTCACCAAGATAGCGCATCAGAGCCAGTAGGTTACAGATGGTCTGACTTAATTTTGAGGTATAGAAACTTGATCCTCAGGAAGGATATGTTTCTCTCATGTTCTTTTATGACACTTCTGTTTCTCATTCCTCTTTGGGAGCAAGTGTGGTGGCCCAGACACAAGATTTGAATTTTATAATGCTAAAATTCTCCATGCCCCATCACAAACCTAAGGATCTCTGCAGAATTTTTCTGACTCCATGGAGACATACCTTGTAGCCTTTCCTCTGATACTTAGTTTTCTGTTAATTTAATCTTACTGTATTCACAGGGTTTTTATTTTGTTTAGAGTGTATAGCATGATGTTTTGATATGTGTATGCCTAATGAAGTGACACAACATTCAAAGTAACACATCTAGATACTTTCTTACCAAGGTCCCTTCTAAAAGGTGGGCACGTATGTATGTTTTTGTGTATGTGTGCATGATGTGTGTGTATGTGTGTTTTGTGTATATGTGTTTTGTGTATGTGTATGTTGTGTGTGTGTTTTGTGTGTGTGTGTTTTGTGTGTGTGTGGTGTGTGTATGTGTTGTGTGTGTGTATGCACGTGTGTGTACATGTGTGTAGGTATGTTTGGCAACAGCACCAGAACTCTACAGTCAGCAACTTTCCTGTGTAAAATGCACATGTAATTTACTTACCCTCCATGGTTGCGGCCCTTGAGCCACTTCCTTCCAAACCCACAGGTCTTTCTGGTAATCACTATTCTGGCCCCTGTTTCTGAGTATTTTCCTTTATTTTAAACATACGTCCCAATTGCTGTGAAAGGCACACAGTATTTAAGAGGCCATACAGTATTTGCCTTTCTGGGTTAAGCTTATTTCTCTTAGCTTGAGACCACCCAATCTACTGCATATCTTTGTACATGTGAGGTCTTTTATAAGACGTAATAAGACTCTATTTAAGAGTACCTCTTTATTCGTGCATTCTCAGACAGTTGATTTTCTCTCTTTTTCTATAATATGGCTCTGTGAACCATGCTGCGGGAAGCATGAGAGTGCCGCCATCTCTGTGAAGGCCTCATTCTGCTGCCTTGGAGCACACGTTGAGAAGGATTGCTAGAGCGTGTGGTGGTTCTAGTATTGATTCTTTGAGAACCATCCGTGCTGTTTCTCAACAGAGCTGTAGAGTTGCGTTCCCTCCAGCAGTGCACAATGTTCCAATTTCTCTACCTTCTCACCGACACATGTTGCTTTGTTATCTTTTAGAAATGGCCATCCTAGCAGATGTGGTGATTATCTCATTGTGGTTTTCTTGGACATTTCCCAGTGACCAGGAATGCCAGGACCTTTTCACATATCTGCTGGCTCTTCCTATGTGCTCTGGAAATAAGTCTGGAAATAGATCCATTTCCCTCTGTTGAAAAATCAGAATATTTGGTTCTTTTTTTTGGTTTCTGTTTTTGTTTGTTTGTTCTCTGCTATGGTGTTCTTTTTGAGTTGTTCGTTCCCAGTCTTAGGTATTTTCATTTGTGTAGATACTGGATATTGCCCTGTCTCATCTTCCCAACAAGTCTGCCTCCTACTTTCATGGTCTTTTGTGCATGTGACCCACTGAATTTACTTACTGTTGCCCATATAAGCATGGGTGGATGGTCAGTTCATCAGTGTCTGCACCACGGAAGAGAGTGACACTCTTTTCACCAGCCACCAGCCACATTAACTTTATATGGTTTCTTGGTGATGGTGGGTAGCATGGTCCCTTCTCCCAGGATGAGATGCTGCCTGGCCTAGTCCTGCGCAGGTCTCGTGCAGGTCGCCATAGCTTTGTCAGTTCACAGTTGCATCAGCCATGTCATATCTAGAAGCCCTGCTTTCTAGAACCTTCCCCAGCGTCTGGCTCCTGCATTCTCTCTACCTCATTTTCTGCACTGACCCCCGAGTCTGAGGAGAAGGCTCCATGTTCTATGCCTGAGGACTTCACAGGTCCTATTCTCAGCCTTTATCAGTTGTAGGTCTCTGTATTAGCCACCATCCGCAGCAAATGAAGTTTCTCTGATGAAGGCTGAGGGCTTCGCTAATATGTGGATATGACGATAAGAATTTAGGATCCAGTTTGCGTTGCAAGTTTCTCATCACTCGCCTTTTGCTCTCTGAAAATTGCTCCACTGGAGTCAGATCATAATATAGACCTCTGTATAAGTTTGGGTATGCTATGCTAGTCTAATAATGAATGTGGACTGAGGAAAATCAAGGAGTTAAAGGCCTAGCTAAGACAGAAAATTGTCTGGAGTACCCTTCTGGAGAGTTGTCAAAGGATCATTGGGATCAACTTTCTCCCATGACCATAGGTACAATAACACCACCCTTTATATTTTAGAGTTGTAAGCAAATTCTTCACAAGACAATGTTGCCTTGTGTGCAGTAATAAAGATCTTAGAACATTCTGGAAATTCTTACTTGAAGGAAGGAAGGAAGGTATTCAGGACATAGTTGACTAGAATTACATCCTTCATCTTGAGAGGAAAGTTAGTATGATTGACAAATAATGAACCAACGTAAGTAGACCTGCCTTCTAGAGGCATAGGCTGTGTAGTACATGGACTAACAGACAGACAGACCGCACTGACCTGGTGAGACAGACAGAAGGAAAATACTATGAACATCCAGAGGGAGGAGACCTGATCCTAGCTGAAGGAAGTTTAGGCTAACAGTTGGATAGAAACATTCCTCCTTTTCTTTCTTTATATTATTCTCTTTTTGTTTCTTTGATTTTGATGGGGTTTCACTCTGAAGCCTTAGCTCACCTGAGACTCAGTAGTAGACCAGAGATCCTCCTGCCTCTGCCTCCTGAGTGCTGAGATCAAAGGTGTGTGCAACTACGCCAAACTTGAAATATTTTTTTAACCTAGATTTTCTTTCTCTCTACTTCTTAAGCAGACTCAACAGGTTGCAGGCAGTCTGATGTCTATGAATATACTATCATGATATTCTGGTGAGGTCTGTGTCAATTTGACATAATTCAGAGTCATTTGGGAAGAGAAACTCCTGCTCGAGAAAATGCCTCCATAAGACTGGCCTGTGGGCACGTCTAGCAAGCATTTTCTTGATTAATGATTAATGTGGGAGGGCTCAGCTTACTGTGGGTGGTACCAACACTGAGCAGGTGATTTTGAGTCTTTTTTTTTTTTTTTTTTTTTTCCGGGGCTGGGGACCGAACCCAGGACCTTGCGCTTCCTAGGTAAGCGCTCTACCACTGAGCCAAATCCCCAACCCCGATTTTGAGTCTTATATGAAGAACAAACCAGTAAGCAGGAACAGTGTTCCATGGTTTCTACTTCAGTCCCTGCCTTGGGTTCCTGCCCATACTCACTTCAGTGACAGACTATTACCTGGAAATATGAGATGACAAAAAGTTGTCCTCGAGTTGCTTTTGCTCATGTTTTATCACAGCAGTGGAGACACATGGGCTTGGAGCTCTGCCCATGTACTGCCACTGCACTGCACGTGTGACTAAGCCCTTGTGGACTCTCGCATATGCTTGTGTCTCATCCAGGCCACTTTCATGGGTAACGTGCCAACCTCTGTCACGCTTGCATCCACCTTCTCTTTCCTCCATCTGATTGGCTACGGGCTTTAGCACAGGTAAAGATAAAATGAGCTTGCATCAATTTTGAGTGTCCTGAGACACCTTTCTGGGAGTAACACTTAGTATAAACTTCACCAAGGCAGCAATAGTCCTTTTTACCACTGAAGGGTGTGTGCACTTCCTCATAGAGAGGCACTTAGCACTTTTTTTTAGTGATCCTTACCCCCTGTAAAAGATCTACTAAGGTCCCAGTAATGCACTTTTTGCTTTGGGTACTTTGCTTCAGGTATGGATCCCAGAAGGACCCAACAAGGTCAATGCTAATTTACCTATTTTGTGGGAGATGAAACAGGTTTAAAGAGATTAGCTCTTTCTAGGTTCGGTCCTCTGTCCAGTTTGTCTGTCTGTAGGTGAGGAGTGAGTGTCCCATGCTAAAAGCGGGTATGCTTAAAGGAGTCCTGTTCTTGCTGGAAACCAGAGCAGAGGTTGCTGATCATGGAGGGGGAACGGCTGTTTTCTCTTGTAAGGGTTGTTCCTGAGGTTCCTATTGCTTTGTTCAGCTTGGGTGCAGGGGGTGGGGGAAGTGTCCGCTGGACATCAAACCCTGGGTCTCCTGGATGCTTGGTGAGTTATGGGGCTGCGAGCAACATTTCAGCCTGTCTTCTGCAGCATGTGCTTCTCCTCAGGAGGTCAACTAGGAGCTACGAGAAGGTTTATCACAATCTCATTGTGGGTTGTTTGGCTGTGCTGGGTTCCCTTGGCTAAAGCAGATTAGAGGAGTCTACTCTAAAGAAGTTAACGTGTGTAATTAAAGATCTCGACAATAAAAACAGCGTCTCATGCCTGGCCTGTGTGCACTAAAGTAAATGGATATGCTGTTGAGTTTGCTGTAATCTGAAGCAACCCCACAACAATTCAATTTAACGTCTGCATTCGTTTATACCAAGTCTGACTTTTACAACGGTCTGGCTCGCCGCCAGTTATCACAAGAGATTTGGGAGATTTTTCTCCTAACGAAAGTTAATTTTAATTCATTGCTAAATGTATGCCATAAAAGGAACTTGAGAGAGTCAAACTAATTCAGCGTCTGAGCACTGAAATTTGTGTCAGGAAAGAACACAGTGGTGAAAGGCGTTGTGTCGAAACCGTAAGAGATTAATGCTCGCACAAAAGCTCGCAAGTTGATATGGCTGGAAGTCAGGGTGGTATTTGTGTGTTACTACATTTCTGTATTGTAGAGGTAATTTTCCGTGAGGAAAGTTTGGGTCTTTAGAAAGCAACCTGGGGGTAGTTTTCAGGCTGAAGTCTTCCTTGGCTGCTTTCAGTGTGTCTGTTTGTATGTCTGCTTCCGTGTGTCAGTTTCAGAGTGCTAAGCCCCACGTCGGCTTCCCTCACCCTCACTGGCTGAATCCAATGCTCTGCAGAGCAGTCTAGTTACTGAGCAGCCAAACTCCAAGGAAGGGGTTCATAACTCTCTCAAAAATAATTATTTCTCTAATCATGTCTTTTCTTCCCTTCTGGAGAGGGTAGAAGCTAAGTCTGTTTCTTTAAAAAAAAATTGCATTGGGCTCAGGTCCCCGTGAGAGCAAAGCAGTCCCCACACCACTGAGCTATCTTTCCAGCCCCCAAACTCTGTCATGCTGTTCTGTCTTGCTTACATGCTTTTAGAGCAAACACTGTCAAGTATTGAATTTGTACTCTTAAGGAACTGGCACCGGTGGTAAAGTGCCTAATTTGGTCTCACAGAACATTGAAACAGCATGCGACTTTCTCCTTTATTTTCCTGTGAATGAATGACTCCCTCAATTTCCCATAAAAGAGATTTTATTGGTGTTCCTTGCACCGTGCATTGGCTTAAGATCCCAGAGCTGCCTCGGGATCGTTATAGCCTGTCTCTGTTTATCGACACTGTCTACATTTTTAGCTTTATCTGTACTCAGGAAGCATGCTCTGGACACCACGCCCAGTCACAGTACAAGGAGTCATCTAATAGTGAGGGGAGAGTGCTGGCTTCCATTTGTCCCTCATCCTTGGCTGACTCGACAGACACTTAAGAAAGGAGTGGGGAGAGTTACAGAAGGGCTATGACTATACCCTGTGAGGGGCTGTGGATACACCCTGTGAGGGGTTGTGAGGGTTGTGAAGGGTTGTAAATATACCCTGTGAAGGGCTGTGGATATACTCTGTGAGGGCCTGTGACTATACCCCATGAGGGCCCATAGATACACCCTGTGAGGGGCTGTGACTACACCCTGTGAGGGGCTGTGGATACTTTGCAAGGGTAGAGGTAATTGAGGCTTCCCACAAACCAGATGCTTCGCCCTGAACATAAGAGGTGGAAGTGAGTAGCTTACAGTGTTTCATAATTATAATCCCACTACACTGAAGGCTGGGGCAGGAGGATTGCCATGAGTTTAAGGGAAGCTTGGGGTATAGTGAGTTCTAGGTCAGCTGTACTACACTGGGACCCGGTATGAAAAAGAAAGAAGAAAGAAGACGTGACCTGGCAGGGAAACAGAGCATCCATTCCCGTCTCTCTATTTCTCCCAGTGCTTCCTCTGGCTGCTCCCAGTTTTCTCTGCCTCCCATGACCCCTTAACACATAGCTATATTTTTTTTTTACCCCTTTACTCTCCAGCTTTTTTGTGTTTCAGACTTTCCCTACTAGAACTCTCCACTTGGCCCTATCTAGACCGGGGGTGGGGGGGGGTGCTGCAAAGGCAGGAAGTGCCCTGGGAGAAAACAGCTTCACTGTGGATAGAAACCATTATCAGTTCTCTATAGAGACTTCGTCACAGATTTAATTCAGGATCGTCTTGTGCGTGGTGATCGGAAGAGTAGTTAAGTAGAGCTGAGTGAGAGGAAGGAGGTCACTCGGGGAGCCCCAGGTACCAGCACTCGTTCTGCCCCCTGCAGTTGCAGGGTGGCTCATGATCCCTGTGTGGCTGGGACGTCACCGACCTTGTGCAGCTTCAGAGGACACTGAATGGAGTTGGGTTGAGACTGGGGATGTTGCTCAGTGGTGGGGTACATACATAACACGTGTAAATCCCTGCAGTCCTGTCTTAGTTGGGGTTTCTACTGCAATGAGAGCAACACCATGACCAAGAGCAACTGGGGAGAAAAGGGTTTATTTCAACTTAAAAACTCTCAGATCATGTTCTGCCACCTGGGGAAGTCCTGGCAGAAACTTAGAGCAGGAACCCCAAGGCAGGAACTGAAACCGAAGCCACGGGGCACTGTTTACTGGCTTGCTCCTCGTGGCTTGCTGAGGCTGCTTTCTTATAGCGCCCACGGCAACCACATCCCAGGCCAGCATAGCCTGCAGTGAGCTAAGCTCACCACCACCAATCATTAATCTAGAAAACACACCACAGCCTTGCCTACAGGCCATCTAGTGGGGGCGTTTTCTCAGTTGAGGTTCTGCCATCCCAGGTGTGCCTAGGTTTGTCCTAAGTTGAAATCAAACTGACCAGGAGACTTCCATGCTGGCACTGCTACCAAAATAAGATAAAAAGAAAGAAACTGACTTGTGTGTGCTAATAGGAGAAACCAAGGTGAAAGAGGTTATAAATGCCATTGACTATTATCTAATACTCTTAAAACACACACACACACACACACACACACACACACACACACACACACACACACACACTGTTACTCTCCTGCAGAGATCACATTGAGGTAACGACTCCTTGGAAGCCACCATCTCCTCATTTAGCCTGGACACCCAGGTCTGGGTTAGCTTCCTTGGCATCTAGAACCATCTGTTATTTGTCCTCCAAGTTGTCTGAATGAGCCTGACAGACTGACTTGGTGTTGGTGCTAAAGACACCGCGTGAGTGCGTGATGGGGTGTTGCATAAACTTGAGTTTGTTGCCCATCACCATGGGACACTGAGGAAGGACCGATGTCTTTCCCTGTCCCCAGCTGTGGTGTGATTACCTGCTGTCACTGGGCATTGCTGCTGGGAATAGTCTGATATCCTCACCTCACTTCCTGCTGTGACCCGGAACGTCCACGGCATTCACTCCACTCTTTGTACCTCTGGTTAGAGCCTCAGAGACACAGGTTCTGGACTGGCCTGCCCTCTGTGGGGTCCACCTCTTCTGGTGGCAGTGAGCAGGCACTGATAACATATCATCCTCTCGACAGAGTTGTGTGGGTGTCCAGCTTCCATTGATGGAGCTGATGGGAAGGAAGGTACCACAAAACTGAATGTAAGATTCTGAGCCTTAAAGCAGTCCACATCCTCACATCTGATCTCTGGTACCTTGGCAAGTTTCAGCCTCCATTTCCAAGGCAGAGCTTTTAAAATTTTTCTCCACTCCTGAACCCTTTTTACGAAGAAATTCTGACAGGACTTTATAGGTCTACACACTAGACATTTATCGGGCATTTCCTGATGACAAATCATCAGAAGATGTCCTTTAAAACAGTTCTTTGATAGACATAGAATTTTGCCATTTATTAAAGCTGACACAGGTTTGTTTACTAAGATTGCTGGGATTATTTTCACCTAGAGTTAAATCTTGGCTGAATGTTTGCATTTGTCAGATGTAGAAGGCCTTCAGCATTTTCACATGTGATGCCTGTTTTGATCTTATCAATGTTGAGAATGCCATGTTATCACATGATCGCATAGTATAAAACAGCAGAAGTATGTTTAGAAATACTTACTTTGGAAACTGTTGGAAATTCTGTTCTAATCCTAAACCAAAACAGGGTTTCTCTGTGTAGCCCTGGCTGTCCCGGAACTCACTATGTAAACTTGGCTGCCTGGAACTCAGAGATCCTCCGATGAGGCTCCACCAGGACCCAGCTTGCTTAATGCTTTGTAAGTCAGCAACTCAAACATCAGCATGTGCATTCAGACATTTTAACACAGTATAGATTGAGAATGCTAGTTTGGTGCGCACTGAGAGATAATGGTTGGAAGGATAGTTGAAGTCTTTGTTTTCCAGGGCTGGGAAGATGGCTTCAACTGTAAAGTCTTGTTGTTGGTGTGCTAAACACCACGGCAAAGGGCGGCTTAGGGGAAAGGGTTGACTTCATCCTGTAGAACAGAGACCATCATTGAGGGAAGATAGGACAGGAAGGTAAGCAGGAACCACGGAGGAAAGCTGCTCACTGGTTGCTCCCAGACTCAGTGCAGCTGCCTTTCTTTATAGCACAGATTCACTTGCCTTGGGATGGTGTTGCTCACAGTGGGCGGGGCTTCGTACATCTATTAGCAACCACGAAAATGTCCAGACTGTTCCCAGGTTAGTCTGGTGGAGTCAGTTCTTCAAATGAGATTCCCTTTTCCTAGATGTGTCAAGTTGACGGCCAAGAGCAGCTGTCACACAATGTAGACTTTCCAGCACACACACACACACACACACACACACACACACACACACACAAAGCCAGGTGTGGTGATGTGTGCCTATTATCCCAGGACTGGGGTGGCAGAAACAGGAAGGTCCCTGGGGCTTGCTGGCCAGCTTGATTGGTAAGTTCCAGGTTCAGTAGAGATAACACCTAACACTGAAATCTGATCTGGTCTACACTCAGACACACACACACACACACACACACACACACACACACGCACACACACACACACACGCACACGCACACACACACACACACACACTTGTTGCACATGAACACAAACACACACAAACACACACACTTGCATGCACAGGAACACACACATAAACACACACATACACACCCCTACAGTTTTATACTTGTCTTCCATAAGTAAGCCGTAATGTTTCTGTAACAGCAGAAGACTTGATATGAATGGTTAATAAATCAAATATTGCAGTGGATAGTGGTCTCTAATCTCAGCTATGTCACTCTAGGCATAGCTTTTTTTTTTTACCACTGCATGGTATGGACAGCACACGTAGTACAAAGCGTGTGTGTTGTATGTTCAGAACCTCTAGCTTTAATTGTTTGACCCCATGTTGGACTCTGATCCACAGCTTAAGAAGTTGTATCTTGGGCCCTGCCACCTATAGATCTGTATCTGGTTATTGCTGCTTCCCCGTGACCCGTCTCAGTGGCAGCCCTTCCTGCATTACAAAACAGAGTCACTAGTAGACAGGAGGCAGCTGATGTTTAAAAAGGCCGCAGGTCTGGCTGCAGCATTTCCTGTCTTGTAGATTGATGGTGTCCAACTGCTCAGCTGATGCCGTTGTGCATCCGTGTTTGAGAGGACAACAGGGGAGGAGGGTGCTTTTAATCTAGAAAGAACTCATTACTCCGTGAGGGATGAAGGGTGAGCTCCTGGCTTCCTCATGTTTGACTTGTTTGCTTCACTGGGGGAAAACGAATGACTGTGCCATCCTGTAGTGAAGGCCACTGTCTCTTTGACATACGAAGAAACAGCCTTCCACATTTGATTTATTTATGTATTTTACTGCCACTGGAGCTGTTAAGTTTTTAAAAACCACATTGTTATGTTGCTTTATTTTATATTTTCCCTTCAGTTTTGGATGGGAAGACGAGAACCAATAAATATGTCTCTGCTTTTTATTATGTAAGACGTGGAGGGCTCTTAACTGTAAGTGACCACTAGAAAACCAGAGCCCTCTAAAGTCTGATGGATGTGCCAATAAAACAAACCAACCCCAGGGAGGAGGACAGGGGCTAAATTGTTTCTGGAAATATCTTTGTGATGAGGACTCACCTTTTATCCGTTCATTAAAAGAAAGCATTAAAATGCCCTCCTCTCACTCTCCTGCCCCCTTTATCTGTCAGAATGTAGGCAGTAATGAGTTCATTTGTTCATTTTCACTACAAGGGCATATCCGGCCTGCAGGTATCCAGAATATAAAAATGTTGGGTGCTGGCTTTTAAGAGCTTCTAGCTGCTTATTAGTGTGAGTGGTGCCCAGGCAGAAGTGTATTTGGCAACTGGTCCTAAGTCACGTGTATTTTCCCTCTTCATAGTCCCGATGCTCAGGTTTTTGGAGCTGGCTTCAAGGCTTCTGTAACCTTCTAGTTGTTTTTCTAATCTGTCAGTATCAATTTGTCAGTTCCAAACCTGACCCGAGCAGTGGCTCTCTAAGCCCATGCCAGGCAGGTATACATAGACATGGGAACGGTTTAGGAAGAAGCCTCTCATGGCTCTGTTGCTAGGTGACTGAACCCTGAAGAAACTGGGCCCCCCATATCGTCTATGCTCCAAATTTGTTATTTATGGTTGCAAACAGATGCTGTTCATAGTTGGATAAACAGTGAGATACAAAATTAATAAAATGAAATAGTTGGACACGGCACCTCAACAGATAACTAAGGCAGGTGTCCTGGGCATGCTCAGTGAAGGAGACTGGTTTGAAGTTACTGTTTATGCCCAGGGAGTGGTGGGCTGTCTTCACAGAGCTGAGACATTCAATCGGTTATGAACTTGAACCCTGTAACCAGAGCCAGCTGACGAGGCTGCAATCTAGTGTTCCTGACCTAGAATGGGATTAAAAACATCAATTTGGGATATAGGGTTTTTAGATTTTTTTCCTTTTATTTACTTCTCCCACTAAAATGTCTCTTTTATTGATATTTTAATCATATGAGCAATTTTTAAAAATTAAATAGCCCTTATTCAGAGACAACGTTTACCAAACATTTGACCTCTTTAAACAGCCCGGGATAGTGATTTTTTTAGTTGTACTTTTCATAAAAGTTTCTCTAATAGGCAAAATTACTATTGTTTTCCCATCCTATACATGTCTGCCTTCTAACCAGCATCTAAGGTTGACAATTGTTAGACTCCTACTTTTTGCAAAGAGTTGCAGAAGATTGGAGTAATCGGAAGCATAACTGGCCCTCAAAATTTATAAACAGCACCAAAAGTTCACAATGCAAAACAACAGTATGGGTGATTCCCTAAGGCTGTGTATAATTATTTCCTAAATAATTATATTAATTATTTTATATTAATTATATTAATGCCAATGTCAGAGAGAGAAGACTTCAAGTAGTCCAAGTTAGATGGAAAAGGAAAGATAGGTATAGACTTACAGCAACTTGCAGGGTCCTGAGTTGGTCCCGCAGCCCCATGCTGAATGGGGTCCCACAGACCTATGCTGAGTGGGTCCCATAGACCCATGCTGAGAATGATAGGGGAAGGGAAGAGCTGTGGCTTAGATGTATTCTGGCTGGCCTTTGAAGGGTGGGAAGATTTAGACAGCAGGCAGAGATTTTAGGAGGAGTTGTGTTTTTAAGGGGACAGGTGAGAACACACAATTCCATAGCTAGACACCACGCTTACCTATTGTATCAGAGTAAAAGCTAGAAGGAATGGCATACGTGTATGGAAAACTTTAAGTCACAAGGCAAGGATCTAAGCTTTCTCTTGGAGAAGTTCATTTTTACTCTTTTTAAAAGATGCATTTAATTATGTATGTATGCATGTGTGTATGTATGTATGTATATGTATGTATGTGTGTGTGTGTGTGTGATATATACTGTGTGTGCAGGTGCCTTCGGAGGCCAGAGTCATCAGATCCCCCTACGTACTAGCAGCCAAACTCAGACCCTTTGCAAGAAGCCCTGTGCCACTGAACCAGCCGTCTCTCTAGCTCTTACTTTCTACCTTTACATGTTGTAAGTTCTGTTAGAAGCTGGAGTTAGTGTGAGGCGTTATGGGTTATGACTGTTGACCATAACCCCAGCACCGAGGAAGCTGAAGCAGGAGGGTGACAAGTTTGAGGCTGGCCTGGACTACCCAGCAAGAAACAAGAAATCGAGTCTACACTGCATCTTTCTGGAAATTATAAGATAGGCGATTGGGCATGAAGGCTACTTTGTACTGTGATTGGTGTGGGGTGGGGCCCTGAGTTGGGTAACCATCCGTGGTTCCAGCGCCTTTTGAAGATGTTGGTTTACGTCCTCCAGGAGTTAGGCCAAGGTGAGGCAAGGTGGAGTAGCAGCTTGGCACTGTGAAGATTTGTTGACTCCCTGTTCTCTCATAGTCAGAGCTTCCAACATAGTCGCGGGGAAAATAGGGAGACGGGGTCTACCTTCAAAACACTACTGCCTCACAGTGTCTGCTATACTGCCATGTCTAAGGCGCACCACCGAACTAACTAATGCCCTAAGAAAGAATTTAGATGAGCGAGAGAACAGAGTCATGGGATGTGGTACATATATGCTTCCCTGGGAATGTGAAGGCTACAATGGTGGTTTGTGGAGGGCAGAATTCTGAGGGAGAAGGTACTTGGTGAGACTAGGCTAGTTGCTGAAGCAGTAGGAAGACGCAGTCATGGTTTAGCAGGTCTGGGCGAGAGTTAGTAATCTAAATTCCCCAGCGTTCAGTGCTCTCATTTGTAACTTTAGGACCCTGACCTTAATTAGCCTGAAGATGTGTCTCACTTTAGAAATCCGAGTATCTCAAAGCCTTTTACCCCGGAAGCATTAGTGAGTACTGGTGGATTTGAAGTCAGAGGAAGGCCTTAATTTTATCACTGTCATGGCAGACATTATGAGGGCAGTAGTGTTTTGTAGGTAGACCCCCATCTCCATATGACATTGTCCACGGATGAGATATTTAGGGATTTGTGAAACTCCATAGTAAAAATTTGAATCGTTTTCTGATGCTTTCAAAACTGACATCCGTTGGACATGACTATGCAGTTTTCCCTCTCAGGCCAAGCGAAACAGAAACACAGGAGTACAACAGAGTGAAAACGTGAGTTTGAAGGCCAGGTCCAGAGATGATCTACATTTTGTCTTATTATCCCAGCCTGTTCCTGGGTTGGCAATAGCAGGGGACAATGTGGTGGCATTCCTCATAAGCACAGCATAATAAACAGCCTGCCCTGTGTGTGTGACCTTTAGACATAGATAACCACAGCAGGTGAGCTTCCCGCTGGTGGTTTTACAGACACAGCTAGGACAAGGGCTAGCTGGACTGGAATGTCGTCAGATCCTCCTCTCACTTCTAAAAGACCTCTCTGAGGTTAACCACTGAGCCAAGTGTTCAGTGCTGTTTCAGATAAAGCCTCCGTGCCTCCAGTGAGAACTGCCTGTAGCCAGCATGTCTTGATGCTGCACTGTGGGCCTTCCAACCCGTGTGGCTCAGTCCCGTCGAACTTGTCACGTGGTCTCTTTCTCTGAGTGCATGCTGTGGACAAGTAGGTGAGAACACCGTGTTCACGAACAATATGACTTCAAGTAGGGAACACTGGGTTGGTTCAGAATAATTATTTTAGTCAGTCGCAATTTGTAGAAACGTCTACAAGGTCATCATAGCTTGAGACCTTTAACCCCATGTATTCTTTAATAGAATTTCTGCGGCCAGATAAGAACACCAAGGCTGCGGGAGGAGCATCATTTCTGTTTGTCCACTCAGACTCCAGTGACAAAGACTAACTGTAGGTGCAGTGAAGAGACCCTTCTGTCCAGAGTTAAGGTTAAATGTGGCAGTGGCAGGGCCAGCTGACCCACTCTAGGGCATGGCTCTCACTGTGCTGACTTTGTCTTGTTCTCTTGGATCTGGTCTCCAAGCTTCTTAGAGCAGTGATTACACAGAATGGCTTTTTGGCTGAGTGCTGCAGAATCAGTGAGGTTTCCCGAAGCCTTATGCTTTTCTTTAGAACAATATGAGGAAAAATGGAGATGCTTACAAACAAACAAACAAACAAACAAACAAACAAACAAACAGTCCAACTTAGACTGAAGGGTCTGGGTTTTGTGACCTGACCTGAAATGATATTTATCAATCCAACTTCTGAAAGGCCTTGTCCTTATATGGCTCTATCGGATTCTATCAGATAGGTCCATTGGTAGTGCTGAGGGCCATGTATTGATTCCGATAAATGGGGACATGCATGCAGCTGTGTTCACATGGGGAGGGATGGGCGGAGCTGGGGAGCTATTTTAGTTTAAATCTCCAAACCCTAGTGAAAAGTAGAAAGCAGGTTGTCAAAAAAAAAAAAAAATACTGTCAAAATAAGTAAATTGCACACGTCCCCAGAGCAGATTAGGGTCAACATCCGGGTACCAAAAGCTTTGAAAATTCTGCCATTATTCCTTTTCTGTCTTTTTGGGGGGATACATTTAAAGTTCTCTAGTGCTGGCCTAAATGAACATTCTGAACTTGGATTATTGGTGCCGTAGTAAAGATGCCACTGTCCAGGAAGGTAAATTAAGACATGAGGCTGAAGGCAGCTCCCTTCCTTAATAGCATCCTCCCATGTGTGCCGAATTTCTCTGGAGAGAGATTCATTTCCAAGACACTTCGTCCATCCGCCCTTTATCAACCGTTGGCCTGCCAGCATGGGGGACCGAATACGGAGGGAAATTATCAGGACAGGTTGTAATCTTGGAAATCTCCCTGGCGAGGGGGAAGCATACAGAAGCTGGTGAGTTTCGTGTTCCTTGGAGCTGAGACCAAGTATAGCTTCCTGCCCTCCAATGTGTTCGCACACAGCCCATGTCTATAGAGAGCGACACAGAGAGTACCCGAGCACAGCAGAAACACCGGGCACTGCTCAAGGCTTTTAATTTGTGCTGCACAAGGACCACGCGCTTCTCCTTTTGCGGAAAGAACCCTCTCCCACCTTACCTTCCTTTAGATTGGCCTGCTAACCTCTTGTTACTAAAACCCATAACCTTGCATGACTTAACTCCCTTCTTCTGTTTCTTTCCTTCCTTTTGCCTCTGTTCTTAAGCTCCTCAACGTGCCACTGATAGTGTGGACAATAGGTACTTAGTGGTTGGTTTCTTCTCACCGGGGGCCATCTTTGGTATTTGCCGAAGGCCATCTCTGCTCTTCTCTGCATTCCCAAGGCCTGATTCCAGAGTACAGACGAGACCCAAGACACAGTGAAGTAAGGAACATTGCCTGCACATCCTTTCCCAGAGATACTGGGTGCAATTTTCTACCTCGTGTCTCTGAGAGGAACATCTTCCCCACGTGAGGACATTTTATCTGTTTACATTCTCCAAGCTTTCTCAAGGCCCTTTCAAATCACAAACGACACTCTCTAGAGAAAGTGTGACGACTCCAGAAGACAGAATTTGAGGTAGCCTAGGCTTTCCTGTAGAGATGTTTCAGCGAGAATTTCACAAAGCAGCTGGGGTCAGAGAGCCAGTGGCTCTTACAACCACACATGCCTGAGATCCTAGAATGAGAGCCCTTAGGCCAAAGGAAACACCAGCCTCTTGTGGGGAATTTCATTTATTTTGGTCCAGGGACTAGAAGGAAGAAGAAAGTTATTTTGGGAGGGAAGAGGGGTGTATGTTTATATTTTTAGGAAAACTGTTTTGAAAATTGTAGGACTAAGATCTTTTTTAGTGTTCCTATTTTATTAAAAGTAATACTAATTCCGGCCATATTAAATATATCGTCTCTCAAATATCAATGCCAAATTAAGTTCTCAAATAAAATCCTTGTAGTCTTTTATATTTCTAAGTTATAGAGAGACATTTGTTTCTGTTTCATCCTTGTTTGGTTTAATTCTTTTAGAATTTGGTTTATTTTTATTTACGCATATGTGTGTATGAGAAAGAGGAGGGGGGAGGTGCATGGGGCGGCCTGCAGAGGTCAAATGAATTGGACCCTCCCTGGAACCAGAGTTAAAGGCATTTTTAAGCTAGTATGGGCGCTCAGAACTGAACTTGGGTCTTCAGCAACACTTTTGAGAGTCCATACGACTGTAGGTGCGTGGTTTTAACCAAAATCTGTTTGTCTGCCTACCTTCCCAGAAGCCACATCTATTACTCACGGACTTTGATATACCAGTATGTAGGTAACACAACAACAGAGTTTTAAGGCATGGTATAACTCACTCCTGGAGTTTTTTCCTAACCAATTCCTTACAAGAAGCCTTGCAAGAATTAATTTTATTCATGAAAGCCAGGATTGTTCAATTCTTGCACATTGAAGCCATCACCCATGGGCGCCATCATCCATGGGCCACACGTTATCAGTAACAATACTGATATTTCTGTATACTACTACCTTGGAGTACTTCTGAGAAGCGTCCAGGCTGTTTAGACTTACAAGCATCTGCTAATGGAGAAAGTGTTTTAAAACAAGACAAAATGAAAACAAACAAACCACTGTGTGCATGAATTGAATCTAGGTGAGAGGAAGGTTTTTCCCGACTGGTTGCTTTACCCTTTTCCTTGTGCCTTAGGTCAGGTAGGCCACAGAATGGAGCTTGGCTGTATGAAAGCCAGCCTCGGTCCAAAGGCAGGCCTGTGATGGCAGAGACCGGAGTTGTTGAGCTTCATGTCTATCTACACTTTCCAGTCCCCACCTTGTCTCTCTGCCTCAATTGCAGAGTCCCACAGAAAAGCGGCTCGCATAAGGCCTGCTGCTACCATAATTCTCTGAGACTCCTCTGTCTGACTGTTCGTTTTAGAGGTGTGAGTTCTCCCATTAAGAAAACAGAAGCCCCAATCCATGTGCCTTCGGAGTTAATAGCGTATTGTTGATCGTCACGATACCGAATGCGTGTGAGCAGAGGGATGAGGACAGTCTGTGATGCTTGACTTCCAGATACCTTCGTGTCAAATGTGGCATCTCTGTATTTTTAGCAGCCACACTGAAGGATGAAGAGGTGTTAACAGTAGCCCAAGGACACTGATAGATTAGAAATCACTTTTTTTTTCTTTTTTTTTTTTTCCGGAGCTGGGAACCGAACCCAGGGCCTTGCACTTGCTGGGCAAGCGCTCTACCACTGAGCCAAATCCCCAACCCCTAGAAATCACTTTTAAGTTTTCTTTCTTCTCCCCTTCCAGTGGGCTGTGTATTAACAATCATTACTGAGAAACATAGCAGATGGGCCAGCAGACCGATTAGTTATTTATACATACATATATACATGTATATGTGTATGATTAGTTATTTATACATACACACATATATATACATATATATATACACATATATATACATTTCTTTATGGAGCTTAGATATATCTCTTCAATAAATGGAAGTCATTCTTGTCTTGGCTTCCCTTTTTAATCAGAAGTACAAAAGGGGCCACTTCACTCTGGTCTGTTAATAATGCAGCTACACCCTTGCCTTAACTGCTGTCTTCATAGCTCTCTGTGTGCCCATTGCAGTCAGAATTTGATTTCTCTCCAGTCCTGCAAGGCTCGTGTGGACCTTCATGTCCATGTTCTTTCCTGGCTTCAGTTTCTTTATGAGGTTTATCTTTTTTTTTTTTTTTTTTTTTTTTTTGGTTCTTTTTTTTGGAGCTGGGGACCGAACCCAGGGCCTTGCGCTTCCTAGGAAAGCGCTCTACCACTGAGCTAAATCCCCAGCCCCTCATTTTTTTTTAATTCACTTTTTTTTTCCAGAGGTGTTTTTCTTCACAAGAATATTATCTCAAATATTTTGGCGTTCCTGTCCAAAATGAAAAGGTCTTTGATTGATTGGTACAAGGTAAAGTTACCTATAACATTATGTAATCAAAAATCTTTCACTGTAGCCCTTTTGTTTAAACAAAGGGGTTATTTATCTCTTGGACTGTCCTCAAAAATAGTTTTTTTTTTGTTCTAGTTTTAAGTTTTATGAAAGTGATTTTTTTTTTGAAAAATGAAACCCTGCTTCTCCTAATTTTTCCTTGTGATGGGTATGTGTATAAAATTCGTGCATGCATACGGGTGGGATTTTCCACGGCGTGCCGTGAGTTAGTGTGGAGAACTTGGAGGACTTTGAAACATGATATGGGGAGAGGATGCACATGCAGGCTCACACACTTTTAAAGTCCTTCATTAAAAAAAAAACCGAATTAGATTCATACATTTGCTAATGGATTTTATAAAAATTATGGAAATGGTCTATAAAAATGGCATTGAATTAGGTTAGGTCATGGTATTGTGGTGCCCACATTTTGAGGACATTATAGATGATATGAACCCTCCCCCCTCAGTCATTTGAAGAGAGTTATACACAAAGCCATAAGCAATTAATTTGACTCTGTGTTTTCTGAGACGCTTGATGGCCCTGTCTCATAGCTTGCTTAAAACCATATGAACCTGTGAGTGAGTCAGTTTTAGAAGTGTCCATCAAACTTCAAAGAGGTGCTTCAGTTCAGTTCTCACACTGTGATCCGCAACTTCAAGCCATAGCTCGCTGTTAATAACGATGTGTGAAAATGTTTGCACCAGAGCCTTGCCTCTGAGTGCTGTGGGGGCTGGGAAGGAACTCAAGCAAAACTGAAAGAAAGGTGGAAGCCGAAAGGAAGCTGATGTTTATGTGAACCAAAGGGGAGTTCTCCTGAGCAGGTGATCCGAGCCCTCTTAGGGAGAAGTTTCTAATGTCCTCTCAGAAAGATATCTTAAGTTGACTGAGAGTAAGTGGAGATGAAACTTTGACATTCGACACTGGTATAAAAGGTTAGTGTGTTTTGCAGTTCAAAGGCGTTTTAATGATGGTTCTTCAGTTGTGGTCTGGTCTCAACCCCAGCACCTCCCTAGGCTCACTTTCTCAAAGCTGAGTCAGGTGCCTGTGAGGTGAACGCCCTGTCATCCTGTTTTCAATCTGCAGAAGCCTGGACCACACTGCTGTGAAGCTGGTCTAATTGCCTCCTCCACTGATCATTTATATTCTGTGGGGGCAGAGAGGAAAATCATATTTCATCTTGCTTACCACCGTGTGCTTGGTACCTACCAATCACAGTCTATTACTAAGGAGTTTTCAATTAACGTCTGCTAATTAAATGATTGAATGATTGGACAAGTGCTTGTGACATATTCAAAACTTTTCCTCTGTGATCCGTGCATGATTAACTTTACAAATTAGAGGTGTGCCCCTCAAATGACTCCAGTACCATCAAAGGGGTAAACTTATTAAAATATATTTTCAGTATGCTTGTAAAACTTGAAAATGTCACTTTTAAAATCAAAATAATGCTGTAAGCTATAGTGTTATTTCAGAAATAAACTGCACACGGACTGGTGATGGAGAGCCAGTTCCTACTGAGGGACAGTGCTTATTAAAGCGTAATTAACTGGATGTGGTGACACAAGCCCTCAGTTCCATCTAGGGAGAGGCTGAAACAGGAAGATCGCTTGAGCCCAGGAGTTCAAGGTCTCTCTCGCCCCTCTTTTCCTCTACCTTCCCCCCTCCCTGTGTGATACATACTGAATACTCTCTATATACAATATATATTATCTATTATAGTATAAGTACAGTTCAAAGGAGTTGTTATAGTATATAGTATATGTATATAGTATATTATATACTATATAGTATATAGTATATGTATATAGTATATTATATACTATATAGTATATAGTATATGTATATAGTATATTATATATAACATATATGATATATAACATATATAACACATTATATATCATATCATATATAATGTATATAATATATAACATACATATGTATATAACATATAACGTATATAATATATCACATAATATATAATGTTGTATATGATATGTAACACATATAATATATATACATATATAACACATATAATATATAATGCATATATACTATGTAGGTATATATTATATATAATATATGATATAACACACATAATATATAATGCATATTACATAATATAATATATATAATATATAACATATGTAACATGTATATATTATATAATGTGTATATGTTATGTATATAGTGGACATTCATATATAACTAAACTGAAAAACGCCTTATAAAATCATTTGAATGAATACAAATTATGTTCAGTATCCTTGTTAACCTGACCCTCACTCACTCTATACTCGACTAACATAGGTCTCCTTTTAAGAACCATCTGGCATGTTTTGTCTTTGTCAGCCTGAAGCAATACGTTCGTTTGTTTTCCACATAACTTTAACTCTTTACGTCCTACTGCATTTTGAATGTGAGCACAGCTCTGAAGAGTGAGGAACACCTTAATGCTACTCGGGGTCAGGAGGTTACTCCTGTCAGCTCCCCACGTTACAGAGGTCTCTTCTCACCTGTGGTCTCAGTATCCATGGTTTCAGTTACTTGAAGTCCACGAAGATCCTAAGAGTCCTGACTCGTTCTGTAGAGAACAACAGGTTCCCATGAGCTTCTGCGCGGTATCCTGGTTCCCACTTACTAGTATTCACCGTCTCTTGCTTACAGTGGCTAATCTGTAAAGTGATTTTCGTTGTAAATATGTGTATAAGGAGAAGCATGGTTATGTGCCATGTTGGTACTGCTCCATTTCCATCTGGTGAGGGTCTCAAACATTCACACCTGGACAAGAGTAAGGCTTCAGAAGTCTTTGAAAGAAACCACACGGGAAGCATGAAATTTCAAATGTGAAGTTGGAACAGAGAGCAAAGCGGAACACCTGAGGTGACTGGGGAGGACGTGGTGAGAACCCCAGTGATTGTGTTAGTACATTTCTCTTTTTGTTTTCACTTGATTCTGAAGAGGTGGCGAGAGGCACAGAGAGAGGTTTCGGTCTGTGTGGTTTGTCTCCCCCATGCCCGTGTGAGGTGGTTTGCTCGTAGACTTCCTTCTTGGAAAGGAAGGGGCATCCATCCACACCTGTGACCTCCTCCTCTGCTGCTGAGCTGAGGACAGGGCTGATGCCAGGCTGAGAAGGGGCTGGCAGAGTCCAGAAACCTCAGCCGCAATGGCTGGGCAAGGGACTGCAAGAACTCTTAGCTGCTGCAGCCTGGGGAGGATTTCTCATCTCCTTATCTCTTGTTTCTATGGTGGTTTTTCAGAGACTAAACAAAGAAGGCAGGGCATAGCCGTCCTACTGTCCTATGACGTATGATGCTCACTTTATTAAGTCGGGTGGAGGCGGCAAGCCACGCCTTCTCCGGGATCTTCACACAGCACTAACTGTGCTGGCCTCCTCCTGCCCTGACCCTTCTGGAGCAAGCACACAAATGTGCTCTGTCTTTCCCCAGCCCAGGCCTTAGTTCATCTGCTCCTCACGTCTGCACGCGGTCGCCGCGTTCTCAGACTGGCCAGCTTCTACCAGATCCTTACTACCCCCGAAGAAATACCACTTCCTCTGTCTAGTCGCTGCTGCTGCTGCCCAGTCAGCATGTGGGCTGCTCTTTCGAATCGTACGTTGCCAGAGATTCGGCCACAGCCTTGTGCGTGCGTGCGTGCGCTTTTTTTTTTACTGTCAGCAGCTCTACCCTGTCAGGCTCCTGGGAAGTAGAGTTGTTTCAGAGACATTTCTGCTAAGTAATGAAGTAGCTTGCGTGTGTGAGGGTTAGTGTGTACGTCCAGAAGCCCAGATTCTGTATAGTCTTAAAAGAATGAAATGTGTTCATTTAAGGTCCCCTGGTGTGTGAAGGAGGTGTTAGCATTAACCCTCTAGGAGACAGAGCATCACGGTCTGTAATGTTTCTCCGAGCACCTTTATACTTTCTCCTCATGATCAGTGACAAGAGAATGAACCGCACTATTATATACATGAGGTAGCTCATGTTGTGGTCATAGTTTCACTGTAGCTCATGTTTGCGTGGACTGGTTTTGCATCATGACCTTTGAATTTAATCTTGTTCGTTACATTAACTGGGTTGTTGAGAAGGTGTTCTTGGCTGAGGTTATGGCTTACATGATCAGATGTCTATATCCATTGATATCCTTTGCGTTCCAGGAAGGGCTTAGGGGCCAGCAGTCCTGGAGAAAGGTGAAGCTTACAGGTCATGTTTTGGTAGTGCCCTCTGCAAGACTTGGCAGGCTGGACTGTTCATAGCAAGGATGGGGATGGTGCTGGCAGGACGTGGATGCTGGGGAGGGTAAAGGACGCCGTTTCCTCGGTTTTGCCGGGGCCTCGAGGAGCCGAGGGTTACGTGGATAATGGGTGGATGTAGGCAGAGGGCTGGATAAGAGCCGTATTTCAGCAGGGATAGCTTGTAGGCTGTAGTACCTCATTTACAGGGCTGGAGTGGCTGGATGGGACAGATGACAAAACCCAGCCAAAACAAGCAACAGTGTCTGAGTGCACTGAGCAGCCACCTTCCCTGTGGCAGGGCAGGCAGTCTCACTTCCGTCAGAACGAGGGGCAGCTCTGAGTGGTTTTTTCATAAGCAGTTCTATGCCTTTATGAGAGACAAGTTCACCTACAAGCCATGCCGGGGACTAGACAGGCTGGCTGAGCTCTGCTTTTCTCCATCGTCCTACATGTACAATTCAATCCTTAAAACGGAGAGTGAGCACAGCCAGTCTAATTCTTGACTCAGGCCAACTCCAGATGCATAACCGAGCCCATGGCACCGTCTTGGGAAGAAAGGCGGTCTCCTGAGTCAGATAAAACCTAGCGTTGGCCTGCAGCTAGAGGTGCAGCAAGGTACAGTGTGGCCCTCGCCAGTGCGCTCTGCTTGCTGGCGATTCCAGAAGGCCAGCCAGTCCGTAAGCACCTTGGATGCTGTGTGACACCCAGTCATTCTCATTCCTGGAGGGCTCTGTCCCTCTCTTGAAAATGGTTCCTTCCCAGCGTGCGGCATATGCAGCATGCCTTCCTGGGTTGCTGTCTGAGCATGGATCAAGAGGGGATGCCCACCACACTGTACTGAGTGAGGAAGGCAGGGATTGGAGTGAGGAAGGCAGGGATTGGGCTATGGAATGGCGGCCAGCCACTACCCCTGGGCTGCAATACCAGGTGTGCAGTCTTCCTTTCTGACCCCAGCTTTCTCTTCTTGCAGGTGCACACCCTGTTGCCAGCACCACCACAAGGTGGATTTCCTCTGTGCTTGAAGAGAGAGAAAACAATGTCCCCGCGCCTGTAGAGATGATTTGCAGTTCAGCCCAGCTGAAGCTGACTGAATGAGCTATGGGCTGTGCCTCTGCCAAGCATGTTGCTACTGTTCAAAACGAGGAGGAAGCACAGAAAGGGAAGAGCTACCAGAACGGGGATGTGTTTGGCGGTGAGTGTTCCCATGCTTTCCTCCCGGCCCGGCCTGGTGGGTTCTGGGCCAGGCCCTCTGGCGACAGGAAGTGACCAGACCGATCCGTGCCTTCTGCTGTTGGGTCAGAGATGGGTGAGAATGGGCGGCGTCAGTGCAGTCCCTTCCTCTTCTCAGTCGATGTCATTAGTATCCAGGGAGGCTTGGAGACAGTCAGAGAGGTTTTATGTCACCTCCACCTAGAGAACTAGGGAGGCTCAAGTCGTCGAGGTATCAGGCAAGGATGCGTGTCCTCAGGGGCGACAGCTGAAAACATGGGCCCAAAGTGCGGCGAAGGGAGGTTTGTGAATGGAAAGGCGGGTGTGTTCTAGAGTTAATAGAGTGAATCCATATTTAATACTTCAGCGGAGGATAATTTCAGTATACTTAGTGCAAAGGTCACACAAATTGCCTCTTCCCTAAGCCCAAATAATTAAAAAAACAAAAAAGGCAGCTTTTAAACACCAAGCTGCTTCACAACTAACACTCAGATGTCTTCAGTAGCTCTCACAACTCTGGGTCTTCATTTCTGGGAAATCAACAGAATAGTGTTCTGTTTGCCCCTTCAGTCAGCCTGTGGCCTCCATTGAACCACAAACCCCTCCCCACAGAGGCTCACCAAGCCTAGGTCACTCTGGGGCATTACCTTCCTAGCCACTTACTGAATTTTGAGCTTCTTGACTTTGGGTTTGTCCTTCGAAAGATCAATTTCTTCTTGATGGAGTGTGTATATTCTGGTTATAATATAGGGCACATGGAGCAGGTTTGGTTAAATGACTTTAACAGAAAAGTCCACTGCCTGAAAATATACATTAAAAAAGTAACAAACAGGGGTTGAGGATTTAGCTCAGCGGTAGAGCACTTGCCTAGTGAGCGCAAGGCCCTGGGTTCGGTCCCCAGCTCCGAAAAAAAAAAAAAAAAAGTAACAAACAACACCGTTTCCTTTCTTGCTGGGTAAGGAATCTCACCAAGAGTTCTCTCATCCCCAGTTACTCAAACAGTGCTGTCCCTTGTACGATGCCTAGCTGTGAGTGTATGTATGCGTGCACACATGCCTGTGAGGGAGTGTATGTGTAAAAGTCACATCCCCCAGTCCCCAGTCACTCTCAGTGTTGTCAGTTGTACAGTGTCTAGCTGTGCATGGGTGCACATACCTGAAAGTGTGTGCATGTGTGTGGAGACCAGAGGATGATCTTAGATGCCTACACTTAAGCGCAGTCCACCTTGGGTAGTTTTGTTTGTTTGTTTGTTTGTTTGTTTGAATGAGTGTCTCACTGGCTGGGCAAGTTCCAGGGATCTGGCCTGTCTCCATGTCTCCCCAGTGCTAGGAGTATAGGCTTGTGCCACCAAGCTTGGCCTTTTGGTATGAGTTATGGAGAACAAGACTCAGGTCTTCATGCTGTAAAGCAAGCTCTAAACTGACTGAGCCATGTCCCCAACCCTGGCCTTCGATTCACTGTAATGATTGTTCTTGAACTGGGATTCCTACTGTTGCATTGCCATGTTCTCTAATGAATGAGAAGTTTTATTCCTATAACAAATTTGTTGTGGTAACTGCCTGGAGGATTTAAAGGATACGGGAAAATAATGGATATTTGAGCATCTTCATAAAGCCAGATACCAGCTCACTGAAACCTCACCGAATGGGAAAACAGCTAATTGGAGCTGGAGTCATTACTGTGACCCTTTCAAACTTTACATCTGAGAGGAAATGATCCGTCATCAAAGACATTTTTAAACTAGCCTTGGCGATGGTCTGTCATGATCACTTTCATGGTGGAGCTACTCCAGCAGGAGCTGTTACCATATGTCAATACCGGGAGGCATTCGCATTCATCTTCATGTTGGATTTTCACAACAATCCTGTGAAATATGTGCTGTCTCAATTTGCATATGTAGAGGCTGAATCACAAAAAGCTGGCTGCTTCCAAGCTGCCCAGCCATTCTGCGTCAGTACCCGCGTATCTGGGGTCCTGGTTCACCACCGTCCCATGCTCCCATTGCAGGATAGCGTTTAAGGCCTTTTGCGAAACATCATGGAGATTACAGAGGCAAATATTGCATAGCTCTTGCTATCCAAGACTTTGTAGGAGGATGAGGAAGTGTTGTGAGACAAAATAAACCAAATAGCAGAAGATACCTATCATAGTAACTTTAAAGGCAGAATCAGAATGAATTATTTTCTCCCATAGACACACACACACACACACACACACACTCTCTCTCTCTCTCTCTCTCTCTCTCTCTCTCTATATATATATATATATATATATATATACACACATATGTGTATACATATGTGTATACATATATATATATCACATATGTGTATATGTTTATATATATGGGGAATGAAGTAAATATACATATGTATATGTATATTCCTTCTCCCTCCTCTCTCTCTTTCTCTCTCTCTCTCTATATATATATATGTATATATATTCTCCATATATCTAAGTGTATACACACATACACACACATATATACATAATTTATATATTATACATAGATATATTTACTTCTTGACCACAATTCTCTCCCTCTTTTTCTCCTAGTCCTTCCTCTCACTCCTTAGCCCCAGCTGCCACATCCAATCTTCCTCCATTTCTTTTCAGAAAATGGCAGTCCTCCCTCCTATGGCTATCAGGCAGCCGTGGCACATCACTTTGCATCTCCTCTCCTCTTAAGGAGCGATGAGGCAGCCGGGTAGGAGGAAGGAGCCCCAAGGGCAAGCAACAGCATTGGACAAGCCCCTGCACCTGCTGTTAGGAGTCCCACAAGAAGGCCAAGCTGCACAACTATGACATTTGTGCAAAGGGCCTAGGGACTCACAGTGGCTCACAGAGACTCGGCCAGCAACCAGGCAGCCTGTGTGAGTGGATTCATTATAGAGGTGGCAGGTAAACCCGGCCTGGAAGCGTCTGAACTTGTTGGATATAAGATCTAGGAGAGAGCTGGGTAAGGAAAGGCTTGAAGTAATACGAGACATATTCAAGAATTAGAAAGAGTCCAGCTTGAATGGAGCATAAAATATAAGTGAAGAAATCCAAGTCAGGGTTAAATCGTAGGAAAGGCATATTAAATTACAGTGGGTGATACTAGTATACAGTGTTTGTAGTCAGCTAGTCAGCTGTTGCTGGGTAGACTCTCGGTGGGGTGCAACAGCCAGAGCTGGTTTTATCGCTGAGTCAGCTGGGTGCCATTTAACCCCTCCCTCACCCTCCTGGTCCTGTACACCGCATGCCACTGAGGGCAAAGTCTCCTTCCTAAGACTGCGAGACTGTGAACCGCACAGATAGGCGGTCTCTAGGGACAGTTATCCTGCGTCACACCTCACTAGACAAAGCAGATGGCAGAGGCCCAGAATCAAGAGGGAGAAGTGCGTGCTGACCGTAGTATTGCATTCGTAGCAAGGATGTGCATGCAGGGAGCAGCTAGAATTTGGGGCATCCAACTATTCCAGGTCTACATAGTTCCTGCTAGCTCTGTGCACCCGTGCCGTTCAAATCTAAGAAGTACAGATAAAGAAGCGGCTGTTGTTGTTTTTAACATCTCCCTAATGCTGAAGCTTTATTTACCCCACTATTAATCATCTGGTCAGTTCCGGTTACATATTTACAAGTTTGTAGTATAATGTTAAGTAAAGCAGAAACACAAAGGTGAGCAAACCTTCACCCGTCACCAGAGATTCCTTCCTAGGGTTAGGCAGTAGAATTCCCAGAACTCAGTGTTGAAGTAAACACCCATATGTTGCTGGGTGCTGCAGCTTAAATATGACAAGGTGCACCCTGCTTCTGTCTCTCTGTTTGAACTAGTTTGCAAGAAGAAGGTCTCCTATCCCATTGTCACCACAGACAGTACAAGATAACTGTCTGCTTGTTATTAGCCATTTAACATCCTGTCACACAGGGGGTCAGTGCTCTGTATCTGTGCAGTAAATGACCTCCAAGTCAGCGTCATGATGCAGCGTTGATACATTGTTTCTCTTTGGTGGATCTCCTGGGAGCCCTTTTTTCAAAGAGAGGTAGAGAGCCCTCAAGGAGATGAGAACGACTCACTGTCACACAGCATCCGAGGTGGTGCTGGATTGGCTGGGGCTCTGAAATCACCATCGAGCAAAGCACACCGGCGAGAGCCACATACACACACAACAGTACTCTACTGTCCAAAATGGCCTCCGGCCCCTGCTACAGTTCTCTCTTCCCATAGAGTTGCCTAACTTTGCAAGCAGCTGCTCTCATCCATGTGGGGAAGGCTGCCCAGTGTCGTCTCTAATGCCTTCATCTCCTCAAATGCTATATCAAGGGTCGACTGTTGGGCGAGCCTTTTCTGAGGACTGCAAAGCTTCTCTGTCTCCTCAGCCCAGTTTTATCTGTCCTACGCATGTGTGTTTTTGTTGATGGGTATGATCTCTCTTATAAGCTGGTTAGCAAGCTGTGGGTAGGAGATGCACGGTCTTTAGAGGACCCAGGTTTCCAGAAAGCTAAGCGCAGGATGAAGAGGGGATGGCCAGAGATCAGGTTGAACGCTGACCCTTCCCTCCCCACTTTGTAACTAAACTGGCTCTGACCGCTGCTGAGTTTGGTTTAAGGAGCACCCGATGTTTCCACCAGCCCTTTAAATAGAGATGCATGGACGATTGCAGTCCAAGTCTTCTGGATGATATTGTAAGGCCAAGCAGCCGGCAAGCAACCGGAACCCGGCTGCTATCCCTCACGTGGACTTAGTTATATTCTCATGCTTGACAGTCCATGCATTGGAATATGGCATCCACGGCTACCTGTTTAAATTGTAGGGACCAATTTGTCAGGGCCATGTTGAAGATTAAATGATAGGCTGCTCCCGGTGTATTCAGAATTGCAGAGCAGTGGGAGGCAAAGTAATAATTCATTGTGTATCTCTCATAATTTTGATTGCACAAAGTGAAGATTCATTAAGGACACTTTGCTCATAAGATAATTACAGAGAGGATAATGTGTCTCTGTGTGGGGCCGTAGCCATTAGCCACATGTGATTCTGATGATGTGGCCGGGCCTGAGATACTTTTCCATTTTGTAATAAATGAAGAGACTAATGTGGAAAATAACATGAAATAGCTCATTCATCACTATCGATCATATATTCAAATGGTGATTCGGGTCCATCAGATTAAATAAACTGTATTATTAAAATTACTTGCACCTGCTGTTTTCTTAATGCAGCCACTAGGAATGCTAAGAAGCCAGTTTAGGCATGGCGGCACCTCCCTTTAATTCCAGCATTTGAAAGGGAGAGACGGGTGGATCTCTGAGCTTGAGGCCAGGCTGGTCTACGTACTGAGTTCTAGGACTGGCAAAGCTACATAATGAGACTCTGTATCAAAAACCACCACCTCCTCCTCCTCCTCCTCCTCCTCCTCCTCTTCCTCCTCCTCCTCCTCCTCTTCCTCCTCCTCTTCCTCCTCCTCTTCCTCCTCTTCCTCCATACCACCACCACCTCCTCCTCCTCCTCCTCACCACCACCACCTCCTCCTCCTCCTCCTCCTCCTCCTCCTCCTCACCACCACCACCTCCTCCTCCACCACCACCTCCTCCTCCACCACCACCACCTCCTCCTCCTCTTCCTCCTCTTCCTTCCTCCTCCTCCTCCTCCTCCTCCTTCCTCCTCCTTCTCCTCCTCCTCCTCCTCTACCACCACCTCCTCCTCACCACCACCTCCTCTTCCTCCTCCTCCTCTTCCTCCTCCTCTTCCTCTACCACCACCACCTCTTCTTCCTCCTCTTCCTCCTCCTCACCACCACCTCCTCCTCCTCCTCTTCCTCCTCCTCTTCCTCCACCACCACCACCTCTTCTTCCTCCTCTTCCTCCTCCTCTTCCTCCACCTCCTCCTCCTCCCCCTCCCCTTCCTCCACCTCCTCTTCCTCCTCCTCCTCTTCCTCCTCTTCCTCCACCACCACCACCTCTTCTTCCTCTTCCTCCTCCTCCTCCTCCCCTTCCTCCACCTCCTCTTCCTCCTCCTCCTCTTCCTCCTCTTCCTCCACCACCACCACCTCTTCCTCCTCCTCTTCCTCTACCACCACCTCTACCTCCTCTTCCTCTTCCTCCTCCTCCTCTTCCTCCTCCTCCTCTTCCTCCTCCTCTTCCTCCTCTTCCTCCACCACCACCACCTCCTCTTCCTCCTCCTCCCCCTCCCCCTCCCCCTCCTCCTCCTCCTCCTCCTCCTCTTCCTCCTCCACCACCACCACCAACAACAACAACAACCGGAAACCAGGATGTCAGAGGCTGGAGGTGTTAGGATTGGGATAAGTTATGGTTGTGGAAGCTAAGAACTCAACAAGCTAACATCAAAAGGTAATCCAATAATCAAATCAAAGAGAGGGTGAATGAAATAAACAGGTACCTTTCAGGAATATCACTTGTTTTCCGTATGTGGGATATTTAAAAAGACACTACTGTAGGACTAGGAACTATAAGGGAACACCAATGTAGATAATGAAGGTTTCAAAATTTTCAGAGTACTTCATGTACTTGTATAGAAATACCACAGAACCCACTTTTTCATATAAGTAATGTACATTAATAACAATAAAAGAAAACGCCGGTGCCCAGTATATGAAAACATGATGAACACTATTAGCCTCCAAAAGTACAACTCAGAACTTCGCTGTGCTCAGTCTTACACCAGACAAGAAGAAAGGCACAGAAAATGCTGTCAAGGATTGGGGCAGGTGAAGGAACCTTTACAACAGAGTTCCTGACAGTGCCAATCAGACCAGCCACTGTGGAAACGAACGGTATGGAGGTTTCTTCAAAACACCAAACTTAGAACGACGACCATATGATCCAGCTATTCGACTGATATGTGTGTGTGTATGTGTGTGTGTGTGTGTGTGTGTGTGTGTGTATGCATATATATATGATATATATATATATATATATATCATATATATCATGTATCACCCAAAAGAATAGAAGAATAGGAGAAACCCACATACTCATGTTTGCTGTGGCACTAGCCACAATAGCCACGCTATGGAGTCATCCAGGTACCCCGAAGGGCGTGACTGCCTAAAGTAAAGGTAGTCTACACAGGCAGTGCCTTCTATTTAGTTACAAAGAACAAAAGGAGGTTGTGTGCAGAAAAATGAATGGAACTTGAGATCTTTATGTTAAAAAAAAGCCATTTACACACAGACAAGTTTGTGTTTTTTTCTCTCATATGCAGAATTTTAGGGAAAGAGACTTAAAAGTAAAAAAGGGACTAAAATAGATAAACTAGAAAAGATAAGGAAAAGGATATGACTAAATCTCTTTATAGACCTATGCATGGAAAGGCCACTGTAAAATCTGTTACCTCACATAATTTCTGTTTACCAATAAGAAACTGAAAAGCAAAACCAAAAGCCTTAAACATATCCTAGTGTGGTCTTGGAAGATGTCATGATGCTTCAAATAAGGGCTTGGAAAGCTTTGCTAGAAGCCCACACAGACTTCATAAATTATAGAAAGCTGACATGCTGGCCAAGAGTTTTAACTGCTTTGTTACTTAAAGCCTTTGAGAATCAAAACTCTACTGCCTGAGGGAAGTTGCTTCTGGAGACCTTGGAGATCCTAAATTAAATCAGTGTTTTCTAAAACCTGCCTGTTGCACACCAAGTAGCCAATGACATTTGTTTCTCCAATGTGTTGGGCACCATATTAAGCATGCGACATATACCTTCCTCTATCTTCAAAACAGCCGGAAAGGAGAGAGGGCCTCTAGTGTGCCAGACTCTATTATCAGGTGATCACACACAGACAGACAGACAGACAGACAGACAGACAGACAGACACACACACGCACGCACACACACACACACACACAGAGAAAGAGAGAGAGAAAACGCA
The DNA here is from genome assembly GCF_021556685.1 of Rattus norvegicus. NCBI lineage: Eukaryota > Metazoa > Chordata > Mammalia > Rodentia > Muridae > Rattus > Rattus norvegicus. The sequence continues at coordinate 66,677,918 of NC_141546.1, read as the reverse complement.
CACACACACACACAGACACACACATACACACATATATTTATTCCCAGGGAATATTCCCAAATGTTGATTTTTCATTCGTCAGTGAGTACCACAAGCCTGCTCTCTTGGTATTGGAAATGGCTGTAAGTGAAAGGTAGGATCATATCCTGCTCAGTGTTCCAGGCAGCCAGACTCCAACAGGAAGAAGCCTTTGACTTGGCAGAACCTGTTCCAGGATTGCCACCAGAGCCCCCCAGGATTTCCAAGGGGTCCCAGCAGATTCCTTTAGTCAGTCGGTTGTCCCTAGCTGCCTGGTTCCCTCTGGCTATAGTGAGGTGAGCTCGGCTTGGCGGAAGGCAGCGGCGAAGTGCTGCTGCTTCTGGCAGCCTCCAGTGAGGCACCAGAGCTCAGGCAGGGCTCGTGTGGTGCTGGGGGAAATTCTCCAGAAAGTGACTCATCAGCAGGAGTGGAACTGGGAGCATTTCTCTACCTTTAGCAGTTCTCAGTGTTTCCTTCCAAAATGACATCGGAGAATTTGAAACTGTGACTTCTTCCCGGAATCCTGGATGGCGTAACCAAGGATGTTTCATGGGCACCTCCTGGCAGCCTTCATGTCACTTCGCCCACCTGGCGGACTGGCTTCCTTTTGTCTCTGATGTTCCTATGTAGAGACCCACGCTGAGGTCTGCTGCTTTCACCACTAAATTATTACACGGCATCAGAGACATACTTCTGGACTCTGGCATTACATTCTAAGTCTTTTCCACATGCGGTTGCTATCACTATTACGTCTGTGCTGGAGAGGAGGAGGCTGGAGCTAGGGCCTGTCTTGGTCACGTAGCTGAAGAAGTGGGATTGTTCGTATGATGAGGAAGGCAGCCTGACTGAGGGGATTCCCACCTCAGGAATAAGCTTATCTGTTGGGGACATTAAATCTGAACTAGCCTTGGCTTAGGAGCTTTGGTTAAGTAATTGCTAACTGCCTGCCTTAACTCGGCCCTGGCTGTTAAGTGAGGATGTCTGGAGATTCTATTGTGGTGATTAGGGTTATTTTTGGTGGAGTTGAAGTACAGACATGCTCACCACACGGCTCTGAAATCTGGCAAACCGGCTTCCAAGCCTGCTGAGCTCCTCATGAACACATAGCCTTGTCAGACCAATGAGCTCATTGGCTTAGGTCCTCTCTGTGCAGCGTGGAGGAAACCAGCATTGTGCACGGAGTTGTGGGCCTCAGAAGCCTGTGTGTTAAGCATTCCCCTACTACTTGGTGACACATGATAAGCTGTGAATGGGTGCCAACTGTTAATCTCCACCGTCCTGTTGGCAGCCTGAAGACATGCGTGCTTGTGTACGCAGCTGTGACTTCTCAGAGTTGTTGATCGGTCCTCTGCGATTAAACTTGGGGGAATCGTTTTCATCGTCTTACGGTTGTCAGATTCAACAGACTTGGACAATCGATCCATTAGCCTGATGACACTTACCTTTTTGTTTTAGATTTTTAATTATTTGTGTTACTGTGATTATTCCCTTCTGTCTTGACCTAATCAGAACTTCTGTCTGTGTAAGGTGTGTGTGTGTGTGTGTGTGTGTGTGTGTGTGTGTGTGTGTGTAAGGGGTGTGTGTGTGTGTGTGTGTGTGTGTGTGTCAGTGAAATCAGGAAGATAAAGAATATGACTTAGAAATGATAAATATGACAAAATTTTGCTGGATTTTATAATCTAATAAGCCTGTATAAAAGGCACACAATCCAGATATTTTAATTCTGAGCCATATGCCTAGACTGGGAAGATCTAGGGCTGCACTAACTCATTTCCCAGCTATGAGGTCCCTTATCACTTGCTGTTTCTCCTGGCCACACTGTTCTGGTCTGTGAATGCTTCCTCCTCCACCCACCTTTCTTCCTTTCTCCCCCTCTCTCTCCCTACCTCCAATTCCCTCTCAAGCCTTCTCAGTCCCACCTTTCCCCTCCACTGCCCAATCACAGGCTTTAGCCTTAATTTGACCAGTTACCTAGGGAGAAGGTTCACCCTGCATCACTTGAGTACCTGATAATCTGCTTGCAGGGGCAGCCCCCTCTTGAGGAACTAGTGTTAGCATTTGAGTACAAGCAGAGCCAGGCAGACCCACTGCAGTGAGATGGCATAGTTCCATTAAAGTATGGGTTTAAGTTTTTCCCACCATACAGCTCAATAAGTGTATATGTTATTCATTGTGTGTGTGTGTGTTTTTTATTGCTGTGACAACATACCCCAGTAAACAGCTTTGGGGGTAGGGACTTACTTTGGTTACAGTTTCAGCCAGTGTTGGGTTGCTCCAGCTCATTGGGCCTGAGGTCGAACCAGTCATGGCAGTGGAAGCTTGTGGCAGAGAAGGCTGCTCCTTATGGGGCAAGGAAGCAAAGAGAAAATGAGGAAGGGCCCATTGGCTGCTTCCCCAAACTAGACCTCGTGCTGTAGTCCCCCACCTCTCAGTGGTTCCGTTGAATTATGAATTTAAAAAAGAAAACATTGTGTCCACTGATGAGGTCTCTGATGAGGTCACTCGTGAGGTCACTCATGAGGTCAATGCCTTCATGACCTTCCTCATGCTTCACCTCTGAACCAGGCCTTCAACATGGAAGCCTTCAGAGGACTCCAAACATACACAAGCCATATCACCAGGCATAAATTAGTGTGTGAGCGTGTGTATGGCTTCCCAACTCTTCCTGTGCATGTGGACTGGGGATGTTTCTAAAGGGTATTTCTTGTGAAGCAGTGTATTGGGGATGAGGAAACAAGACACTAACGGTGCCTGTGCCTGTCGTAGAGAACTGCATCTAGGACTGAATGAAAAATCAGGATCACATACAGAATGGGGGTTATTTCAGCTCGCATTTTATCTGTGAAGGACGGTTATATTATTAAAATTGAATTACTAAGAATTTCCAGATAAATCTATTATAGTTTTATTTAGTTAATGTGTGTGTGTGTGTGTGTGTGTGCGCGTGCACTCTTGTATACATTGTGCACACCTGTTACAGTGTATTTGTGGAGGCCAGAGGACAACTTGTAGGAGTTGGTGCTCTCCTCACTGGTGTCACCATGTGGGTCCCAGCAGTAGAACTCAGATAGTCAGGTGTGGCTGCGGGTGCCGTTTCTCTAGGCGTCCTCTCGCTGGCCCTTCAGATGAATCTAAAGATGTAAGTATAAGATAAGAAATCTGGAGCTGAGGGGTTAACCTCAGTCCGTAAAGCGTTTTCCACACAAGCATGGGAAAAGTTCCATCCCTAGGACCCACGTAAAAAGTCATCCGTGTATGGCCCAGAGAACATCACCTAAGGATGAAGAGGTGGGGGATGGGAGGTGTGTTCTTAAAGAGCTCTTCTGGGTGAGACACAGAGGTTGCACTCGTGAACTCCTCACCGTGACTGTGGTTACTCACACAAGACATGCCCAAGATTGGACCAGTCAGCATTTCATCATGGAGAGGGGAGGAGCTGATGAGCCCCTCGCTACTCCCTGACGGTTGATTGACACACTCTTTAGTCTTGTAGCCAGTAATCAGTTGCCCATGCTTCAGTAATACCTCACACAGGAAACCTAATTAAATACAGCAGGTCTCTCACACACAGAGAAGACAGGAAAGTAGGGGAGGGGCATTATGGGAAGAAGAAATGTTTCAGAGAAGGAAGGAGGGGGATGGGGTCAATGGGGGGTGAAAATGGATACAATACAGTCTATGGGTGCAAGAAACGCAGAGTAAAAATACACTTTACAAAGTAATATTTTACAAGGTAATTTTTTCCAAAGTGGCAGCTGTGATGACATCATGTACTTCGTAAGCTCAGGGCTGAGAAGGAAGAACAGGGGCTCCCGGGCCAGCCAGATTGGCCGAGTGCCTTCATAATCTTAGGTTGCAAAACGTCTTCCATACAATGCTATGAAATCTGACCCCATAAAAACAAGCTGACAATTTTGGCTGCCTGAAAAGTCTAAAACCCCTGTTTGGCATTAACTAAACAAACCACTGTAGGCTGAATTAAAAGACAACGGTCAAACCATGAATACCATTTGCAAAGCAAGTAAGGCCAATATGGGAAAAATTTAAAAAAGAATTCTTGAAGTCTAAAACAAAGAGCATCCTAAGTGAGCACTGGACTAAATGTGTGACTAGGCACAAATTTAAAGAAAAGTTTACAAGAGTTCAATAAGCAGGCAGAAAAATACTCAACTGCTTAGTCGTAAATAGCCCCTATGCTCACCCCCATTCCCAGCCAAACCCCCATTCCCACCCAATCCCCATCCCCCACTAAAAGAAAGTAAAACAAAGCAGTTTTTACCACCTCAAACCAGGCCGGAATAGACATCTGTCTTATGTTCTAATGAGTAATGTCAAACCAGAAATTTATTTTCTGGAGACTAAATAACAATGTGCATATGGGATTTAAATAATTATGCCTTTTGCTCCTGCAGTTTTGCTGGGTCTTTTTTTCCCCCTTTAATTAGGAGATAACTAGACAGGCAGATGTTGTCCACTCTTGTATGCTCGAAGGTCTCCTTCACTGTCGGAACATATGCGCCGTAGAGCCGTCAAGGGATAAGTGACCCTGCAGTGTGAGGAGATCTCGCACAGCGTGGCTTAACGATAATGGTTTCTCGAGAGTTTCATTTCCAATTTTATTTACTTGTTTGCTGGTCCGTTTATTGATCTATTTATGTGTGCACCACAGTGCACATATGGAGGCCAGAGGACAACTTGTGGGAGTCAGTTTTTCCCTTTCACTACGTAGACCCCGAGACTGAACTCAGGTCCTCAGAGCTGGCAGAAGGCACCTCAGCTGTCTTGCCATTTGTCTTTTGGTTTCTGAGCCTTACAGGGTAGCCCAGGCTTGCCTACAGCCCATTGATCTACCCAGTCTGGTCTCGTGTTCATGGCAATCGAATGTCTCTGCTGCGGTTGGAGGCATATGGTGCCATACCTGTCTGCACGTTTTATTTGTAATATACGTACTATTCTGTGCTGGAACATAAAGAAAGAAGGTATTAGGAGCCTTCACTAACATTAGCAATAGTTGTCTCCCTGTGATAGTTTCAGGCGATTTTGAATTTTGAATTCAGCTGATCTGAATTATAAATATAAATTATTTTTTATAATTAATGCTTCTTATTCCGTACATCTATTTATATTGATAAATGTAATTTAAATGTTTCCAACCTCCAAAGGGTTGTATTTTCGGGGAGTGCAGATTTGCTCCCTGAGGAAAGTGTACTGTGTCTGGGAATAGCTTTGGGTCATGGTGTGATGGTATGTTTCCTCAGGTAGACAGATGGGGTCTCATCTAGTTTCACTCAAATCTTCGTGTTCCTTGTCATTCTGCAAAACATTTGCTGGCTGTTTTGCGTGCTTTGGACACCATGCTAGGCATCGCGGCTCATACAGACCTGACGGGCAAAACTGCCTTTAGGGAACTAATAAGTGGGTGACAGATGGATATCTTGGCGTACACTGTTAGTATCCTGTGGTGATACAGCAGAGGGTGCCTCATTGAGGCTCTGGGAGGACACACACAAAGGATGATTAAAGTCTTTGCCTAAAAGATGAGCAAACAAAAGAACTGGTGTTTCTGAGACAAGGTGCCAGTAGAGGCAGAGGGCTCAGAAATGGTGCAGTGAGGACAAGGTCTGTCCAGAGGAGGCTAGGGGACCGAACAAATAAGCAAGAAATCAGAAAATCTCACATCAGGAAAGGAGCCTTAAATATTTGGGAATTTTACACTAATTTTACCCCCCCCAACACCAAAAAGCTCACACAGACAGTATAAGAATCATGTTACAGAATTGGAAATTGGCAGAACATGTGGAAAATGCTAGAAAAAGAGCCTAGAAGATTGGGAGCTAATTTCTTAGATGGTCACCCTTACCTCATATTAGATCATAAGGACCCTGAAATGATAATTACAGAGCACAGGCTCACATGTATGCCGAGACTACGTTATTACTAAACCATGACAAAACCAGAAAAATCACGGTATGACAGTGTAACCCTTGTCCTTTGTGGGATTGGACGCGACCTACTTATTTTTGTGAATCGATGGTATCTTCAAAGAAATGATATGTGCAATTTGTACGTCCTATGTTACATGCAGATAGTCTTCATGAAGACCGTCAAGGGAGCTGGTAAAATGGCTGTGTGACCTGAGTTCGAGACCAACACACACATAAAAGTCAGGTGCAGTGCTAGAGAGGTAAAGACAGGTGGAGCCCTGGGGCTCATTGGACAGCCAGTCTCATCAAAACCGTGAGCTCCACATTTAGTGACATAACTGTCTCAGAATATAGGTGGAGGGTGACTGAGGGAGACATTCAATATTGACCTCTGACCTCTGAATATAGACACGTGGATGTATACCCATACACACTTGTGTGTGTTCTCTCTCTCTTTCTCTCTCTCTCTCTCTCTCTCTCTCTCTCTCTCTCTCTCTCTCTCTCTCACACACACACACACACACACACACACACACACACACACTAAGCTTTGGGAGTGATCACCGCCTTAAGATTTGAGTTGCTCCCATTGCTTCAGTGAATTCTGTTTCTTTGCCTGTTTCTAAAGGGGAAGACTGAGACATGGTGGGAGGAGTCTGTAGTATCATTCCTGTGGGACAGCAGGAGAGACATAGTAACTGTGAGATGTCCACCTCCATGAGACAGCAACAGTGTGGTACAGCGGTCTAGCTTTAAGCCACATGCTCTCCCCTCAGTGTTCTTCAGCGGTGAAGCATTTTCAGTTGAGCAGTTTGTGATCATAAATTGTTGTCACAGCTTAATTGTGTTCCTGATAACAATGTTCTAACTGTGAGGAAAATTGCCCCGACCAATTAAGCGCTCCTAAGCAAACAGTCCTCCGTGAGGGGTGTTGATTGGCTGTTACGAGGTTAAGAGTGTTGCATGGGAATGAGTTCATAGGAGAAGGCACTGTATGCTTTCTGGGAGTCAATACCAAGGGTTTAGATCAGGCATCCCACCCGCAGGTTTTACAAGGAAACTGTCAATGTGTAGGAGGTCGTTCAGCAAGAAACGGAGGACACAAAGCAAGCACTAAAGAGCAATGCGTGTCCTGAGGCCCAGATGTCTACCAGTGCCCGGATGTTCCTGCTCTGAATGTTCATGTCACCTCTCAAGTTAACATAACGGGATTCTAGCTCCCGATTTAATGTTCAAGGTTTGGTCTTTGGAGATGTGGTTAGGTCCCGAGACAACACTCATGAATGTTATGAACGAGTCCCAGGAGAGCTGGCCTGCAACTACCCTGTACCAACACATTAAGGCACCATTTGTGAAAAAGCAGGTCTCACCAGACCCCTGCTGGCACACTGAACTTGGACTTCCCAACTTCCAAAAGAAGCCACATGGAAGTGGTATAACAGCTGAGCTGACCTAGACACTCGGGTGATAGGAAGATCCAGTGCATCCTGCTTTAGAAGTTACAGAAAGGGCTGGAGAGATGGCTCAGTGGTTAAGAGCTGACTGCTCTTCCAGAGGTTCTCAGTTCAAATCCCACATGGTGGCTCACAACCATCTGTAATGGGATCTGATGTCCTCTTATAGTGTGTCTGAAGACAGCCACAGTGTACTTATATATAATAAATAAATACATCTTTAAAAAAAAAACAGTTACAGAAAAGAGCAGAACAAGATGAGATAGACTTTCTCTTCCCTGACAGAAATCTAGCCCCAGTGCAGGTGGTCATCATTATTCTGGGATCACTGTTTGTGACCTGCCTGAAGAAGGTGTACATGCTTTACTACGTGGTCTTGTGCACACTCACAGGTAAGGGAGCGAGGTTGCGAGAGACTAGGTGTCTTCTGAAGGTTCTCACAGGTCACTTCTTGTAACATCTGGTCAGAATCTCTCCTCTGTTTGATTCCCAGACCTCATTCTGTCAGTGAACAATGTGTGCTACTGAAAGAGGAAACGAGGAAGTCGGGCTTCTAGGCACGGAGAGGGATTAGGAAGATATCCAGAGACAGTGCCTTTGTTCTAGAAGCTTCCAGTTCAGTGGAAGAATACCTTGATTCACCTGTCTCTTGCTTTATCAAGAGTTTTGATTTATCACACACTGGTTTATTAAGCACTGTATAAGTGAGGCTTTTTTTGTCCCTTGTCTGCCGTATGGGCAGCAATAGATAGTCACTAGGAAGTGGCGACTACTGTGAATCTTCAGGTGACAGTGATATCAGAGCTCTGAAGTCATGCCCTCCTACTGTAACTTCCTCCTGAGCCAACTTTGAGTGCTGTACTCTAGGCAATGTGATTCCAAGAAAGGCCAAGGGTACCTGTGTCTGGACGCTGACTGCTAGAGACTCATCTGATGTTTGGCACTGCTTGGCTCTTGAGCTCCTCGGACCATCTGAAAACTGCGTGCACCAGATAATTAAGGTCACAATAGTAGTATGTGTATAAATGTCTTGCTAACATATAACTCTTACTGTTTAAACATGCATAGAGTTACCGTTCTTAAGGTTTCTCATAATAAAAGCTCAGCTAAAAAGGGCCGTAAGTGGGGAGGGGTGAAGACTATGGGAAACAAACATAGTTTCTGTAGTCCACTTCCTTGGACTCATAACCCATATTTGAAGGTATAGTGTATATGAATATTCAGGTTTTTTTCGTTTAAAATGTTTTCATAAGCATATGTGTATGACTATTAAGAAATGGAGTGGGGCTGGAAGCACAACTCAGGAGTTAAGAGCACATACTGCCCTTGCGGTCTCCATTCCAGCATACCATCCTGTTGCAGGGGATCCAGCGCCCCCTCTGGCCTCCCCAGGTACTGCACACAGGCGGTGCACATACACATACAGTACAAAATAAAAGTTAAAACAGAATTAAAAGTAGGGGAATAAGGGCAAACCAGAAATTGTATATCTACATCCTCCACACTGAACAAGCCCCCCAAGCTTCAGGCAAAGCAGCAACCGGCCCAAATCTCTGTGCAGACCACGGTGCATTTCCAGTTTGAAAACTATACTCAAAACAAACTAAATCACATTTGAATTCTCTTCCAGCCATGGATATTCGTGCTTGACTATATAAATGTCACTGCTGATCCTGATAGGCTGCCACGGAGGAAATTGTCAGATTGTATATAAATATGGGCATTTAGTTTTAATGTACCCAGCGCCTTTGCGTTTATTATGTCATCCACGTGGCAGTATTTTTTTTTTAAATCTCTAGTTCTGTTTCCCTCCTTTCACTCAAATCATTACTTCACAGTGCCTGGAGAGAAGGGCTGTTCTCCTGTGCCTTACCAGGTTTCCCTGACGCAGCTCTTAGATTAGCAAGGTTTAAGAGAGGAAACGGTGGGATTTTAGTTCTAATGCAACTCTCAAAATCAGAATTACCCATTTAAGGAATACTAATTGTGCAACTATTACTAAAAGAAAGCTTGACTTTTGCTAGCAGATAAAGGAATGTAATTAATACCCATTTTGCTGATGTGATTAGACAACCAATGACCATAAAGTAGGAAATGAGCCAGACAGGAGCTGAAAGGACAGAGATATAATCAGACAGGGAAGAGGGCACACACAGAGAGAAAAGGGACCAGCAGGTGACTGAGTGACTTGTTCAGAGGTTGGCCAGAAAAGTCAAGGAGTTGGCTTTTGCCCACACCTGAAGGAACGAAGCCTGAAGAGACAGGGAAGTGTTTACAGAAGAGCTAGGCCAGCTGTCTGAGAAGGAGCTGTCTGGTGGGTCCCAGGAGGGAAGCTTGAGACGCTGGTGATACACACAGAGGAGCAGCTAGGCCCAATAGCCGAGGCCAGCATGCAGGAGAGGGTTCCCAGTGGATGAAGTCTGACTTTGGTTTTAAACTTAAAGAATCACCCAGGGCAAGAGGGGTCAATGGGTTCAACGTCATGGTCACATAGAAGAAATCCTGATACTCAGACGCACAGTTGGGTGACTAACCATAGTTAATAACAGTGTCATTTGTGTTTGAAAATAAGCAGGGGCAGGGATATTTGAATGTTTTTACCACAAACAAATGGTGTTCAGAGTGGGCTAATAACCCTGATTTGGTCATCGCATGCTACACATATACAGGAGCGATGCCCTCGAAATGTTTGTAAGTGTTGTTTGTCAGTCAAAAAGTTAGGAAGAACTTTTTATCAAGCACTGTCCTGGCTGTCATGTGGGCAATCAACTGTAGGTGAGAGAGAGGCATACTATGGTACACCTTTAATATCTGCTCCTGGGGTACAGAAGCAGGTGTCTGTCTATGAGTCTGAGGCTAGCCCAGTCTATATAGTGAGTTCTAGGCTAGCCAGGGCCATGCAGTGAGACTCTGACTTTGTGTTTTGTGGGAGTGTGAGAGCGGAGGAGCAGTTAAGAGCTCTATCCCATTGTTCTAGTAATCGGTGCGATGGGGTCTGAACTAGAGTTGTCAGCTGGGGTGGGGAGCCACTTCTGAGTTAGGGATTCGTGTGAAGAAGGACAGTGCACGTGCCTCTGTGCCTGTCACAGCCGTCTCACCCCTGGTTTTCCCCATGCGGCTGGGAGTGGTCGGACAGTTTATACCCACAGAAGCTCCCCTCCTGAAGCAGAGACATTCTCTGAAGCTTCACAGTGTGACTAAGAAGCTTGAGCATTTAGGAAGTGTACCGGGCTGGACTGAGAGACTAATTCAGTCAGAGCTTTTGCATATTGTCCCGGCCTTGTTTTTACATTTGATTCTGGCTAAGAGGTGACGAACAGGCTTAGAGGTGATGGTGATGTGCTTACTGGAGGGTCTGGGGCTCAGCTGTGCACAGGCACACGGTAGAGAGTCACTTCTGGTCTCTAGGGACCCACGGAACGCAGTTACCGTCCCGTGCACTCAACCTAAGCATGAGAGGGGACTTTCAGACATGTAGTGTTTGTTTAGTTGGAGTGGATTATTCCTTGGTTGGGGGCCAGCGCTCCCAGCGAGGCCTTCCTCTCCGTGACAGTCATTTCTGTCTTTCTGCCACAGTCTCCGAGTCTTCCACTCTAGTCACACCTCAGGGTCTTCTGAGCTCCTGTTTATGTATTCCCCATCTGCCCTCAGCCTCAGGCCTCCCTGTACCCCCACTTCAGAAGCATTCACTGAGTTCTCCCCAGGTAGCAGCAACAGCGGGTGCTTCAGGAGAGGAACAGTGTGCACTTAAAACACTGCTGTCTGTGGAGTCCAAGCAAGCACTCAGATAACTTCCCACTGGGAATCTGCAGCGTGTTCTCTCATCTGCCCTCCGTTCCCACCATCCCTACCCTAAGAGCACCAGGAGTCTTTGGAGTGCTCAGTGGGGATGAGAGAGGAGGGGGATAGGAGGGAGGGGCTGGGGGGAGGGGGGAGTGCCCCATAGCAAGATACAGTGAATGTGTGAGCCTCCTGTGAGAGACATTGATGTTTGTGTGAAGGTGGCTTGAGCTCTACGGATCAATGGTGGGGAGTGGTCAACAGAAGACGGATCTTGAAAGGTGAGGTGGTAGAGACAGTACAATGGCCAAGTGCAAAGGGTAGAGGAAGGAACAGGAAACTGGGATGATTAAAATGGGGTTTAGTAAGCCAGAGCCAGGCCCACCCAGGGAACATCCTGAGGGAGCCATGAGGGCAACTGGAGGTGATCTTTGGTTTTATGAGGATGCAGCAAGAAGTACAGGCTTATCAATGGGAAGGCGAGCTGAGCCAGCAGACCTCCCTCCGTGCTCCCGGTATTCCCGCCCCTCATTAACAAAATTTATGGACGAGGGAAGCAGGGAGTATTTTTCAGAAGTAAAGAAATTACATTATTTTACCATGAAGTATGGTTTGGATGTGTTTTTCTATTTTCAAAGTCCGATCACACACGTATCGGGGAATTACTTCAGCTGAAAATGACTCTGTCTATTTTCTTCCCATTCTTTCTAATGACTTCGCTGCCGCCAAAGTCTTTTTAATAGTTCCGTAACCCAGGGAAAGCAGGGCTCCTGGAGGCCAGCATCAGTCCAGAGACATATTAAAAGGAACACCCTACATCACTGAAAAGCCATTTAAGCTTTCACTGAATGACCCCTAAAACCTGAAACGTCATCTCATTCATGAACAGCACATTGAAACTTACTTACTCCTCCATTAATTTCTACCATTGGCTGTTCCTGTCTTTCTTCTTTTGGACTACCTCTGAAAGACCCCCGGAGCAGGGAGACCCTCACTCAAGTCTCGGGATGATGCGACCCCCCAAGAACTCACGTGAGACCGTCCTTGCTGTAATAAACATGAGGTTTATTGATAGGAACCAGTGCACTGGGGTCGAGACTCGTATCCCACGCAGGGGCAGTGGAGTTCGACCCTGAAAGGCTGGGAGAAAGGGTATTTAAAGGGAGAAACCACAACCTGAGGGGGCAGGGATGGTGTCATTGGAAAGTGTCAAGAATACTAATGAAAAATCACAAGGAGGAGCTTCCTGTTTCTCAAGATTATTCTCTAAGATTTTAATCTAACTTTATGGTCAGCTAGTACAGGTAGAGGGCAGGGCCTGGAATTTGAGGTATTTGAGGCTTTTTTAAACTTCTGACTTCTTAGCTGCATTTTTTATTCTTTCACCTCAAAACTCTTTTCTTGAATGCCCTGCAACTTTCCCTCTAGACCAGCCTACCAAGGGCTTCCTGCTTCTCCATACCTCTCTCCTCCACTTTAGCCTTGCAACTCAGGTATCAGGCAGACTGGCCTGGTTCCCTGGCTCCTTATGCCTCTCGGTCTATACCACAAATCTCACTCTCCCCTCCCTAGGCAAAGCAGCCTTCTTCTTGAGTCCCAGGATGTCAGGTGCTTAACATCCAGACAAATGAGGCAAACAGTTCTCTGCATCCTGTCATGATTATCTGAGAATCTTAACTCTACCAGAAACTCACTGAAGTCAGGATCCAGTGAAAGGAATTAAGTCAGGTGGACATAGTCATTAGATTGTGGTTCTTCACAGAGATACCCAGATGTGCATGTCCATGCAGACACATGGCAGACACACACACACACACACACACACACACACACACACACACACACACTCCTTTGCCTTAACAAAAGGGTAACGGGGAGGTTTCTGGTGTTGGCTCAGGATACAGTACCTGCTCCAGAAGGAGTATGAGATTATTCTGGAGCAGACATGAGTGACCATGGCTGAGGCACAAGGACCGAGTTGCATTGGGGTTTTTTGGACTCTTATAGACACGGAACATAACAAAGCCATGAATCAATATGTGCCAAATTCATTGATGGGGACGCCAGGTAGGCTCGTCCAAGCAGAGCAGGGGACCTCTCCGATGCTGCCCTTAGTCTTAGACTTGTTGATAGAAGCAAATGGTCTACTACGTACTACGTGCATTTCAAATGTTTTACCTAATAGTGACAAAGACCTTCAGTCAGATACAGAGTTTGGTAGCGTTTACTGAGAGGACTAAAGACACTTTGGTAGTGTTTTGTCTCCCTACAACCATGAAGTTGTACACAGTCTGAAGGGCCAGCTCCAGAGAACCTCAGTTTGCAATGGATGATCACACACTGCCTTCCTAATCAGCCATGGTATGAACTCGTGAGTATGTTTGCTGGAGGAATACAGATGAAACACTAAAATCTATCAGAAACACAACTTGTGCTTCTGGCCCTCCAGGGAGTGGCTGGGGAGTACAGGTCTCATGTAAAAAGGACATGCGTGACACTGTGGCAGTGTTGTGTGTTGTCTGCCCTTGCTCTATAGTTTGCTCAAAAAAGAATGTCAGGGTTTGTATTTATTTTAGGTTTTAAATAAAACACATACAAATAGACTATGTAAATTCTGTTACAGACCCAGTTCTGAAACTCTGCTATATCATAACCCAGTCAATGTTCCATGAAATTGGATCATTAATGCCACTAGAAGGAATTTTAACTGATTTTTGCTTACCTTTGTTTAAATATAAACAACCATTAGGTTTCACTATTGAATAAACACACAAAAGGCACAAGGGATTTCATATTAGTGAGAGTCACACACTTAGATTATGTGGTATCTTAAAAGAACTGTATATATATATATATACACATATATACACACACATATATATACACACATATGTATATATGTATATATATACACACACACACATATATATAGCCGCTGTGCTTTCTCTAGCAGCCTTCCTAGAGTTATATGTTCTGAAGTTCAATCCCACAAAGTTTAAGCCCAAAAACCATTCTCCTTGTTCCTTTCAAGCAGTTGGGATTTCTAGGTCATTGACAAATGGTTTCATGTTGAAAATAGTTTTTATTTATCAGGATTTGATTTATACCCTGAAAAGAACAGAAACATCTATGGATGTGCGGAAACCTCATGTTAGAGCTCTTTGAAATTTGAGGCGCAGGGCGTGTATAACTTCACAGAAACTATTCCGTGGTAGCCATCGCACTAGAGCTGATGAGATCCCTTTATACAAGGGCAGTGAGGAAGTTAAGGTTAGGGACTGCCTGGCTCAGGGACTTGATGGCAGTTCGTGTTCCCCAGTGGGGAGTGTGCTTCATGCATAGCGGTTCCAGATTTAGAGTCCATCTGGTGAACCTTGGCAGCGAGATGCTCCTCAGGCTCTGTGTGCTGAGGGATATGCCCAAGCAGGAGACATTTTCAGAGTAGTTTTCCCTCTCTCCCAAGACAGCTATTTTCCTTGAATGCTTTCTACACTCCTGTCCCCCATTCGCCTACATAGTTTATCACAGAACCCAGCACCTAGTGTATATTTGATAGGAGTTTTCCAAATGAGAAACGGTTAAAAGTGAGCTCTGATCTGCTGGCACGATCAAAGCCTTCGCTATTCTGTGTGCTTTAAATGCCTTTACAGCTAAACTCCAGCTCAACAAATGTCACACGCCGAGCGCTGGCTACAAAGGGGAACATAATGCTCAACTGTAGAGAATGATGTGAGAAGCTGGAAACCATGAGGAACTAAGAGTTACGGCTAGAAGTTAAAGTGCCCGGGCTCCCAGTTTCCCTTTTTATAAGCTGTGTGTAAAATGAAGGGGTGAGGGAATGGGAAGTGAAGAGAGGATGGCAGGAGAGGAAGGAACAGAGAGTAAGATGTACCTGATGAAAAATGTCCCGATTTGATCAAAAGCAGAGATCCAATGTTCAGGAGGCTCAGTAGAGCCCCCAGGAAGAAAAAGGCTGCATGATACAGGCGGTTGCGCTGTAGGCTTCTTAGCACACATCCAGCCTCAGTTTCTCCCTTGGTGCTGTATACTTTGGAATGCATCCATTACAGATCCTTCCTTAACAAAAATAACCTTTTGACTGGGCAGGAAAGAAAGTTTGAGAATATAAAAGTTTGCGGAATGACCTTGAGGCACGCCTTGGTGGGGTGCTGCCATGGAGGGGCAAAGGTAGTCGGCTGGAGCTCGCTGGAGCTCGCTGGAGGCCTGCAGAGTGGCAGCCCCAAGGGAGGGGTTTGAAGAGGAGGCGGTTTAACTGCAAACACCTTTCTGCCTGCTTACACTGGTGGCTCAGCTCTAGCCTTCTGCCAGGAGAGGAGAGGAAATGCCCCCTCTCTCCTCCAACATCACAAGACTCTCTCCTCCCAAGACCGGCTGTGAGAATCTCTGTCCTCTTTGGGACCTGGCTCGGCTCTCTTTAAAATAGAGGGGCTTCTAGGAAGGAAGCAGAAAAGAAAACTTCTCTCCTGTATTTTCTGTGTGTCAAAAACATAGCTTTTAGTGTGCGTGTGTGTGTGTGTGTGTGTGTGTGTGTGTGTGTGAGAGTGTGTGTCTTTCTATGTGTATATTTGTGTTTGAGTGTGTATTTGTGTGTATATATGTGAGTGTGAGTATTTGAGCATGTGTGTATATTTGTGTGTATGCGAGAGAGTGTGAGTTTATGTGTGGGTCTATGTGTGTATTTATGTTTGAGTGTGTATTTGTGTGTATATATGTGAGTGTGGGTATTTGAGTGTTTGTGTGTGTATGTATGTGAGAGAGTATGAGTATATATGTATTTGAGTTTGTGTGAAAGTGTGTCTTTTCTATGTGTATATTTGTGTTTGAGTATGTGTTTGTGTTTATGTGTGTGTAAGAGTGTATTTGTGAGTATGTGTGTATTTCTGTGTGTGAGTGTGTATGTGTTGTTGTTTACTTTGAGTTCTTGCTAAAAAGGTTAGTGGTTTGACTCCCATGCATGTCTCTCTGCTTCCAGATTCACAATTGCAAATGGTTGACAGTCAATAGTGGGATAAGGAAAGATCAACCCCCAGCCCCCTTTTTTAAGATTTTTTTCTTTTTCTTTTTACGTGTGTATATGCGTGCCATGTGATGTGTGTGAATGCCTACAGAAACCAAAAAAAGTCAACAGATTCACTTGAACTACAGTTAAAGGCATCTGTGAACCCCAGATGACCAGGATCTTTAGCTAGGGCAGCCCCTGCTTGTGATTCTGTGTCACCTCTTCAGCTCTGAATGGACCCTTCTAAGTGAAAAGCCCAACTAACTCTGGTTTTGAAGAAGCCCCATTCTGTGGGAGACCAGGGGCTAATCTCCAATTCGAGGAAAAAATCACAAAGTCCACCTGAGCAATCATCCCATGACCCACCCCCCACACCCCCTTAGCAACAGCCAGTCTACAACAGCAGGACCAAGGTACATGGAGATAACCTGAGACACCCTGCAGAGAACAGGTGACCTGACCATCCTGTTGTCTGGTGGTTTTGCTGCTTGTTTGGCTCCTGCAGATTATGCCAGGAATGCAGTTTTTTTAAATATTAATTTGCTGACCTGTATGGAAATTCCCCAAGCTTGCTGCGACCACAATAAATCCTCTGTACCCTTAGACTCAAGGCTCTCACTCTGACCCGCCACAATGGGGACAGTGAGAGACTTGCTCTCGAACTCGTAATAAAGCCCCTGTGTGTTTACAAGGGAATCAACTCTTCAGTGGCCTTTGGGTACCTGCAACTTGGGCACATAAGTCCTGTCCCTCAGTTGCTTGCTGCTGTCTCCCAGGTTTACAGATGGGCCCTCGACAGGTTCCTTAATAGTAATACTTTTAAGACCCTGTCTTTGGGACTGGAGAGATGGCTCAGCAGTTCAGAGCGATGGCTGCTCTTTCAGAAGATCCAAGTTCCATTTCCAGCACCCTGGTGGCTAACCACTCTCTGTAACTCCAGTCCCCCAGGCAGCTGGCACTGTCTTCTGCCTCAAAGGTCACTCCCTGCATTAGTGTAATGCAGACATTCGTGCAGACAAAACACTCATACACACCAAGTAATAACAAATTAGAGTTCTCCAAACAAAGCAAACAAACAAACAAAACCCCACCCTGATTTTAATCAATTAGCGGGAGACAAGTGCTTTTCTAATTTCAGAATCATTAGAAGTCGGAATTTTCACAAGCATTGCTGCTAGAGGAGGGAAAGCAGAGGCTTTCTAGGATGGGTCCTCCAGCTACGAAGACAGTTGTTTTCCATGACAGTGAAAATCTGAACCAGCTTGGACACAGTTTTCCCTTTTCCTCTTTTTTCTACAATGGCTGCTTCCAAACAATTCCTAACTCCCTGATGCTGTTGCCTTGAATAAGAGGCAAACAGAATCCCACCACAGATCTGTTTTGACTGGAAGCCTGAAAGTGTTTACAGGGCCTGTGTGTCTGGCATGCATTTTAATAAGCCACCTGACAAGATCAGCAGAGAGAGGGGGGACAGGTGTGAGGGAGAAAGACAGTCTAGCCTCTGCTCATCAGCCAGTGGCCACACCTTGCTGCTGTCAGGACTCCGGCTGTCCCCCCAGTGCAGGCTCTGATAAAAGGGGCCTGAGGTCAAAATTTAACTCACCTGTGCCTTTGACGGAAGAAAATGTAGATTTCGGCCGTGAATATCTTGCTGCCATAACCCGAAATGCTGGGTCCACCCCACCCTGAGGCCTGAAGCAGAGTGCTTTCCTGTGGGTCACATCTCCATGGAAATGTATGGCGTCTTCATTAATGGATTGTCTGTCTCCAGATGCCCATCTCCATTTCAGGCCTCAGCCTTCAGAAATCTGACAGGCCCTTTTATTATACTTTATTTTATTACGTATTTGGTTATTTTTAAATTGCGGGGTTTTGTTTTGCTGACTTCTTGTCTGATTCCAGGATGGATTATGCATAGTGCATTGTGTGAGTAGTGGTGATAAGCCAAGCTCATAGTCCTAGATGTTAGTTTCTTCGTTAGTAGTCACATCGAATTGTCCCAACAGAGCCCCTGGCCAGCCAGCCAGGCTACTAAGGACACCGTAAACCTACCTGCTGTCTAAATTGGTCAGGATTGTGTGATGATGAAAAGAAAGGAAGAAAGCCCGTGTTCGCAGGAGCTTTTCCCTTTCCTTGGAGAAAAATATTAATAGCTATGATCCCATGAGGGCTGAGAAAAGAGAGTGATTGTTTATCGTGCTGCTCAGTATCTGGTCAGACTGGGCTGGGGTGGGCCAGACTGTAGAGGGCCGTGGGCAGGGGAAGAAAGGTGGCCCTTTCCAGGGGACACCTGTGCTATGTAATGTGCAGAGAGCTGTCTGGTCTCCCAGAAGTCTCTGCTGTGTTCTATAATGATCTGGAATCTTCCCTGTCCTGTTGCATGAGGTTTGGGGCCCTGGGTAGAACAGGGTCTACCAGATTGTGATAGTTGTTGAATTTAATAATTGAAGGCTCAACTAAGCATGTGTTTGTTCAATTAAACCATGGCAATTATGTCATTATGCTGTGGCTTATAACTATCAATGCCTCAAACCAAAGTTGGGATGCCTGTTGTTTTTTTTTTTAATTTTTTTTTTATTTTTATGTTTTTACCTTTATTTTGATCTCTGCATGGTTATACTGGGAACATAATTATGTCTGTTCTTTTTTAATTAGCAGTGTTTTTGCAATTCATGAGTAAACAATCCTTAATTAAACGTGTTGGTATTATTAACTTCCTTTTTTCATCTGAATAGCAAATCAGAGGATGAGAGTCTCTTGTTTGTTTTTTGTTTTGAGATAGCATTTGCCGCGTAGCCCAAACCGACCTCAAATTCACTATGTAGCTTAGGCTGGCCTCAACATCAAGATCTCCCCGCCTCAGTCTCCTGAGTGTTGGGAAAACACACATGAGCCGTCATAATGGGCTGTGGAATACTTTTACTTTGTACTTGTCAATTCGCATCTGTCTGTGAACTTGATAATTTTAGACTCAGGATTCCTGAAAGGCTCATCGCTGTAATTCTATAAAAGTCTCTCAGATTTCTTTAGAAGGAAGTTGATAAGGGGCACGGGAGATGGTAAAGTGCTTGTCACTTAGACGTGAAGACCTGAGTTCAAATCCCTAGCATGAATGTAAAAAGCCAGGTGGGAGGATGTGCCCCTGAAATCCCACTTTTGGAGAGACAGAGATATAGGGTAATTCTGGGACTTGCTGGCCAGGCAGTCTAACTGAATCATCAAGTCTAGTTTCTACAAGAGAGCCTGTACCAAAAAAAAAAAAAAAAAAAAAAGATACAGGAAGACTCCAGAGATTGACCTCTGGCTACCACATGAATCCAGAACACACATACACACCACACTCATGCACAAACATACAATAGAAATACAGAAAAAAATAATAGAATCAAGATCTACCTTGATTTACTAAATGGAAAAACCAAAAATGGCTGAGTCATAAACATTGGGTCTTTTTATACACATATACACTAGCTTCATAAGGACAATACAAACATTTGCCAAGCACAAATAGATGTCACTCTAGCTAGATTTCAGAAACACTGTGTTAAGAGGTAGAGTGGAAGGAGGACCAAGAGAGTCAAGTAAACTGGACCCTTGGGGCTCTCAAGAGATTGAACCACCAACCAAAGAGTAAGCATGGCTGGACCTTGGCCTCCCCACACACATGCAGCAGATGTGCAACTTGGCCTTCACATTGGTCCTGAACCAATGTTAGGAGAAGGGGCTGTCCCAAAAGCTGTTGCCTGTATGTGGGATATGTTCTTCTAGCTGGGCTGCCTCATCTGGCCTCAGTGGGAGAGGAAGCACCTAGCCTCGCAGAGAGAGTGGTAGGGAGCTGGCTTTCTTAGAGACGACTCCGTACCATTTTTGAGGCAACTGGCCGGTGAAGTTTTCTAATTCCCTAATTTCTGTGATTTTTCTTCCCCCACAAGTTGGGCCAAAGATGAGTCAAAATCACACTTGTTTTTGAACTCAGTGTGCCCAAGTCGTTTCCTGTTGACAGGAACCTGGTGAAAATGTCATCCTTGTCATCGCCAAATCTCTGTCCTGGAGAAGGACTTTGGGTGCCTGCTTCCCTGATTTTTTGTCCCATGACGGGTTTGACTCTGAGATCTGTATTCTCTTCTCAAGTCCAGGTTCCTCTACAGCCCCCTGTGCTCTCTGCAGTGGGGCCTTACCAGTCCCACTTAGAACTAGTTGATAGTTAGGCTCAGATTTAATGGAAGGGCCCTAAAATGAAATAAAGATCCCATTTCCAATTGGTCTTATTTGTCACTACAACTCTGTAGTCATAAACGGTACTATATTTTCCAAAAGCGGAAAAAATTAAGGAGCGAATGCCCAGCTGAAATAGGTTGCTACAGACACTGTTTACAAACGGTTTCCTAGGGATAAAGGAGGATGCTCTCGTGCTCCTGGCTGGGGTGTGGTGCTCCCCAGTGTGCCTGGATTCCAGAGACTTTGAGAGTTGGAAGCGCCTCCATCTTCAGAGTGTGCTCGGTGTGTATATAGTGTCTGTGGTCACACAGGGTCTCTCTGGATTGGGAACCTCAGCCAGCCCTCCAGCAGGCCAGGCAGAACACCTACTGACAGGGACCCAAGCTGTCCATGCATGCTTCTTCCAGACTGCTCCAGATGAACCCCGTGTAAGCTACCCGGGGTAGAGTCTGGCGCGTGGCTTTTGCTTTGCTGACACTTTTCTGCCATTGTGGTAAAAGACCTTCGTGTTCTCTGTCTTTCAGATGAGTATAGGATCAAACCCGTGGAAGAGGTCAAATACATGAAAAACGGGGCAGAAGAGGAGCAGAAAATAGCAGCCAGGAACCAAGAAAACCTGGTAAGGACGGAGGCTCTCCTTTAACAGTGACTTGTGGTGACTGTTGTAAAAGAAAAAAAAAAGAAAAAAACCCTGCATCGCACATTGATTTGAGGCTCACACCCTGGTTCAAGATTTCTTGAAAATGCTGTTGCTATTCTTAGCTTGCCTGGAAGCTGCACCATTAGCCTGTATCCTGTTTGTCTCGGAATAGGTCCCTTTTTAATCCTGATAAGAAATGCTCCAGGGAAAACTCAGCAAACTTATGTTTCTAGAAGTGAAGCTGAAACCCGTGATGTAGGATTGAGGTGTGCAGGAGGAGGACCCGCCCCCTTGCCTCCTAACTCGGATTCAAGTCAGGTTGAGTAGTAGTAGAGTTTCATCATCTGAACCCTGTCACGAGGAAGTTGTCTTTCAAAGGAAAACCGCATAATTCTAAAATAGGTCCGCATCCAAAGAGCCCATTCTTCACGTTCATGGTGTCAGAGGCACCGCACCTTTGAGTTAATGCGAGACATGTAATAGTCGGGGTCAGCGAGCTCCTTGCTCTGTTATCGATCACTGTGCACATTCTTCCCCAGCAGCCCACCTCGATCAAATATTTAGGCAGTTATCATATTAATTGACTTCTCAGAGTTTAAAATAGTTAAGAGCGTACATTTATTCGGTTGCACTGGTATATGATGGGTTTCGTTCATATTTTGCATGTATTTTACACTTGTAATCATTACACGGTGAAAGGACTCATATCCAGAATATATAAAGAGTCCCTTTAAATAAACAAGAAAAGGGTAATCTCTTTATAAAAAAGAAGAAATAGACCAAGTAGAGCGTAGAGCGTCAAAGGCGTACACAAAGTTGTTCTCCATCACCTGGACACTGCGCACTCTCTCAGAGACACATTCTCTGTGTGTACCTGAAGGATACTGACCAGCAAGGCATGCTTCACTGGGTCTCTGGTGGGCTGATCTCTAAAAACACTTGAGCTTTTGTTCGTTTGATTTTTCTGTTTCCAAGAGCCAGAGGTGTGCTGGCTCTCAAACCAGTTTGTGCTGGTTGAATGTCATTGTAATTATGTAATTTAGTTAAATAATATGCAAGCCAGTGAAACACCAGCAGGGCAAGAGCTGTTACAGTGAAATTTAAATGGAATGCTTTGAAAAGTCTTGATGAAGGCGTGTTATTAAAAGCTTGCCGTTTAATTGAATTCTACGTTCAGAGTCTTTTACGAGGGCCTTTACTTTCTCACTTGAGAAATCAAACAGAAGTCTCAGCTGTGCATTGAGAACTGAGGACGTGGTCAGTGAAGGTATGGAGGGGGTCCCCTCTCACTGTCCCTCCCGGAAAGGAAAAGCCATCCATGTTCTTGTGACAGAAGATGGTGAAAGAAACCTGCATCTTGGTATCTTAAAGTAAAATAATACGTCTAGGGTACATATACATTTTATATGTCCCTACTTTCACTCAGTGGCTTTAATTACCTGTTTGGGTGGTGTCATCTCATACTACTTATTGTAATTAGGGAAATGAAAATTAAAAGCGTGATCCCATTTTTTCAACCATTGGATTGGCAAAGACTTGAAATTTGATAATACCAGATCTTGACCTGATTGTAGGAAAATATATGCTGATGGGCCAGTGAGAGGACAGTGTCGTCGTGGTTGGTGTCTATGGCAGTTTAAACGTGCAGAGCTGTGACCCAGCACTTCTACAACTTGTAGACAGTGGGCGGCTGCCCACACGCACGAAGAAGCTTGCATGAGGAAGCTCGCACGAGACAGTCACTAATTGTGCTGTTTATATCGGTAGAAAGTTGAATGAAGACCTTTCTGTCTGTCAGTAGGAGAACAGTAGTTACATTAGCCTAGGTAGCAATTAAAAAAAAAATAAGGAGCTGGAACTGTTTTTTGAGAAAACCATGCCAATTTCCGTGTTGATCTATGTACTGTGATGCCAGGTAGGAGTCTTAAAAGTGAACCTGAAATGGCAGCGCTCTGTGTTTTCCCACAAATGTTTGTCGTGTGTGTGAAGATTCATAGATACAGATGTGCTCCAAACTAGTGGCATACCAAGTTCAGCTAACTGATTTGCACAGTGGGCACGATCCTGGAACTCTCCTTAGTGAGAAACTGTGCAAATTACATACGATGTTAGCACAGTTCCTGGGGAACACCACACCATTATATTTAATATTTAAAAATTAGAAAACTGATTTATTCTAAGGGGCTGTAATAGCAGTTTTCTGGTTTTGACTACTTTGCAGTCATAAGCAAGATGGTGACATTTTCTCCTTGTCTCAGGTAGGTAGATTCCAGGAGGTGGGGGCACTAGAAGTCAGCCAGGAGGAAACTTAAGATGCGTTCAGTTTCGTTCTATGGGAGTTCACAGTTTTGCATGTAAATAATTTAAACATATATTCTAGACTTGGCAGGATCTAACCCTTTGCCTCTGCTAGCGTCTGAAGCCCTCCTTCCTCGATGTTTAATAAAACACCATCTCGCTTTCCTTCATTAACACGTACCATTCAAAGGCCATCCTCCCCCCCCCCCCCCCAGTAGCTGTTAAGTCGTGCGCTGCCAGTCTGTTTCCTATGCTTGTTTGGAACTTGCGCTTCCTAGATTGACAAGTGTTGCCTTGATCTTACTCACCCTTCCAAGATATCTTTGTCTAAATAAGAAGACTCATTTCCCTCTAATGATACACAACACAAACTTTTGATTTCTGTCTTGTCCTTAGAGTTGAAGGATGACCTAAAACACCACTCTCCATGGTGCGGAAGAGATGGCTCAGTAGTTAAGAGACTTTCCTGTTCTTGTGGAGAACCTAAGCCAGACTCCAGAAACCCTGTCAGGCAGCTCTTAACACCCTGAAACTACAGCTGGAAAGAACCCAGGCCTCTCTTCTGGGTGCCTCAGGATAAGGCACCGTGTGCACAGATCCACACACAGATATTCAGTCACATAACTAAAGATTAAAAAACAGGTTTTAAAAACACCATTATTCTAAATAATCAATAGTTAAGAGTCAAAATTTTTTTTTTTAAAAAAGAGATGTTCTAATGCACTTCAGCAGGGATGTCGAGTGGAATTTAGTTTTAAGTGTGGTCATACTTGATGCTGGTGAGTATGTTTCCAAACATACCACAATGCACTGCAGTTCCCCAAAATATCAGCACATTAGATCACCAAAAAGACTTGAAATCAGGAAACATCTTTGGTGAGAGACAGTGGGCTAGACACATGAGTTTTTTTAGAGCAGTGGCATCTAGCCGGTGAAGCAAGAAAGTGGCCCTGGCAAGAGGGCTCCCGCCCTACAAAGCTCTGAACTGAGAAGCAACTGGAAACACAAACCAGAGGATATTTGTGATTCCAAATAGTTTCGATTACCAGGGAGCTGAGTGCCCAAGACCATGGCCACCAAATGAGTCTGATTATCAGTTACATTCTGTAAGGAAGGAAGGGCATGTGAGCAAAGACAGAAACTTCTGGGTGCTAATGCAGCGTGTGCTCTAATCATGTAAGCTTACCCATAGAGATGGTCTCATAATTAGCAGTGCAGAAATCCATGTGGACTGCGCTGGCTTAACTTTCTCCACTATGTTTACCTTTCCTGTGACTTGTACAGCAACCTTTACAGCGCAAAACGACTTCTTTGTTCAAAGCCCAGCCCGCTGATCTTACTGACGACTGCCTTTGACCACTTGTCCTCAAATGCAAGGTTAGATGACTCTTTTTAGGAACCAAATAGTGCAGAGCGCTGACTCTGAATGTCTCGTTTTCCCGGGCCACTGGAACATCCCTGGTCCTCTTTAGAACGAGGTGAATGAGCTGGCAGTGACAGAAGTGGGGGTGCTTCATGAAGCATCTCTACTCCATCAGAGCTTAGATGTGTCCTCAGATTGGGGCTTAGGTGAGTTGGTGGGAAGGGGGGTGTCTGAACTTGGAGGGACTTCCTGGCTTAGGGACCTTTAGACACTGAAAAGTTCCCACAACCAAGTAAAAGAAGACATGTTTTGTACTTTATTTATGCAAGGACAATTAGTTACCTGCCTGGATGTGACCAAATACCCAGAAAGAAGCAACTTAAGGGAGCGTGAGTTCATTTTGGCCACAGCCCCTGGGGATAGTTCTCATCTTGAAGAGGAAGGTCCTGGGCAGTTCCAGGGTGACACGTGTATCCCCGATAATTGATGCAGCAGGAAGCAGAGACCAGACAGGAAGTGGGGCAGGCTGTCAAGCCTTAGGGCCTCCCCTCCAGCGACCTACTTCCTTCAACAATACTCCACCTCTAAATGCTCCAGAGCCTTCCAGAACAGAACCACCAGTTAGGGATTTACGTGTCCAGACACATGAGCCTGTGGAGGAGATTCCATATTTAAACCACAGCAGCAGATAAATAATGTGGTTACCGCTTGAGCGTCAGGCTCGGCCCGAGCACATGAAGAGTTCAGGTTCTCCAGAGGTAAGGCATCCTCTTCCTCCCCTGTAGTATAGGTGGACATCAGGCTGAAGTTCTTCCAGGTAACTGTCAGCCAGAGGAGGGCAGAGTAGGCGAGCAGAGGACTTTGGTGGCGTCCTTCTCTCCCACTGCTGACTGTCTCTTTATCGATCTTGGACCATTTCCTTTCCCCGGCTGAGCTGAGTACATTCAAGGTTCCCCAGATTATTCTGGCACTGTGGTAATTTGTTTTCAAGTCGGACAAAGGTACTTTAGTCTCTAAGGAGGAGGGCTTTGTTGGCTCAGCCTTCTGAGTGCTCCTGTGAGGAGCAGAGGCCTGGCTCCTGATTTGGGAACAGCATGTTATGGAGTGAAAACATAACAGCCCATACAGTCCATTGCAAGCTCCAGCCATCACTGCCCTACCTAGTTAAGCAGTCACCGGATCCACTGATGTTACTGGTGTTTTACGGCAGAAACAAAAGTAGGTTCTAGATAATCATTTCATCCACTACCCTTGAGAAAAAAACCTATCCTCTTGGTGTACTTGCAGGAAACAAAGGATCAGTTATACACAACTTTACTATACACAGAAATTAATGATGCAAATGTGGCTGGGGGGATCCAGGGGCTAGGAATTGGGCCCAGAGCCCCACGTGTGCAAGGCAGGTGCTGTACCACTGAGCTGCACCCCAGCTCCTCAAAAATGGTTTCTGAAACAACGGCAAGGCCATCATGAAAGGAAAGCATAGAAGAAAATGACTGGAATCCATTTCGGGTTACTTTTTCTCTTTCCCATACTTAATGCATATAGCAAGGAGAGTGTGAGCAAAGTGTGTGCTCCCAGAACCGTCTGTCTCTTGAATAAATCCTTCTCTCAGTGATCTCAGTTCTGACCGTCAGTTGGGGTACATTAGGCACACTGAAGGAATGGAAGGATTGACGAGGCCAAGTGGTATCTCTCAGGAAACTCTAAGGGAGACTGATGTGCACGGTGCAAGAAGAAGTAAGGGGAGTCTCTTAGTGAGGCCTCAGGAAGGCAGGAGAGAACTAGCATAGAATGGTGGGCCCTCACTTGGGATCTTAGGAGAGTCATAGTGGACTGGCTTGTCATCAGCTGGTGACTGGAAAGAATTTGAGCAGAAGGAGAAGTTGAGCCAGTCTTGGGGAAGGGACAAGATTCATCAGTGACTTGGGAGGCTGGTGGAGTACTTAAGGAAGTCTCTGTGACTAGTTGGCATATCATCTGGCTTTACATAGCCATTGGGTGACACATTAGTTCCGAGTTGACTGGTAGTCGTCACCTTATGTAGTATAATAGAGCATTCGAATATACAAACTGACTAGAGCAGACCCTGCTGGTCTAAGTTAAAGGTGGAGGGTGGTGATAACTTCCGTTCCCAGCATTGTTGTCAGAGTAATTGCTTTTGAAGATGCTTTCCTTAAATGGTCTTAGACAGATCTGTTCTCGGTCTGCATCTACCCAGCATAGACAGCCTCTGGAATAGCCTTGAACATGATAGAGTTGCCACAGCAATGCTTGGATTTAGATTTCTGCTTCCCTTTTCCAACTGTGATCCTGATGTTTAAGTAAAACTTGACAGAAGCCATCTTGAAGGAGGCATTCTGTTCAGGTCATTTAGATATTGTTTGCTCTCACACATGGACATTTTGTTTGCAAGTGGCTCCGTTACAACAGTGGAGTCTGGGAAAAGAGTGACAGCCAATGTCATCCAAGTGCTTAGAGCCATAGTACAGTGGTGTGCCGTTTCCGCAGGCTGTTCAGATTTCTCTATTATAACCTCTGTCACGCTAAAAATAAAAACCAGAGTGTATAAATTTCGCTCCTCTGTTGACAAACTCACAAGGTAGCTTCACCCCAGTTTAATAATTTATACCATGGAAGCGAGAGTATCCAAAGAAGCCATCATGTGTCCAAAAGCTGGGCTCTGGTCAAAGTCTCTCCTTCGTTTGTGAGAAGATAATATCTGGACTTTGTGGAGATGAAAGATTCACCAGCTTCACGGCTTTTATCTTCAAAGGGTTCTTGCTAATTCTGAAACTCTGAAGGAAGCAGAAAGAGAGAGGGAGGGAGGGAGGGAGGGAGGAAGGGAGGAAAGGACGGGGAAGAATAAATGAACAAGGTATAAAATATTCATCCTTCTCCTTTAAAAGCAGAAGGGCGTGTTGCTTAGCCTGTCAATATCATAATAGACAGATGAAAATGCTGCTCTAACTGCCTGCTTCCCATGCGTGATGGGGCTAATTTAATTTATTTACTCAGCGTTCTGCATGATAGCTGATGCCAGATTTCTTCCTACTGTGTAAAATACAACATTTGAGAGTGACAACAATCTCTTTGCAAACTCGATGAGCTGTCTTGTTTTTCTTTGTCTGAATGGGTGCTACCTTACAGGTTTTCACATGTGGGCAAACTTCCCATAACCTGGCGATTTGGAGGTTTGATTAAGCTGAAGTGAACAGTTCCTTGATGGATTTTTATGTTTAAGGGAACTCTGACCAGAAGTGAGATTGGACTCTGGAGACAGGAAGGAGTATGTGAAGGAAGGATTGGTCCAGAAACAAAGCGGAAGGCTCACTGTTAGAACAGAGACACGCAAGGCTGGCGTGACTCTGGGTCTCCCAGATGTTGTCCAGGGTCTCCAGAGTTTGTGGCAATGCTGAGCCTACAGGGGACAACGGGAGGCAGCAGCTGTAGTCAGAAGGGGAAGGTGTGCTCTTGTTGCTGCTCTGCAGAGGTTCCTTAACCCCCACAGCGCTGAAGCTTGCTATCCAACAGTCCCCTTTGGCCACGGGGAGAGGGGTCAGACAACGTGTCACCAGTGCCGAGCATTCATGCCTGTTGTTTAGCTGTGCTTCCAAAATTAACTTCTCCTTGTTCATAAATATACTACTTGCTCGAGTTACTTTAAAGCACCCTTGGCAAAAGATAGACGTGAGTAAAAATAAGGGAAATCATTCACAAGTCCCGGGAGAACCGGTTATGTTTTTATACCTCATATGCATAGAAATGTAACATTCCCAAACAAAAATAGAACTTGCAGGGCTAAATATAGCCCAGCCCCATGTCCAGCAGTGATGCTTTTAGACTATTTCCTGAATTGATTGAAAAACCATACAGAAGCCACCAGACTCCTGGTAAGACTTCTAGTCATAATCACCTGACACTAGAAGAAACCAAGATGTCTTTGGCGGATGAGTGGGCAAACTATGGCACATGCATGCCGTGGAATATTACTCGGCGGTGAGGAGTGAGCTAGCAGGCAGCGGGAACTTTTAATGACTCGTCAGTGCATTTTGCCACCTGGAAGACGCTGGGCTTTTTACTTGGAATCACTAGTGCTGAATTCCCTCTGGCTGTCTTGGGTAGAACTTGACGTGGAAAATGAAAATAAATCCAGCTATTAATATTCTAAAGCTCACCACGGGCAAGCTTACATTTGGGCTGTTGCTTTTAGAAAATAAGAACTATTTGGCGTTCGGTGGTAAAGTCACTCCCAGTGTATTGAATCATTTTGTAAGCCCTACCCCTGTTTCTGGGCTAAAAATAAAGACCTACGTTTTTAAAGATCCCTCCCCTTCCCACCCACACCTATGGATAAGTAATCCAAACAGTAAGTAAAATGTTTCCGTGGAAACATTGTTGGAGTCCCTCGAATCTTTCTGAAGTTAACTTTCAATAAGCGAGTTTGAGATGACAGCCCAACCACCACTTGAAGTACGTATGGTATTTTAGTGTGCACAACCTATTCCCAAGATAAAATTCTAGTTGCTTACGAGAGGTACAGTTGATTCTTCTAGGCTTTGCCATCAATACCGATCTGATGCGCTGGTGTTATATCTAATGGCGGGCCTCTACGCTGCCTAGCACCTTTCTTCCTTTCTGAAGCTTCTGCTGGGATCTCAGGGTTATCCGCTTAGGACATGGGCTGTGCTTGGCTAGATGATCACGGTGGTTTGCACACAGGGCTGCAGTTCATAGAGGCTGTGACCTCACCTGGAGGTCAAATCTCCACCTGGGACTTTTCTACATGGTGTGGGATTCTTGTAGCTGGTTAGGCTGACGGTAGTCACACATTCCAGCAGATAATTGGCTTTGTACAGGCAGCGGCACTCCCTGTAATTGTCACAGAGCCTACCAGGTGTAAAGAAGAGGAAAATAGACCCCACTTCTTGATGGCAGAGTGACAGGCATGGCAAAGGGACAGGGAGAATGTCCCAGCTACCTTTGGGAGCTATAGTCCTGCTATAATCACTAACTTGCTTGAAGGCGGGGAATGACTTCAGACATCTCTACTGAGCCCTTTGATCTAGTTCCTGTTCAAAAAGAAAAGTTGATCAAGACAAATAGGACCTCATGCCCCTGTCCTGAAGGACGCACCCTTGGAAGCACTTAGTACCCACGGGCACATTCTCTACTGCAGGGGACAGAGAGACCTGTTGTCCGTCAGGTCTCAGAGTGAATCTGAGATAAAGCACCAACCTTGCTTCTAACTCAGCAACCTGACCCAACAGCAAACGCTGCAAACCTTGCTCTCCTTCCTCACAACAGGAATGACGGTCACAGGTCTGGGTTACTCTGAGGCATAAGTTATATGCTCTTTGTAACACCTAATAGACAGCAGCACATAGTAGGTTCTTAATAAAAGGTAGCTGCTGTTCCTCTCAACTGTTTCCTGATTTACATCTGGAGCAGTGGCTCTCAACCTTCCTAGTACTGCAACCCTTTAATACAGCTCCTCACGCCGTGGTGACCCCAAACCATAAAAGTACTTCATAACTTCAAAAGTTACTTCGTAACTGTAATTTTGCTGCTGTTATGAATTGTAATGCAATTCTCTGTGTTTTCTAGTGGTCTTAGGCAACTCCTGTGAAAGGGGGTTGTTTAACCCCTGGAAGGGTTGTGACCCACAGGTTGAGAACCACTGATCTGTAGCCTATGCCTTTAAAACTTTCTAGAGGATTCCAGGCACTTCAGTGCTTGTGAATCATGGTTTTACTGTTCTGTGACCCATGACCCATGGAATCATTCGAATTCCAATTTTAGTCTTTGAACATAAGTACAGTATCATAATAACTGTCGACTCTCCTAAGAGTCCTAATATGGCGGTCATTGTTGAGTTGTTGCATTTAAAGTGGAAGATTCCGAATCTTAACTTCGAGCCTTCAAGTTTAGATTAGCCCATATGGCATGTGAAATTTGAGAAAGAACAAATTCAGAGTTTATAGTGAATGATAATTGCTTGTCTAAATCACACATTAATGAGGAAACGCCGTGTCTATCTTTAGCCAGTTGTCTTGTCTCAAGAGCCTGCTAATTAGCTAAATGTTTGGCATATCTTGGTTACCCCGGTGGCCTTGATAATTAGGGTCAGCTTTGGACTCACCAGTCTTTCTTCTTATTTCCACTTTTGAAGGCGTCTTCATCCACAGAGCTTTCTGGTAGCGCCTCACTTCTGAGCAGCACAGAGGGTACAGAGAGAGCAGGTTCACCAAGTGAATCTTCTCACTTTCTCTGCTTTCAAAGGATGCTTAAGTTAAAAATAGCCTTTTACTTTTCCAAAAGTAAAGTTCCTATTTTTAAAATGGGGGAGGGAAATCTCTACAGGGCTAAAGCTCTTGGTAACTTCCCAATCTCTGACAAGAAACAGAAAGATTCAAGATTCAGCACAAAGGGACCAGTGGTTGACCCTTTTATTTGACTTGTTGATTTATTTTTACACAATCTTCAAGGAGTCCAATAGTGTGCTACTGAGGTAATCCAGCGTGTTACAGATGGAGATGTCGGAGGCTGGAGAGAAGGCTCAGTACTTAACAGTCCATGTTGCTCTTGCATAAGACCTGGGTTTGGTTTCCGGTACCCACGTATTTTATCACAAACATCCATAACTTCTGTTCCAAGGAATCCAGTGCCCCCTTCTAACCTCTGTAATCACCAGGAATATTCATGATGCATACTTATATGCAGGCAAAACACTCATATACATGAAAATAAAATAACTAAATCTAAAATACACAGTGAGTGGAACCCAGAACCCAGAAAAAAGAGTCTTGACTCTATCCATCTATCCATCTACTCACTCACATAGTAAGAATTCATTAGTCACTGACTTAGTTCCTGGCTTGGTTTTGGGTGTGGTCTGGAGTACGAAAAGTCCTCTGTCTGCTGCTGAGAGGCAAACCCACGAGGAGCATGTTTGCATGGAAATTCCTAATGGGTCTAAAAGGTGGACATGTGACACTGTGCACATGACTCTAAAGTCCCGTAGAAACCTCGGTGGAGGGCCACATGCTCCTTTACCTGTCTGTGTATATTGAGCAGTGCTGCAAGATTTGCCTCATTGCTGGGAGTAACCTCTGTGCTGGGATGAGCTGTTCATTCCACAAGTAATCATGTATGGGCCCAGAGTAGAAGTAAAAGGGATCACAAAATTGCAAGAAACATGGCCTCTTTGTGATGTCCATATTCCAGAAGAAATAGACTGGAAAAGAAGTCTAAAAGATGGCACTTACTAATGTCCAAGCTCTGAGCACAGACCAAACGAGCAGTGGTCATCGGGACAGTCAGTCAGTTACCTGAGGAGCTGTGAGAAAACTGTGCAAGGACTGGAGGGCAGTGAGAGAAAGGAGGGTGAGGGATAGCAGGAAGAAAGGCCAGGGAGAATCATGGCAGCCAATCAGAACTCTCCCGGGCCTGACATGACGGAGTACAAGACTTAAGATCTGAAGGGCTTTGAACACACCCGGACAAAACTGGACCCAGGGTCACATGATGGTGAAACACCTGGCTGTGAACCCAGATGCCAAGGCTCAGACCTTCTGCACTCTTAACTAGAGTGCGGTTACGCACCTCTCTGAGCCTAAGTTTCCTGAGGACATGACACAGAGCAAGGAAAGCCTCAGCCCCCAGCCTGCTGTAGCGAACAGGAGTGACCTTGTATCCCATAGGCATTTGGAAGCCTTTGAAAGTCATTATTTTGCTATACTTAACTCTACTCCAGACTACAGAATCATGCATTATCTTACAAGATTTTTGAAGATTCAGCGAATTAATCTTTGTGAAGTGCTACTGACTGCTGGTATGTTTCTCAGTGGTAAGACTTAAGCTGGCCAGAGCAACGTGAGGAAGGAAGGTTTTCTTTGGGTCTATACTCCTTGGCGATTCTAAAGTCTAGTTAATAAGGAACATTAGGCATCACAGTCAGGTGTGCATGTTTATAACCCATTAATTTAATGAAATACGAGAAGCAATTGAAAACCGTTTTGTTTTGTTTTTATTTGACAATGAGTCCAGTAAATTCAGAGAAGCTGAGCTCCTTTGCCTGGGGTGGTTCATGTAATAAAATGAAATCCAGTATTCAATGTATATCCCACTCCACTTTCAGGGCCACTACGTCTTCGAGTTTGATTTAAAGGACATATGTAATTCTGTCCTCATAATTGTCCATCGGGGTGGGGGTGGAGAGCCATCTATCTTTGTTAGATGCATATAATAGCTTTTATAGCTGCACAGTCATGGCCAGCATAAATTTTGTATTTTTTTAGTATTATATCATTTTCCATTTTCCTTTACTGTCATCGTGTTAAATTTTAATGGGTGTGTAAAAGTACTTCAGATTGATTTCCCTTTGCTTTTATCCTGCAGCTGAGTATTAGTCGTTTTCCTGTCATTCATCATTACATAGTACACCGTGTTTCTGTGAGCATGCCCCCCACCCCCAAATACAGCGTTCCTTCCCTTGATTTATTTCCTTAGATAAGTCTTCAGAAGTAGGATCACTGACTCGATGGTCATGAATGGTTTTATTGTTTCCCACGTTCACTGCCTAGAGCCTCCGCCTTGTATGGAGACTGCCAGTCTCAGCCCAGATCTAAAAATGAACATTTCATGTTTTAAAAACTTTTGGCGACGTAATGGTAAATACAGATGATACCTCAAGGCCACTTTTGCTCTGTGCGCTTTGATGACTAACTCTTTGAAATATGTTTTCACCTAATTTAATAACCCCCCGTTTTTTCTTCCTGATTCCATTTTTCTTATTCAATTAGTAAATGCGTCTTGAGTATCTACTCTTTGCCAGACTTATGCTTTAGAGACGGAAAGGAAATGAAAGACACAGGATTTTATAGTTTGCTAGGGAAGGTGTGTGGATGGGGGAGCAGCTTCGGTCCCTGAGAAGTGTCCACATGTGATCTGCGTGAGACACCAGAGGCAGGACTGTGACTACTTGCTGAGGAATGTGACTCCTGAGCTGTTTTCAAAGACGTTATCAATGCTACACACGTGCAGACACATGTATGAGTGTTCTTAAGAGCTGTGTGTTAGGAACACGTGTTACTCATTATCGTGGTATGGTGGCACAAGAGGAATGGCATACAAAGATGTGTACACCTACCTGTAAAGGAGGAGACAGGAAGATGTAGCAGCCCAGAAAAAGAGAGTGAAAGGCTCAAGAAGGTGAGGGAGCACTGGAGGATGACGGCAGTAAGGAGGTCGCAGAGTTTGGGGGACGTCTGCGAAATTGGGCTCCCCCTGAAAGTCCTCAGTAAACTTGGCAGAAGCAGTCACTGGGCCTTGTCAAAACTGAAGTCAACCCCATGTCCTTTTAGCTCTAATGTCCCCAGAAGGGTAGCATAGCAGAGAAGCAGTTTATGTGTCAAAGAGACACTATTCAAATATGGCTGTGCAGCCTACTAGCTAGGTGGCCCTGTGCATTGCTAATGCCACCAAAGATTTACAGCATCTCCTGTTAGAGAATGATCAGATATAAGATGCTTAATGCAGTGCCTAGCACATATGGGTCCTTTGTCAATAGCAGCTGCTGTGATGGTTTTTGCTCCTTTAAATAGAGTGTAAATAGGATATACGTGCAGTGTACATCGCTCAGTAGTAGAGCATTGTGCTAACCTGAATGAGGCCCATAGTCCCATCCCTAGCAACCACGTAAGTAAAGGAATGCATATGTTCATAGATAGTGATTTTTAAAAGAAGTATTTACATATCTACCCCATTCTTCTGGTTGCAGGGAAGCTAAGCACTTAAGAACGGGTTATAATCCCATTTAACTCAGGACCATTGGTAAAATAACTTGGTCACTCTCAACCTCCGTTTCCACATCTGCAAAAACAGAGACAATAATTACACCCACCACATAGATTCATTTTGAAATTTAAAACAAGATGATGCCAGCCATCTCGTAAGTGCTGAGTCATGGGTGACAATGCATTTGTGACAGTGTTACAGTTTTGACAGGGATGAAGAGGGTGGTGATGTTTACAGTGATGGTGCTGGTGACAGTGACCCCCTCTGGATGAAGTAACTCGAGTCCACTTACAGCATAAGACTAATTCTAGGACTTCTGACTTTTAAATGCCTCTGTTACCCATTAGTAACATCATCCACTTTTACTTAGCGATCTTAACGTTCTCCTTTCTTTCTTTGTGGGCTTCACATTGTGAATCTCAGTCCCTATTATCTCCTCGTCCCCTTGTCCCCACCCTCTGCTGTTACATTTTCTGCCTACCAAAATAAACACACACACACACACACACACACACACACACACACACACACACACACACACACACAAACAAAAACTAAACAAAGCAAAGCATAGAAAACATATCGCTGTGGAAGCTGCAGTGTGTTGCAGTCCACCCCTCTGTCCACACATCTTCACCTGCAAATGTTCACTGCACTGAGTCATCAGTCTAGCTTAATGTCTCTGGCTTCTGTGACATTACCATTATTGGGTTTTTATGGGCCCTCTTCTGATTATCTTATTGTTTCCCTGTGTCATGGAGAGGCTGCAGTTTTAGATCAGCATGTGCCCCAGCAGTTCACAGATGATGTAGGTTTTGGGCCCACCTGCTCAGTCTAGGTTACCCAATATGGCCACTGGCAAGAGGCAGGGTCAGCTCTGCTCCTCATGCCCTCGGAGCCAGCTCACCCACCACACTCATGCTTCCAGAGCCAGCTCCACTGTGTTGCCCAGTTGAGGCTTGGGGCCCAGTCTCCCAAGTGCTACAGCTGCTCAGGGTGTGGGACAGCTCCTGCTCTCACACCCTTGAGCCTGATTCACCCACACCTTCTCCATCAGGGCCCGCTGCACTGTGTTGGTCAGGCGAGGTACATAGCCTGCTCTCCAGAGTGCTACAGCCACCATCACAGGTGGCAAGAGGCAAATCGTGAGGGGTGGGGGAGGGGGAGCAACACCCTGTACCCACTCCACCTCACATCAGATGAGCGGTGGAGCCAGCTCTCACCCTCTAGACAGAGCCACCCATCCCTCCTACACCAGCTCTATTGTGCTTCCCAGGCGAGGGACAGGGTCAGCTCTCACAGGAGCTGCAGTTAGTGAGGGGCAGGGCCAGCTCTCTGCTCTCCTGATCCTGGGGCCAGCTTTCCCAGCTGCCTGAGGTGGCGAGGGGTGGGGGAGAGATGACTCTCTTTTTCTTTCTTTTGAGGTTCACTCATGCTCAATTTTCTGTTCCTTTTGTCTTAGCAATCTCATCAGGCCGTTTGATCAATGCTCATTGGACCATTTGATCCATCATGATCGATGCTAAATAACTTTTTTTTTTCATACAGGGTCTCACTATATATCCTGGGCTGATCTCAGGCTCACCGTGTAGCTTCAGGTGGCCTTGAACTTTTGACACCCTTGCTTCTGCCTCGCAAGATTACAGTTGAAAGCCACCATACCCGGTCCCATGTGCTTTTTAATAGGTACTGCCTTCTCTTTAATCAATCATCATATCAGTCATCATACTTACCTATTACCCCACACAGGAGTGACTGTGGTCACCAAGGCCTGTCACTGTCAGCATCTCCCCACTGAGAAACTCCTCTTTCTCCATCCCTGGTATTTGGAGCAAACCGATTTTTGTAGATACCGTTGCCCACAAAAGCCTGATGGAATTCATCCCATGTAACTAGTCTGTAGGCCTTTTCCCTTCCCTAGCCCCTAACTCCTCCTCATTGCTTCTCATTTGCTCTCCACAGCATCTGAAGTGGACTGTACACTTTTCTACCTGTTTGGTTTTTCTTGGCACCACGCTTAATGCAGCAGAGGCTCTGGTCAGTGGTTCACCGGTCTTGATTTGCCTTTGGTGTTTTTAGAGAGCTGCCTCTCTCCTTTGCTCTTTGCCCACTTCTCTGGAGGCCTCTCAGTGCCATCCGCGCTGGCTGTGTCTGCCATTTTCCCTCCTTTCTCATAGCTGCTTATTTCTCACCACCCTGCGTCCATTTCTAGTGCCTGGGTCCCACTCACCCACCAACCTGTAGCACCAACTTGACTGTCACCTAAGCTATGGGGATGTTATCTCTGTCACAGAGCAGGTGTGTTCTGCTCTGCTTCATTTCTTTCTTTTATTTTTAATTACATTTTTTTATTTACATTTTAAATGTTATTCCTTTTTCTGGTTTCCCCTCCAGAAACCTGCTATCTCCCCCTGCTTCTATGAGGGTGCTCCCCGCACCCACCCACCCACCCAGTCCCTTCCACCTCCCTGCTCTGACATTCCCCTACACTGGGGCATTGAGCCTTGACAAGACCAAAGGTCTCTCCTCCCATTGATGCCCGACAAGGCCATCCTCTGCCACATATGCGGATGGAGCCATAGGTCCATCCCTGTGTTCTCTTGGGATGGTCATTTAGTCCCTGGGAGCTCTGGGTGGGGGGTGACCCATAAGAGTGAGTAACATCTGCTTCCCAACTATTTTTCACAGCATGTGCTAGGTTTATTTCAAGGGATTTATAATTGCCTCTGAGGTCTTGTGGGCTTTCCTTTTCCATTAGTGCTGCATGGCTATCATTGAGGCCGGGTTCCCCCTACTTTCTTACACTTTCTCTCCTAGTGTTTGAGTGTGAGTTATAAGAAAATGGAGCTTAAAGTCCACTTCTGCCAGCACTGGGGTGGAGAGCTGGTCTACTCCCTGACCCTCAGGAGTTGGCGGGGCACAGCTAGGGTTGTAGTTGGGCCAGTTTTAGGGCCCATGTTTATCTTTCCCCAGCCACCTGGTCACTGTCAGTGTTTATCCCCATAACAGACTAGAAGCATGGCTCGAATTTCATGCCATTGTTGTGCTGGTCTAAAAATAACAGTTTTCTTCCCGTCTTGATTTTTATTCATGTATGTAACCCACGGCCTTAACTCTCAAATAGTTTTATGTGGGCTCTGTTTTTGTTTTGTTTTGCTTTGTCTTGTTTTGTCTGTTTAAAGGAAATTCTCTCTTCTTCTCATCTTCCTCAGCAAGCTGAATTTTGCATCCGATGTTGGCAAAAGTCTAGAGCCAGCTCTAGTGTATGGAGAAGAAGCGCCCGTGGGCTCTGATCACGTGGCCTTGCCTGTCCGACCTCGGACAAGTCCGTGTGAGCCTCAGATTTTCAACAGAAGCAGCCATGCTGACCTTCCAAGAGGGCTGAGAAGGCTGAAGGAACTAGCCAGCGTGCCGCCCTTCCCAGGGTTTATTAAACGATAGGTGCTGCTCTTACGGTCCTGAAACTCCCAAGCGGTTGGGAAGCAAGGCCAATTTTATAATATTGATCTAACTCAAACACAGGAGAGAGCTCCCAGGTACAGTTTTTATATTAAAAAAATAAAACCACTGCATCAGGACTCTGCAGCTCTTTGTTGTGCCTCTGTGATGACCACTCCTCCATCCCACCCTGCTCTCCATCCCACCCTGCTTGCTCCAGTGATTCTTGCCACTATTAGAGCCATGTCTTGAGCAAAGTCAGTGGCTTCTCGTGGCTGTTGTATTAACACCAGAGTAGGGGAATCCTTATGATCATGTCTGTGGGCTTTGGTTCCCCTTCCCGGAGTCCTGAGGTTTTCAGGTTTCAGCCCTGGGTTGAACCCCCTAACATGTGCCACTTGCCTGCCCCACAGTAACCACTCTGAGGACACTCCCTTACCACCTTCTCTCAGAAAACAGCCTTTTACCGCCTGTCACTCTGGTTTATGCAGTGCGCAGCCACCGGCTCCTTGGAGCCGAGTGCATTGGGAAGTCTGTGTGGTGGGTATTTTCGTTTTGATTTGAATGACTTTAGACAAGGAGAACCATGGAGGAGTGTTGCTTGCCAACTGTGGCCTGCAGTTTACTTTGGAGTGAGGTGGAATTCCTGTTTTAATTTTCTGAATGTCAGTCTCGTGGCTTTAAGGAGATGGGAGGCTTCTCTTCCCCTCCCCTCCTCCTCCTCCTCCTCCTCCTCCTCCTCCTCCTCCTCCTCCTCTTCTTCCTCCTCTTCCTCTCTCTCTCTCTCTCTCTCTCTCTCTCTCTCTCTCTCTCTCTCTCTCTCGTCTCCTGAGCGCAGTGTGGCCTCTCATTCAGTGCTTCTGCATTATCAATGCCTGGTTTCTGTAAGGCAGTACTACCAACCATAACTGCTGTCCTCTGTCGTATTCATTTTTTTAATTTACATACTAGTATATCAGGGTCCCTCTTTCTCTCACTCTGTCACTCAGGAACCATACATTGACCCTACAGCTTCCAAAAACCAAGAACTGCCCCATGGTTGAGGAATAAAGTTAGAGGATAATCCCATCCCCGAGGTGCTTGCAACTTGTCGGGATGTTTTGGAAACATAAAAAAAAGAAACTAAAATATGGTTAAACAGACGATGCTGTGGAGATCCAAGATCCAAGATTATTTTCCCTCAGAGTCGGAGAGAGTAGGCGAGGACACCCAGAAAGAAGACACTTGGGAGATCGTGAGAGAGAGTGCACAGAGGGATTATGAGAAAAGGTAACCCTGAAGGGGAGCGTAGGTCATGCTTAGCAAACTGAGCAATGGGGGCGGAGAATCTGGAAGGGTTGGCTGCGGGTCCTATGAGGTCAGAGCTCAGGTGTTCTCAAGCAGCAGAGGCCCTGGGGGATTTTGAAATCCAGCATGTGACATCAGCTTTGAAACAGTGACAGCATTGAAGAGTCTGAGCACTCCAAAGTTCAGTGAGGCACAAGAGCAGTTTGTTCTAGGAAAGCGAGCCCCACCCCCACCGCTGTGATTCCCCGCTAGTGCGAGTGTGGAAAAATGACTCAGGCCGGCTGAAAGGGGACACGGAAAGAGGGATGTGTAAAATTCAGCCTGCGAGTTCAGTTGTCACGTGATGCAAAGTCAGCCCTCTCAAGAGGTTTTCCCAAGCGAAACCTTAGCAGAGCTGTTCCAGCAGGGAGAGAAGAGCCCTACCCATCCCCTGCTTCCATAGTCGGGATCTCAAGCATAAGCAGGTAGACAAGTTGCCTCCTGAAGCACTTCCCAGCCATTTTGTAACTCCTCACCCACAGCCTCAGGTGCAGGAAAGACAGCGGGCATCCCGTTCTCTGTTGAATGTCATTTCAAAACAAGTGAACAACCAAAGAAACGTTGAAACCTCTTCCCCAATCTGATCATTAGCCCCGCCCCTCAGATAGTTAGCCCCGCCCCTCAGGCGGACTCCACCTTAAGTGAGGCAGTGTTTTCCCCTGTGCTCACCAAAAGCTGCTTGTGTTTACCATCAAAGTCGAATCCCAGTTATATCTGAGGTCAAGTGCAGAACAGATCACTGACCACTGCTTGGAGGAAGAAGTGGGTTGAGAATTGTCTGGTGCATCTGCTTCCTTGGTCACAAACTTCAATTTCCTACTTGCTTTAAAGCCTGCGATCTACCACCAGATCCACTGGAGTCTTCTTTTAGCCTCTCTCACATCAGAGTGAGCCAGCTCACACAAGTACAGTATCACCCTGTTATAAGCATTTATTTTGTGTACACATAACACTAGCACACAGACAGTCTGCAGGGTAGTTGTGGAAGCTTTCCAGATTCAGAGACCCAGGCCCCTTCTGTATTGTTGCTCTACCATATCCAACAGGCAGCTTTCAAACTGGATTTTAAAATGCCGCTTCCGTGCCTGTCCGCCGCTCCACATACCAACCAGCCAAATAGAAGAGAAAAATGCCGGAGGTGGAAGGGGGGTGATGAGTGCACTCCTTCCAAGACCCGACCACTCC
Source organism: Rattus norvegicus (assembly GCF_021556685.1). Lineage (NCBI taxonomy): Eukaryota > Metazoa > Chordata > Mammalia > Rodentia > Muridae > Rattus > Rattus norvegicus. The sequence goes on along the minus strand of NC_141546.1, from coordinate 66,637,456 downwards.
CTAGCCTCTGTGCATACCTTTCTGACTAGAAAGTAGTAACAGGTCACACCTTGTTGGGAGAGATGTGGAGAATCGCTGCTGTGCCTTGTAATATAAGCGTCATGTGCTATGTAGCCTGTGTGAGGGTTAGATACTTGAGAGCTATAATAATCAATGCAGGCTTCGTGTCTAACTGCCTATAAACTAGTGGGAAAACCTCTGACAGTATCAGCAGGGAGACACTGCCAGATTCACGAGACCCCGCTGGAATGCTTTACTTTTCCTGGCAGGTAGGATTCATAGTCCCTCAAAGGAGAGAACAAACAAGAAACATATTCTCTCTCCTAACTCTAGAGAAAAAAGGACTGGGGCTTTAATTTCCTTTTAACTATCTGTACATCCATTCTTTGTTTTATATCAAATCAGTACAGAGTTTGTTTCTGTTGGGTGAAGATTACCAATTCCCTCCCTTTCAAAGCCCAAGATAGGAAAGCATAACAAAGATACATTATTGAAGCCGGGTGTATGCTGCATCTAACGCTTGAATATAACTGGGGTGGACATTTGCTCAGTTGTGGCGAAATCCATATAGAAGATCCCATCTTTGTCATTTTCTAGGTGAAGTAGATACACAGTATGGAAATGTCACCAACATCTCCTTTCCATCCTCAGAAACGGAAATTCTATTAGATTAATTAATCTCATACACACACACACACACACACACACACACACACACACACTCATCATTCTGCCTTCTGCCTTGATGTTTGTCTACTCCACGTACGCCACGTCACTGGAATCTGTAGGGTTTGTCTTTTGGAGATGGGCTCTTGCGCTTAGCATAGTATCATCAAGATTAACCCTCACTATGCCGCGTGAGAATCCCTTTTTACGTGTGGATAATAGTCTGTTGAACATATTCAACTGTTAATCTTCACTGTCGTCTTGGTGAGGTGTAGAAGCTAGAAGCACCATGGAAGCGCCGCTGTGTGCGTCTACTCGGGCATTTCCAGAAAAATAAAGAACAGAGAAGACCCATCAGGAAGCAGATGGCCCCGTCCTGTAGGCGAGGTCCTGGACTGGATGGTGAGAAGAAAGTGATCTATGGAGGTGTTGGCCATTTTAGGAATTTTCTATGTATTCTGGGCATTAGTTTTATTGGATCTCTTTCTTATGTCTTCTTCTGTTCTGCAATTTCCCTTTAATATTGTTGGCTTTGTCTTTTGCTGACTTTTTAAAATTTTTTAATGATGTTCAGTTCTATCTTAATTTGTTGTACAGGTCTTTAGTGTTTTTTTGTTTCTTTGTTTTTTTTTTTTTTTGTCAAGTATAATATTTTTAAATCGTTTGACTCTGCTGTCTCCTATAGTTTCAGGTCTTGCAACAAGAGTTTTGTCATTTTTTTTTCCTTAATAGAATTTTTTATTTATTTTGGGACAGTTCCATAGATAAACACAATATGTCTTAGTCATATCCATCCCCAAGTCCCTAGTCAGCACTCCTCCCACCTTTATGACCCGGTTTTGCTTTTAATAACTCATTAAGTCATCAGTGCTGCCCACAAGAATGAACAGCCAGCCAGCCATATCTCTGAAGACAAGTGACCCCCTCGTCCCCTGCAGCTTTCTGTCATCAATAGCGCTTGCTCAAAGGTTATAAGTACAGAGATCACATCACATCCAGAAGACAGCAGCCCACCGCTCCCCCCCCCCATTCTCCAGCTCCTCTATTCTCTCTGCTCCCTCTTCTGAGATACCCTCTGAGCCTCATGGGAGTTCATGTAGAGGTCTCCTTAAGCACTGTCCACTCCACAGTCACTAAGCCTCAGCACTTGGACCAGTTATGAGGCCCTGGCATTGATGGCTGCCTTCTGCAGAAAGAGACGTCTCTGACCAACATGGCACAGCTGTGCTGAGTTGAAGGTCAGAGTAGCTCCCTCCAGCCTAACGTGCCCTATCTGGTAATGTGGAGAGGAGCAGCAAGCGGGAGCCCTTGGTCCTTGCAGCATCAGTGTTCGCTGTGGCTCTGGGATGTGTGCTGCACTTACTTAGGTCTATGCTGTTGTGTCTTGAGAGTTCTGTAGTCCTGGGCCTTATACATCTCATCCATTTGACTTGGGTCTGTGCATGGGATTAGGGCCCAGCTTCGTTTTGTGCACGCACATGCCCATCTTTTCAAACACCAGTTGTTCAGAGGAAATATGCATCCTTCCTGCACTATCTTGGCTCCTTTGCCAGAAATCATTCAACCGAGTGTGCAAGAGCTCATTCTGGGACTTCCGTTCCATTCTGTTCTTCTCTGTATCTTCCTTTATATCAGTACCATACTGTGCTTGGTATTGGTTTTGGGACAATAACAATTGTTGGGTTGTTTTTTTTTTTTAATGTATTACTTTTAACAATTTATTTTGTGAGGTTCTCCATACTAGTTTCTGTCATCTGCAAACATACCTTTTTATAACTTTGATACTTTTTCTTTCTCTTCCTTAGCTTATTGCTCAAGGACTTCAAGTTGTACACCAAACCGAAGTGATGAAAGCAGACTTTTATTTTATTCTTTGTTCTTCATTCTGAATGCTAGAGAAGAGTTACTAGCTTTTGGGCGTTGAGTCTACTGTTTGCTGTGGGATTTATATGTAGCTCTGGTTATGTTTTATCTTCTTTTTCTACATCGTTGACCTTTTTTTTTTGTCTTTTTTTGTTTTAATTTTTTATTAGATATGTTTCTTTACTTACATTTCAAAGGTTATTCCCCTTCCTGGTTTCCTGTCCATAAGCCACATTCCTTCCCCTCCCTCCCCATACAGGTATTCCCCCTATACATTCTCCCTTATTGCTCCCCCACACTCCCCTGCACTGGGGGGTCCAACCTTGGCAGGACTAAGGGCTTCCCCTTCCACTGGTGCCCAACAAGGCTATTCTCTGCTACATATGCAGTTGGAGCCCTGGGTCAGTCCATGTATAGTCTTTCGGTAGTGGTTTAGTCCCTGGAAGCTCTGGTTGGCTGGCATTGTTGTTTTTATGGGGTTGCAAGCTCCTTCAACTCTTTCAATCCTTTCTCTAATTCCTTCAGCGGGGGTCCTGTTCTCAGTTCAGTGGCTTGCTGCTAGCATTGACCTCTGTATTGGACATGCTCTTGACTTTTAAATCATGAATAAGTGTTCGATTTTTCCAAGTCCTCTTTGCTTCAGCTAAGAGGGTAATGTGGGGCCCATCTCTTCCTTCAGTTAACAAATGGTGTCATAGCTGACCCTCTCTCACTCCTCATCCATACATGGCTGAACCATCCTGGATTCCAGGAGCAAAATCAGTACGGTTTTGACTTGTAATCCTTTTTATTTTACCCCAGTGTTAGTAAATTAAGTTTGCTAACCCTGTGTTAGTTTCGTGTCAGTGTCGGTCTGTAGTCGACTTATGTGTAGTGTAGCGGCTTTGGCTTTGGCATTAGGATTATTTTAGAGTTAGGATTATTTTAGCGAATAAGTTAGCAAGTGTTTCTTTTTCAGTTTTTTAGAAAAGTTCGATAAAGACCACGTTCATTCTTGTTTGGTGTCTGATTGAATTCATCAGGGAAGCCAGGGGCCCGAGGCATTTCGCAGACACTCTACACCCTTCCCATTACAGGGAATCCTGTAAAGCTCCTGGGACGGTCGAAGTCACTCTGGGTGCTCACTGTCAGCATCCTCAGCCTTCTCCCCTTGGGCTCACGGGCACGTCATTACCCCAGTGACTCTGTGACTTGTCTTACCTAGAGTGTCAGTGGCGGTGATACATATCGCATCCAAGGGAATCCCTTGAGCCAATGCAAAATTCCACAGGTTCCTCTCTGCGGTGATACATATCGCATCCAAGGGAATCCCTTGAGCCAATGCAAAGTTCCACAGGTTCCTCTCTGCGGTGATACATATCGCATCCAAGGGAATCCCTTGAGCCAATGCAAAATTCCACAGGTTCCTCTCTGCTCCGTGTCATGATGAGTAAGTGTCTGGATTGCTGGTCTCTTCGTCTGTGTCTCTGAGCGAGGCCATGACTTGCAGCAGTTTCTCAACGATGGCGGGCGTGAAACCTGAGTTGTCATCTGAAACCAGTGAGTTCAGAAATGTGTTAGCACAACATGAGCCCCTCTGAGAGAAACACACACCCCACCCCAGGAGTGGTAAGTGACAGGAGCCGGGGTAACTCCTCTCCGGTCTCCATAAAGTGAACTCACTAAGTAAAATGTCCACCGTGGTTAATAAGTGCCAGATAAATCTTGTGTGTAGTCTGTGTGTCCCTCTGAACACTTGTATCCAGATGCCAGTCAGTACTGCTCTAATTACTTCTCAGTTTATTTGCTGTCCTTTCCTGTACTTACTCATGAGTGCTGTTGGCAGTTTTTAAGTGAATGTATACCTCTGAACAGCTTATGTTCTGAGTATCTTATAGATGTATCAAGATTCTAAAAGGAATCAACAGACGTATATTCTTGAATGTGGCAGTTGTCGCTGTTTGGGGGGGTTCTTGCAGTTGCTAAATTAACTTTGAGAACATTCAGTGTGCTAGAACGTTCCATATGCGGTCGCATGATGAGTGGTTTTCTGTTCTGTAAACTGTAGATGATCATGTTGGAAATACTGTCATACCGGCTTTCCGCTCCAAGTGTCTACCATGTCTGACTTATTATCGAAGTATGTTTTTACATTTTAAAAATAACTTGTTAAGGATAAACCCACTGTGTGGAAGCCAGTTATAGGAATAAATAACACTACATGTGTGCTTTTTATGTGTTACATCTTTTAAGTGATGCACATAAATTAGCTCATAAAATCTTTGTAACAATCACATTATGCATAAGAAAACTGAGGAATAGAAAAAAATCAAGATATTTGCTAAGACTTTTATGCCTTTCCTACCACAGTTAGCGTATGGTACTTTTTAAACCTAGGAAACACAAGTGTTTCTCTGTTGGAAGTGACTATTATACATAGTTTCCACGTCAAGCATCATGCTAACTGGCAAAACTTTCTATAACGATCCGAAGAACCACAGTGGACCACTTGGCCGAAGCTTGCCTGTGCAGCCTGTACTCTTTTTCCTCCTACCTCAAAAACATGAGCTCATCTCCTCCTTAGGTCCCAGGCTAGGACTCTTGATAAGCGCCTGTCTGGATGTCTTAAAGTAACAGAAAAGGGTATGAGTCGTTGCTCAGGTCCGGCAGAATGTCCGGCTCTGACCGTGACATATTTACCTAGAGAGGTCATTGTGGCCCTCGGACAGTGTCAGGAACCTCATTTACAGTGTTACTCAATGAACACTTTAACAGCAGTACCCTGGCTTTCTTCTGCATGGCGAGCAGGGTAGTCCTGGAAGTACAAGTTAGGAAGCTCATCTTGCTCTTTGGGAACGATGCACCCAGGAGTGGAACCCAGTGGTGTCTCAGACTGTTGTACAGAGATGCTCCAGATGAACCCTCTGAATGCCAGCAGGGGGGCGATAGTATTTAATGTGACTTCAGTGGAGGTGCTGGATCCTGGGCCAGCTATCCCTTTACACTTTGGTAAGGGCAGAATTCCTGACTTTTTTTTTTTTAAGTTGAACATTGTAGGGAAAGAAGGAGGTGATTAATTGCTCAAACTGTGTTAGTGTTTTTGTTCTCAGAAGAGATTCCTCCCCTACAGAGTGCAGTCATATTTAGCCTGTCAAGATAGTGTCGCCTCTTGTAAGGACGCTCATCACCGTGGCACTTGCAGCTGCCTATTGAGCAGAAACCCTCCAGCCATCCTGCTGGTCTCTGGTGGCTGTGGAGATCCTAAGGAATGGGACCAGGGAGTTCACAGAATAAAACCAGGAGCAAACACCACGTGTCTGCAGCAGGCTAAGGGCTTTAATGTCTCCGCTCATTTACTACGAATACTTTACTTCATACTAGGAGTATGAAGAAGGCATTTCAGTATCTCTCCTTCCCAGAGAAGGAAATCTTACATACCTAGGTAATGTGTCTAGCATCATGTAGGCAAGGCAGCCTTGCAGGAGAGGCTGGGATGACCCAATCATAGTCTACAGTATCATTCTCTCAGAATAGTAACCTATAGGATGAATACTGACTTGTGTATCATTACTTCTTGTTATCTGAAGTTACTGGCAACATCTGGGACATCGATTCTGAGCTGCTAAGGAGAGGAGAAACCTCCTCCCGGGAGAAGCTGTTAGCCCTCCCTGCCAAGAGACTGACACAGTTCCTCAGTATTAACTGGCAGTGCTTACTCACAGATGAGAAGTAGGAAATGCCTGTGTGAAGTCCAGTATGTATGGGGCAAGTGTCAATGACAAGAGAGAGATCATAGCCTTAGTGTCTGCCCAAGGACTCAACCGAGCTTCGGGTGAGAGTCAGAGACCCAAAGCTCCAAAGTTAAGCTTCTCAAAGACTTCCTGCCTCCCAAAAATACATCATTTGGGGAAATAGGGCAGGTGGTGAGAGCCCCATGGCTTCGTCCAAAGCCATCTGTGACCATGGATAGAAAGGAGAACTCACTTAGAGGTTGGGAGTGCGTCTGCCTGTGAAATGTCCCCCTGTCTAAGCCTTGGAGAGCATCCCTTGCCACCAGAGCCAGTGCTCTTTGATTTTCCTGCCACCGACCAGTGCAGTCTGGGGAAGTACCAGTGACAATTGAGTCGGACTGTGACTTCATTCCGTACTAAGTAAGGAGCCAGCAAGTCAGTTCCGTAGCCGTGCAAGGCCTTTCACTTGCTCACTTGAGAGATTAAAGTGACCATTTCCTACCACACATCCAATCGGTTTTGATGTTTACACAATGCTTTTCTAAAACGAGGACTTCCCCGATGCGGTGTGGAGAGGTATGTTTGCTTGTGTCATTGTAAGAGGTATGTTTGCTTTCATTTGTAAAAAATGCTTTTGATGACTTCTGTCAGTAGAGGTACCGGTGGTGGATAATTGAGTGAAGTGGAAATTATCAGAAGTGATAATTTAGATCACTTCTGATGTTCGTAGCATGAAGTTCACCCTTAAACCTCACATGATCACTTACTATTCTGTGTGGTTTAGAGAGAGCATTCAGAGCGAGCTATGTCTACTTTCAAACCCAATTTTGGTGGTTATTATTTTGTGATTGTGGTGTGGTGATTTTAGGCATGTCATGGTAGTGGTGTGGAGGTTGAGACATGGTGGCTTCCAGTCTCTAGGAATAAACCATTTGGCTCTGTAAGAAGCCTCTGCATCTCTGGTGATGTATTGGGTGCATGCTAAGACCTTTTAAGATGAAAGAAACCCAAGTCAGTGCAACCCCATGGCATTTCCCCCACTAGTTGAACACAGTTGTTTAAGGACTTGGGAAAATCAGAGCTCTCCTGCTTCATTGGCATCACATTCCTTGATAAAAGTTTTGGCCAACAAACCAAAGCGCATACACAGGCTGGTCTGAGGCCCCCCCCCAGGCGCACGCATATGAAGCAGAGGGAGAGGATGCGCCTAATTCTGTAGAGGCTTGATGCCTCAGGGATGGGGGTTGTGGGGGGGGTGCAGCTTCTCAGAATTGAAAGGGAAGGGGGATAGGGTACAGAACTCTGGGAGGGGGCATTAGGAAGGGTTATATAAATAAGTGAAAAAAGAAAGAAAAAAAGAAAAACTGTTGGGAAAAAAAAAGTTTGGGCCAAATCTTTTCAAATTTTACTGCAAATTACTTTGGGGGTGAGAGGTTAAGACAAGGTCTGATCTAGTCTAGGGTAGTCTGAAACTCCCTCTGTAGCCAGAGTTTGCCTTGCGCTCCTGACCTTCTTGCCTCTGCCTCCCAAGTAAGGAGTTCATAGGCACGTGCCTGGCTTGTGTGGATTCCTTTGATCTTGGTAGTTCACCATTAGGCCTTTATCATGTGTGGTGTACTAGTTATTTATTACTCTATTAGGTGTTGCCATGGAAATTAGCATAAAACAAGCACTTATTTCCTGCCATCGTTTCTGAGTTCGGAATCAGGGCAATTAATCTGGAGTTTCGGGTTCACGGTATTTCATGGGCCTGCACTTGGCCAAGGTCTCCATTGTCGCAAGCTACAATTAGGGCTGGGGGATTCCATTCCAAGTTCCCTCATGCCTATGTGGAGCCTCAGGACCAGCCTGTATGCACGCTCATAGTGAAGCTGCCTGAGCATCATCCCAGAGGCAGAGCCCACAAGCCAGAGAGCCCCCCCCCCCAGAGGAAAGCCCCACCTTTCACAATGTATCTCGGGGAAGGGGCACGCCCACATTTCTGCAACACATCATTGGTTAGAGGCCTGGCCTATGGGAAGAGACTACCCAAAGGCGTGAACTCTGGATGCTGGAATTCCAGGAGGCCACTTGGAGATTGCAAGCTCTCAACACAAACCCCAGGGAAGTTCCACTGAGCCGCATGGCCACCAGCCCACGCAATGATGGGGAATTATATTGTCGACTCCGTTGCAAGCTGTTAAGATCTGTGTATGCAGATATGAAAATATATAAATCACACTAGTAAATAAAGAATCGTGTTAGGAAGTGATGTATCGCTGCCTGCATTTTACGTAAAATTAAAAATAGATGTGCACGCAATCTGGCATGATATTCCTTTTTTAAGAATGGAAAACCGTTACCAGCAATTGAATCTTCTGTCTCTTCCTTCCCCTTCCTTTCTCTGGTGAGGAGTTTTTAGAGCTTTGGGATTGAGGCAGCTCCCTCTGTAGGGATGACTTATCCCCCAGTCGACTCTGGGCGCTTTGGTCCCCCCCCCCAACCCCCACACTGATCTCTCCAGCTCCAGACCTAGGCCTGCAGGCAGATACTGCTGAGGCTGTAACCACGCCCCCCCCCCCCAGCCTCAGCTTCTCATTGGCAGTATGCCTGCCACTCAGTTTGCAGCCTGTGTGACCGAGAAGCTCTGCTTTTACGTCCTCAGAATACAGAGCAGGAACTTTTTGTCTCCACAAATACTTCATGTCCCAGGATGCCTTAGTCTATCTGGAGCCTCCTGAGCCACTAGAACTCTGTCCTGCCTGCTTCCCTCCCAGCCTGGGGTGTTGTCTCAAAGCCCTTTCAGCTCCACGCTGGCCTTGAGGGAGAGCCAGCCTGACTCTGCAGTTTTCCAGAAGAGCACGTTTCCTTCCAGCCCTAGAGGGAAATGTTTCAATGAAAATTCTCCTTCCGATTACGAATGGCTGGCTGCGTCTGTCAGCCTGCCGGGTTCTCCTCGATGTCTATGGGGGTCCTCACTTATTCTGTGACATGTATGTAAATCTAGGCGCCTCCTTCATGCCTCAGGTTGAGTACTTCTTCCAATAGGACTCCTCCATGACTGTCCTTTTCAGTAATTGTGTTCCTTAAAGACATTACTTTAGCATTTTCTTTAGCAGTGGCAGCGGTGATGAACAGGAAGCCTGGTTCCTGCCGTGGTGGTTCTTGCTACCCAATAGGAAAGCCTGTTGCTTCTTAGCTAAGCATGAATGACTGCATGGCCCCTTAAGGGCTGGGAATGAAAAAACCTGTTGTATATGAGAGGCTAGACCTTCAGGGTTGATGCAAGATTGTGCATTGCCTTTGTAGAAATTAGGGAGGAAAACCCCCTCCTCCTCCCTGTGGACATCTTGAAAGGCAGGCAGCCCCCAGGTGTGTGCAGACTCTCTGGCAGAGCCTGGCAGGTTGATGGGCCCGTTTTCTAGTGCTCACAAAGACTTTCTTTTTTTCCAGTTGACACAGCCCAGTCCCAGCACTCATGTCTTAGCTGACAGGGCAGCCTTCCCACCCCTCTGCTTTAATGGCAGTTTGTCCAGTTGACAGCCCAGATGCTGGGCGCTGGCTGACCTGGAGGATCAGTGTAAGCCTAAGAGAAGATCTCAGGACGAATTGCTAATGACTGGGGGGGGGGGGGCATCTATAGCCCTTTAGGCAAAGGAAGCTATACATCAAGAGTCAACAGAGTTGGGACAGGGAGACAGGCCACATAGTAGACCATTGCTGAGTAAACATGAGGGACTGGGTTGAGACCCCCCCACATCCAGCACTGACATGGAAGCCAAGGGCAGCAGGCCTTGTCTACAGTCCCAGTCCTAGTGAGGTGGGAACAGCAAGTGGCTTGCTGGTCACCCAGTCTCGCTCACTTCATGAGCTCCACTTACAGAAAGAAACCCTGATATCAAAAGATAAGGTGGAGAGTGATTGAAGACTCACCGCATGTTTATACATGCATACACACATGCACGCACACACAGGCCACCAAAGTAGGAGAGGCCTTGGAACTTCCAGGAACTAAGTTTAGAGAGCAGCAAACAACCTGGTCAGGATCTTCTAGGACAAGGCTTCAGAGTGGCACTGAGCATGCTCTTCCTAGGCAAGCTATGGCTTATGTTTAAAGTGGTGTCCTTGTCTATATAGGGCTCTGACCTGTGTGGCTTCCTTTTGTCTTTAAGTATCATCGTTCTTTACTTATATGAAGTTATGCCTATGATACTGTCTCACTACTAAACATTCAGAATGTCTCTCCTCTCCCTGCACAAAGGGCGTTATGTGTGTAAGTCCTTAGACTAGCTGATGGGAGCATGGTTTCCAAGAAGCACAAAGAAGAAATCTAGGAAATCGATCCTAAAGAAGCTCTTTGATTCCCTACCCCAGGTTTAGTGCATGAGAGGGAAGAAGAGAGAGACAGAGAGAGAAAAGAAAGAAAGCCCATCTGGTGTTACCTCCCTCTACAGCTGAGAGAATAAAGCCAGATGTGTTTCTCTAATTTTTTGTCAGGCTTTCGGATATTTAAATTTTTAGCTAATATCTTGATTTTTAAAACTGAATAGGTTAAATGAGAATAATCAAAATGAATCTACCGCCCTCTAGGAGGGTAGTGTGGGAAACTACCAGACAAGAATCCAAGTAATGCATGTCTGACATTCATAGCAATCTGAAATGTTGACCTAGGACGTCAGCAGTGTAATGCCCTGAAGTGTATAGTCCTGTGACTGGAAACAGACACGTTGTGCTGCCCCATCAGCAGCCACTCTGATGTCACCTGCTCCTTCTGACCATTGCAGAGGTTGTTATAGCCTAGGGAGAACCTGTCCTCTGCTGTGCCCTGCATCTGGGTCTGCTTCTCAAAGTCTTGCTCACTGTTTCTGGTGGTACTTAGTGCTGCATGGTCTGGGGGAAGCAGGCTGGCTGGTACTGGGTAAGAATCAGGCCAGTGTGGTAATTCCCACGCACATGACCCAGTCACATAAGCCCTCTCCCTCCAGCTCCCTCTCCTCCTCATTCTCTCCCTAGCAATCGCTCTCTCCTTCTCTCTCCTTCCCCCGCTACTCCCAAGAGTGGGCTGATTACATTGGTCCTAATAGAGAACATGAACTAAGCCAGGCCTAGGGGCACACACCTTCCGTCCCAGCATTGGGAGACAAAGGCAAACAGATCTCTGTGAGTTCAAGGCCAGCTTTGTCTGCAAAATAAAAACCCTGTGTCACAAACAGGAAATAAACAGTTTAACCTCTGAGTGATTCAAGTAAATGTTTAGAGGGAACTTTCGTTTAAGTATTCATCGGATCCACGCCCCTCACAGACTCTTTAGAGGAGACTGAACAGCATGTACTGAGTTCTGCGCATGAGTCTGCCCTGAACACCCACAGGACCTAGACGATGCTCAGGGAGTCTGTGAACTTGAATGCTGAAGTGCATTACCCTCACACCTTAGACCTGTGTTTTCACCTGTCTCTAGCACAATTTAGACTTCAATTCTGACCGATTTTCACAGCACCTCTCTTTGGAGGAAAGACTACAGTGCTCAGCAAGCAACATCCTGGTTATCAACATGGCTGCCATGGCGGTAACAGGGCCTGTGCACTTTGAGCTCTGTAAGTCACAAGCTTTTCCATGTAAGGTTACAGTCGTTGAAATGCCAGTGGACACACACAAGTGAGGCACACCTGGTGGGATGGACAGCCTCCTCCTCACTGTGGATGTTAGAATGCTAAGCTGGGACTCAGCTCCCCCATCTGTAAAACAGCTTAATCACACGACTGGAAGTCTCGGTGAAGGAATATTCTTCGCCCTTTAATTATATACAAAAGTCTGAGACCTTGTTTCTTGGCAGTTTGCTTCTCTGGCAATGTATTAAATCTATACTTGAATGGAAAATCATGAGGAAACATGTTGGGTCCAACAGTTACACCTCTTTTAGTTGTTGGCCTTAAATATTTAAGTCTGCAGTTTTCTGTTCATAAAACAATGTGTCCTCCAAACATTCCTTGCCTATGAGATAACATCTGTGGGTTTTATTGTTTTTTTAATTATGTAATGATAAATCATAATTATCATAAGGGTATCACTTATGGGTTACAAAGAGATGTTATGATTTTAATAAAGCGAAGAATGATAAAATTAAGCTGGTTAACCAAGCTATGACTTCAAATATTCGGTATTTTCGTGGTGAACATATGATAGTATCATGCACAATACTTAACAGCTAGCTGTGTTCAGCACGATGTGTCATACTCACCGCTCATGTCTGACTGTGGCCTGGTATCCTTGGATTATCATGTCTGTATCCCTCCCACTTCTCAGTCATTGGTGTGAGTTTGATTATTTGATAAGAGTCCACATGTAGTGTTTAATGATCTCCAGATCTATCTGCATTATCTCACACAACAATCTTCTTTGTAAGAGGTGGTATACGGGTATATTTTTATACATCATATCTGTTCACCCATCGATGGAAACTGTGATGCTATTCTGTTGTTGTAAATGCAGTGAACACGGAGTACAGATGTCCCTTTGACAAGCTGATGTCAAATCTTTAGGGGAATGCCCAAAAGAGGGTTACTGAATTGTACAGTAATTCTATTCATTCATTCATTCATTCATTCATTTACTGTGAGTACCTAATGTCAGAGGACAATGTACAGAAGTCCTCCTCTCTTTCTACCATGTGGGGCCTAGGGTTAGAACTCAGGTCATAAGACTTAACAGCAAGGAGCTTCACTCGCTGAGCCCTTTTGCTGCCCCACATAGTAATTCTGGTTTTAGTTTTCTGAGGGAATTCCTGAAGATTTTCCGCAGTAGCTTTGCTGACTCACTGGGGGGTTTGTTGCCCTTCTCTGCTTGATTGATGGCTTTTGTGGTATGTGGAAATTGACACACGTAAGTAAGAAAGAGACTAACAGCGACATAGTTCTGGAATATTCCTGGCTGGTCTTTCAGCTCCATACCCCCACCCGGAGCTATCACTTGTCATTTTAGTGGAAAATATCCTGTGGTACTAAAATGATTGATTTCTGCATTTGTTTTTAAGTCCATAAGTGGTACTACATTGGACAAATGTATACATTGTTTCTTTTGAACCTGAATATTTAATCGTCTGCAGAAGGTGCCTTCAGAATGATGACTAAGGGTCAGAAAGTAATGGCTGGCTAAGGGTGTTACAGTGACTTCCCTCAGGGGCCCCACAAGTACTGAATATTACCTTCTAAAAACAATAGCCAAGCACAGTGCTAGTCGGGGTTGCAAGGTTTTATATTGCTTGCTTTAAAAAATATTGTGAGAGGACAGTAAATGCATTTGGTTTAGTTTTATAGGCCGCCTGATTTTTTTGAACTTGTTTCTTTCAAAGGCAAATTATAATGCCGCAGAGAAATTATTGATCAGATTTCTCTTAGCTCCCTTACTTATTTAGCCAGGCAGGGCTGATAGGCAGAGCTCAGACACTCAGGCTGGCCTTCCAGTTTAGTTCCTACGGCTTCGGTAGGATGGATGGATTCACCGGATGGATCTGAAGCACAGGTAGTGGTCAGTGACGTGGTAGAAGAAAGGTACCATTTGATAACACGTTCTGTGGAAGGGGAAGATGCTATCACAGACCCTGGCATATACAGCCAAGTGACGGTGATTAGAAATGAGAAAAGAACCCGCACACTGATACAAGCTGACGCACAAGTGTTTGAGCACCACAGCATCGCAGACCAGCGGGGGAAATACCGCTTGATCAGTCACAAACCACCTACCAGTGAATACTGATGAACTCAAAAATTGTCCTTTGTAATCATGTTATTAAATTCTATGAGAAAACAATTGGTAGTTGGCCCATATTGGGATGAGGTAGTGTTTGGTTAAAAAGCAGAACAAACCACAAGAGAAATTATCGTTAAACTTTATCCTAAGTATGAGAAACAAAATCAACTTGAATTCCCACAAATCAACCAAGATGTAACCTAGGGAGATCTCAGGTAACCCGAGGGCAGGACCAGGGCTGAAGCCCGCATTCCCAGATCCAAAGGGAAGTACTTCTAGAATCTGGGGGTACTTGAGCCCTGACTCTTGCAGCTGCCTCCCTGCCTGGCTTCATTACTGAAGCTCAGTTGCATAATGGGGTTCTGCTCCTGGCTAGCTGCCCTCCCTGTGGCAATCTGCTGCTTAGAGGGAGGGTGAGCCCACTGCCTCCTCTGGGCAGGAGTGCATTGGCCAGAAAGGAGCTCTGGGCAAAGCAGGGGTGATTGGTGGCTATTATGTGTGAATTTGAAATGCCATAGATTGGATAACACGAACACTTTAAAAGACTGAGAAAAATAACTTGTGATGATTATGTAGGGTTTGTTTGTTTGTTTCCCCAGGAGCTCAGTCAGCCTTTCTTCCCTTTTTGATTCCCAAGCTTGCTTTGTATGGGTTTTTGGTGTGTCCTTCTCCTGCCCATTTCCTAATGATACCTTCTCTAGCTCAGCTCAGCCTCTCCTGGCTCAGCTGTCACCAACTGTCCTCTCTGCCCACTCTGCTAACCCGAGTCACTTTCAACTGTTTTCACTCAGCTCAATCTGATTTCTTCTCTGGCCCCACTCAGGCGTCTTTCTTCTAGCACCAACTGTCCTCTCTGACCCTGCTCTCTGACCCAACTGCAATCCTTCTCCAATCCCATTCCTGTCTCCTGGACCCTTCTCCAACCCCTACTAAATCCTACTCAATCTCTCTCAGCCTCTGCTGGCTTCTTTATAGCCTCTCCTGTTCCCAGAATTCCAAGAGGCAACCACCACTGAAGGACATAGGGTCCTTTAAAGGGCCAGGCACACAAAATAAATCACACTGCACAAGTGTTTCCAAACAGTGATGCCTCAGAGAAGAAGGTCTTGACAGTCCTGAAATGTCTCGCTCAGTGCAGCCTTTAAGTGGGCTGAGGAGATGATGGACAGGTTGCAGGAGGAAATAGGATGTGTGGAAGGAGAGGAGAAAGTTAACCTTAGCCGGGTGTAAGAGACACAGATTAATAAAACAAAGTGATGGTTTTTGCTGAGGACGCCGGCAGCGCTTTTGTGAGGTTGGCCTGTTTGTTTGTTTTTTTTTTAAAAATCATTGTTTGTTTTAGCAAAGAGTGAGTCAGATCTTCACAGTCTTCTGCTGAGAAGGTAAATAAATACAAGCTTTCTGGATAGAGATGTTGCAAGCCGAAGATGTGATCCCATTCCATTAGCCAGTGGCCCTTAGAAGGTAGCCAAGGAGACAGCCATGGAGACCGTACCGTTTGCAGGAGGTCGATGGGGGGGAAACTGGGAATAGCCATCTTTACTTCATGAGTAGACTGTCCATGGATTTAGAGGGCATGTGCCCCTGAAAATCATTCAAGGATGTCTAATTTTGCCATTCCTACTTTGTAGATGTGTAGGAGGCAAAACTTTTAGAGGTAATATTCCAAATTTCAGCAGCATGTAGTGAATGTAATGAGAGATTATTTCTTTACTACAGTGAAAATACTACTTTGGTCATCAAAAGAGCGTCAGCAGCCACATACCTGATGTGTGTGCCAAAGATAAATGTCACTCTCAGATGACCCTCCGCTCCCTCGGCCCCTCCCCAATCCCGCTCTCCCCTTCTGAGGATCTGTGGCTGGGCTTCCTTTACCCAGGGAGCTAGAGGCTGTGCCAGAGGGTGCTCATATCCACACCAAGGCAGCCAGACCCTTGTGTGGTCCTTGCCCAGAGAGGTGGGTGTCCATATGCCACTGCCTGTGGAAGGCTCACTAGAGCCTGTGGAAGGCTCACTAAGGCCTGTTCTTCTGTAGAACCTTGGTGTGATGCAGGAACGAGCTCTTGGTCTCATCACAGTTACAGCCCGAAGGAGAATTCCTGAAATAAAAGCTGTCTACAGTGGCTAATTAAAACTTCAGTGATTGTAGAGATATTGGAATGTTACCATTCCAGAGACAATTACAGTTTACCTCGGGCCATCTTTAGCTCTCTCAAGAGCCATTTCTTGTCCACCATGTCTTGTCAGAGTTAGTGCCCCCCAGTAAACAGATACAAACCTTTTAAAGTATTAACTTAACAAAACCCCATTCTCCCACTAACCACGGGGCTAAGAACTCGGCTGGGTAGCATCTGAGTTCTAGAGCTGAGATTTCTCCTGCCAACCAAGCCACCCCTCAGCTGCTCCTACCAGTGCCTTTTTATTTCATTTCATTTCATCTCACTTTTTTACTTTTTTGAGACAGGGTCTCTCTATGTAGTCCTCGCCGGCCTGGAACTTGCTGTGTAGACTAAGTTGGCCTTGAACTCAGAGCTTCTCCTGCCTCCTCCCAAATGCTGGGATTAAAGGCTTGTGCCATCGCCCACAACGGATTTTAGAAATGCCTTGGTTTACAGCTTTTGTTGGTGCACTTTTTTACATACTTTTTTGGGTTCTTCTAACTCTTCCTCCGTTTCCAACCCTTATTCCGCCTAACCCCTTCCAACCCCAACGCTAGGAAGGTGAGAAAGAGGGTTAGAGGTGAACGGGGCCTAAACCTCTTTCAGCAAACAAAATGGAGTACTTCCTGCTGATTGGGGGCATTGAGGGGACAAGTCCAGTCTTCACTGTCAGGAACCCTACCACAGCAACAGTTATCAGGAGCAGCAGGAGTGGGGTGAGGGGTAGGGGTCTCTGGCATTTATACACTCTCCAGAGTCCCAGAATTAAACTACCTGCAGCTGGCAAAGACTATTCCCCTCCTAGAGCACAAGACAACCATAGTTAATGGCAGCCCCCTATCCCACACCTCGGATTAGACAAAAACATACTCACGTGATATAAATGTTTTTTTTTTTTTTAAAGAAACCAAAATTCTCATTACAAGCTTTCTTTGTTCTGTTACCATAACGACTTCCATGTTGGAGCGGTGGAGCCTGGGGTAACCTAAGTCGTTGTTCCCAGACCATGGTCACTCAGATTTGCCTCCGAAACAAACTCTCTTCTTCTTTGAGTTGAGAGCTGAGTTTTGGCATTGGCAGGCCAGTGTGCACACGTGTGCATGCACGTAAACATGTACACACACAAGCATGTGCAAACACTCCTGGTAGCTTCCTGGTCAGCCCTCCAATGCTCCTAAATTATTCTTCTCACTAAAACCACACTTTCTGGTTTCACCCTCAATTCAGAGGGTGACTTTCAGAAACGAGGGTGCTGTGAGGTTGTTGAGGGAGGCTTGACCCAAGTAAGAAGTCAGAGTAAGGAAGGCTTCCTTCCAACACAGAGGCATTCTGTGTTAGCTAAATGTGCCTCTGGCAGGAAAAATAATTTTCATCTTGCAGCTGAGCAACTGGAACCTCATGCAAATCAGCGCTGTGTAGAGCAGCCCACGGGCCTTCCATGCTGGCGGACACAGTGGACCCCTGGGGTGAACTCTGTGGACCCAGGGTGGACTCCTGCTAAGAACAGATAAAGCTTAGCTGTTCCCTTTGGCTTTGCTCCCAACTGTACTCTTGTAGATCTGTAAGAAGTATTATCCTAATCAGTAATTGCCTCTTCTCTTCCCCAGGGTTCCTGCCCTCCCTACCGCAAGAACGCATGCACGTATGCACGTGTGCACGCACGCACGCATGCACACACACACACACACACACACACACACACACACACACACACACATTTTCATAGTGTTCAGAATATCGCCTCTCACTTTGGAGCGTTGGCCAAGTACACTGCAGAAGTAAATGCTACTTGCTTCAGGGTTGGGGAGTCAAGTAGCAACGACCCAGTGGAGGCTCCCACTTGAGAACAGCGCCCCCCCAGGCCTGCTCACTCACTGCATGCTTCTGATACGATAAAGTTATACCCAGCAACCCTCTCCTGCTTCAGCGCCCAGGAGAACCCAGAACCTATGTGGCAAAGGAACCTTTGTTTCTGGGTCTGGGCAGGAGAGGCCCTGGGACAGCCCCTTCGGTGTTTATAAACACACTAGGAAGGAAGGCTCTGCTTCAGGACACGGCCCCTGTAATGACGGCCCATTGTTTTCTCAGGTTTGTGTGGCCATGGAATGATTTGAGTCAGAAATGCTTAAAAAAAAAAAAAAAAACCCGCTACCTTTTATTTTGGAATAGCTCAAGGTGTGAAAAGAAAATACACAAAGGAAAACGGACTTGGATTTACAGATCGGGGAAAGGTGATCCCTGCAGTGTGTGGGCTCTGTACCATCAGGCTAGGGGAGGAACACAGGCCACACTTGCTTCTTAAATGCCTGAGCCTTATTGTTACAGAAGGTCGTTATAATTTTAGAAAGGAAAAGATGAATGGAAGGCTGTCTTGGCTTAAAGAATCTATTTCTATTTTTTGTCCAACTGAATCACTCCGTGATAAAAGCAGCCCTGGGCATCACAAGACTTACTAACCTTTAAGTCATCTCCCCTCCCACTCGGCTCCAGAAATGGCTTTTTTCTTCCCCTCTTGGTTTTTATCTCACTCTAAACAATATGTAGCTTCTCCACACTGGCTGGCATCACAGGGACTTAGAAATTATCTCGGATTTGTTTGCATGTGTATCCGCTGCCCTCTCCTCCCATGCCCTCACTCTCAGATTGGAAACCACAGTGTACACAGTGAACCTTCCCGACTCATGAATAGCAATGAGGGCATCATGAATTAATCATTACTGTCCTTAAAGTGTTGGGTTGGTCCGAGAAACCCAATTCAAACTACTCCCTTTGTGACTTCATTGTGCTTTTTAAGTATTTAGATTTTCTTGGTGCTTTTTTCAGAATGTTTCAATTTTTGCTTTAACTTGAAATAGCCTTGTAGCACTACCTCAGGCTAACTATAAGTAGGGCCTTGCTTTCTAGATCAGATGACTGATTGGACGTACCTGTTAGGATGTGGGGACTTGAGGGGACCTCACCAGAGTGTAGTATTCCTCAGGCTTCCTTGAGACGAGCCCTTTGTTTAATATTAATGCGGGCAAGCGTCTGCTTACAAAGCCACATATGCACCCTGCCTTATCTGCTCGGCCTTCCAAATGATAAGAGGAAAGGGGGCAGCTGTTCTGGAGTCCACAGCCAGCTTTCCAGGGGCAGGGTTACAATCCTGGCTCTCTTACTCATTTCTTCTTCTCCTTAATTCATTAGCAACTGTTAAAGTGGCCTCAGCTAAGGCTCCAACTCCTATCCGCTCCCTCTCACCTCCTCCATTCCAACACTCACCCATGAGAACATCTTACCAAGTCTGCTACAGTGAATAAAAGTCGTTAGTGTGCATCAGTAAATAGCACCCCCCCACCCCTCGGTCTATATGAGTCACAACTGTTAGTTTCACTCGCAAAGCTTCCAGAACTTTGCCTTGGCAAACTGTGCATCTTTTTTGTTTCCTAGAGTAACCGGTCCTAGGACTTTATGTTTTCAATATCCGACTTTTATAACAGGTTCCAGAGTCAATATATGTATATACCCTTGAGTTACGAACAAAAATTATTAAGAAATCTTTAAGAGTAAAGTAAGATGGCCGAGTACAACTGTCTGCCCTCCTCCAGCCTCTCCTGTACAGGGTCCAGTGAAGTGCTGATATTTCTTTAATAAGAAAAGGGATCTCCTACATCCCCAAGTTCTCTGGTCAGCCAGCTCACATCAAGAGTCAAATCCTTAATATGGAGTTAGGCTCTGTTTCTTCCTCCTAAATGATGTTGGCGGGGGTTGGGGATTTAGCTCAGTGGTAGAGCGCTTGCCTAGCAAGCACAAGGCCCTGGGTTCGGTCCCCAGCTCCAAAAAAAAAAAAAGAAAAGAAAAGAAAAGAAAAAAAAAGAGGCTGGCTAAATGATGTTGGCAACAGCATGTCATTACTTATTCAGAGAATAGTCACCAGTGTTATATCAGTTCATCTATGACGTATCAAATCCTTTGCACTATACCTGACAAGAGCCAATCACTTGAGAGCTGCTAGGAAATTCCTCAGGCTCTGTGGGTGGGATTGCAGAGTATAGGAGGCTAGGGCTGAGTGGGACCTACTCAGTAAGAGTCTACAACATGCCAGGAGCCACACTGCAAACATGAAAATTGAGTGGGTTACTTACCCTTGTCTGCGTTTGGGTTTCACGTCCCATAAAACATGGGTAAAGATTGTGCTCTCAGTGAGCGTTTGTTGGGGAAAGCAGTCAGTAAGATGCCCAGTCCTTTGGGCTACCAAGAATTCATGGACGATGCCTGGCTGGCAGGTAGGCATGGGACATGTTGCTCTTGGTTCAGTAGAAAAGGCAAAAGCAGAAGGGTCTACTGGCTTCGCTTTGATGTTCGTCACCTCGGCTCTCTACACATGATATCCTTAGTGTGTTATTTCAGGAGTTATTTCACATTTGGGATTTCTTGGAACCAAAGAAAGGGCACAGTGCGCTTTCAGAAAGTCTGGAGAGAGTGTTTCATACTGGCCTTGTAAGAATAAAGAATGAACGAATGAATGAATGAATGAATGAATGAATGAATGAATGAATTTCAGTAATAGCAAACTTCTGGGTCTGTTGACCCAAGAGGAAAAGGAAAGAAAGAGAAGGGGGAATGGGGAGGAGGAAGAGGAAGAGGAGGAAGAAAAAAAGGTCAGAATTATTTCAGATAAATTCATGCTATGTCAGGGTTGGGGATTTAGCTCAGTGGTAAAGCACTTGCCTAGCAAGCACAAGGCCCTGGGTTCAGTCCCCAGCTCCAAAAAAAAAGAAAAGAAAGAAAAAAATTCATGCAATATCAATGTTTCATTTGGAACCCATTCCAGAAAATCCAGTGGGCTCAAAGAATCCTAGTGTGATATCTTCCTACAGATGAAGAAGGTGGAGAGTGGGGGTGAGGGTTCAGGAAAGGGACTGCTTCCTTAAAGCCTGTGACCCCAAACACTCTTAGCAGAAAGTCTCCACTTTCCAGATGCCCCCGTGGAACCAGCGCTGTCTCCTTCAGAAGACGCTAGTCCCCGAAACAGAGGCAGCCTCTAGCTGGCACAGGGCCACCAGGAAATGAATCCTTTACTTCACCTTGAATGATCCTTTGATCATGGATCGAGGAGCTGGTGACTAGTGGCAGCTCCTAAATTGCCTGTTTTAAAGAATAGATGGAAATTATTTTTAATTAGTGCTCACCAGTTGTCTGTTTGTAAATGTCAACCTCTGACGTGCTTACGGGCCTTTTGAAAATACTTTTTTCCCCCTTACTTTAGCTAAGCAACCATTTTCTAAGCACTCGTGTTTCCAGTGCTCCCTGTAAACACTCTTGCTCAGTAGAGGTCCACGTACAGCCTTTGTAGAAACCTCTGATTTTACTGGAGGCCACTTTCACAAAGGCATCTTCCAGATTTAGACTAAATCAGGAAGCTAAGGAGATGGCTCGCTCGGTGGAGGAAAGTACTTGCCGTGTAAGCATGAGGTCCTGAGTTCAAATCTCTGGAGTCCATGGAAAAGCTGGAACTGCAACAAGGCGCCTTTAATCCCATCCCTCCTGTGAGGAGATAGGAGGTGGACGTAGGAGAATCTTCACAAGTGTACTCTCCAGACCCTGTCTCAGGCAAGGTAGAAGACACAGACATGGGCCAACACAAAAAGTTGTCTTGTGTCCCTCACACATGTGCTGTGACACACATGCACTAGCATTCATACATACAAGTGCACACACACATCCACACCCACACACACACACCCCACTCACAAATAACAACATTAATCATTGCTACGTATAGAATAGAATGAACTGTGAAACATTGGGTTTGCTTAGCCTGAGGACTTCTAACAACCATCCCTGTACCCAGAACAGAGGCATAGCCATGAGCGTACCCTGCCTCCAAGTGAGAGAACACCAAATTTCTGTTCAGCTCTAATCTGGTTGGCAAATACTCCCGGTGGCAGCATGGAGGCCATGCTTGGCATTGTAGTTTCAACTGTTATGATTTGGTCACAGGCATAATCTGATCACAAACCTTCTCCCCAGTCCCCACCCAATCACTTCTCGCCTGAATTTTCTCAGTGGCTCCCTAAATGTCACTTTAGGTTCTAAGGAGTCTAACTTAGTCTGGTGAGTGGCTATACTTTTCACAGTTTCTTGAAATCTGACCCTGTGGGGGTGGATTCCCTCTATGGCTTGCCTTTTCTTTCTTTATTTTTGATCATCTAGGAGTAGCTTTCACCCACCAAAACCCTTTTTTAGTATACTCATCAAAATAGAAGTTTTATTATTGCCAGCTGAAAAGAGCTATGTTGTGTACGCTGGGGGAAACTATTTCCAAGAACAAATTAAAGAGTTCCAGACAAAGCAGCAAAGGAAGGGACTCCTATGGTGTGGTGGGGCGTAGGGAGAAAAGCCACTGGGCCCCCGTGTTCCAAAAACTGTCAGGTCACAGCAGCAATTACACAAAGAAAAGGAGGCGAAGCTTTGCTGTTCACTCTCACCTTCAAGAGTGACGTAATGGTATCTCCCCTACGCTACAGAGGTGTGCCTCTGTGACCCTGGCTAGATCTGATTCCTTCTGGTCAGGGGTCGACCAACACATGTTCCCTGGGATCCTTTTGCTTAACACTACTTTGGAGGCTGTCTTAAGATATCAGTGATATGCAGAAATATGTTACTTCCCTTAAGGTATGGTACTGATACCTTTATAAACTGATGGCATGACTGTTCCCGTGGTATAGTTAAGAGGAAGGTTGTTTTTGTAGATCTGAAAGAAGAAAGAACAGCCGGAGGCATCTGGAAGGTTCTAGAGCAGAGACAGAAAGGAGCAGACTGGACCTGCTTAGAAAAGAAGCAGGAGCAAAGGGGTGTTGGAGTCAGAGAGAGTAGAGCACGGTAGGGGAGGGAAAGGGAGAGACAGAGAAAGACCAGTAGAGAAAGCATTAAAATAGAGAAATAGCAGGGCTGTAAGGAGAATGAGTGGCTAACTAGAGGGAAGCCAGCGAACTAAGAAAGTTGAGGGCAGGGAGGAGGTAAGAAAAGCTCTTGGCATGGACTCTGAAATGTGTCACAGGCACTTGAGATACTGAACCTGGGGGCCAGCATGGGCTTTAGTACGTTCATAGGGACCACAGATAGCCATTAGTCCTTTCTGACTTCTTGAATTTGGGAAAATGGAGTTTCCTTTGGATCTGATGGTACCTTAGTATGCTGTCTTTTATTTACACAGAGCCTTCTAGCCCATACAAATGACCGTCCCTCTCTTACTTTTGAGGAGGTACTGAAAACTGATTATGGAATCAGGTACCTTTACCAGTTAAGGAAAAAAAAATCACTAGCCATGTGCTGCTAAAATTACTTTATATTGGAGCTTAGCGTTCTACAGTAAATAATTTCTTACACCACCAGTGAGAGTTCAGAGGCAGGAATGTGGATGTGTGCTTAGTTCCTAATTATTTGGTCTTCGAAGTTAGTCCCGCTTGTCACTTAGCCTCTGATGTGTTGGGGAGGTTTTCGATTAAGGATGAGCCAGTGTAATTAAATTTGTGTCATTCATAATCAGTTTTAGGGCAAATCCAGCTTTAGGGGTCTTGTAGGACTAGACTTGGTAGCCACTCAGATAACATGAGTAGGGATTTAATCAGTGTGCCTGGCAGGAGAAACAGAGAAAGGGCATAGATGTGTCGAAACTCATCTTCAGGATACTGACATGAGCCTCAGGTTTCCTCCTGAAGAACACAGACAGAAGAGCCTCTGTAGTGAAGCCTAAGATGTGGTCTGGTCCATCCTTGCTTCTATTCTCGTTCTGTGAGGTAGTCCAAAGAACTCCTTATTGCTGGAGGGGACAAGATGGCTCAAAGGAGACAACTAATCACGTTCCTTACCAGGGATATCCTCTGGTGGGTAAGTGTCCTCATCTGCAGGAGAGGGCTTTCTCTCCAGGCTGTGTTGCTCCTGAGATTTAGAAGATGTAGATCAACTCGAAATCATTGGCATCTTGGGAATGGCGACAAGAATATTGTAAACAGCTGATAGGAAGACACCTGGGTTACTCAGATCCTGGGGTCTTCAGCCAGAAAGAGGGATTTGGAAGGTTAGGCAATACCAGTCCTTAGCTAGATACTCCTTGGGTGATTATCAACTGTACTTCCAGAGGTAAGGAGGT
Organism: Rattus norvegicus; assembly: GCF_021556685.1. Classification (NCBI taxonomy): domain Eukaryota; kingdom Metazoa; phylum Chordata; class Mammalia; order Rodentia; family Muridae; genus Rattus; species Rattus norvegicus. Next base: position 66,613,199 of record NC_141546.1, on the reverse strand, counting down.
GCCCCAAAGCTCGGGAGACATGAACGATGAAGGCAGTGAGACCACCAGGTTTTATCCTGCCTTGTTTATTTAGTTCCTTGGCAAGAGTGGTGTTGAACAGCCGCTAGAAGCCCAGCATACACACCACACCATTCTCTCCTTCTTTCCCTGTGTGTTTCCCACATCGTGACTTAGGGACAAGTGTGCAAGAGGTCAGGACAAGATCTCCTGACCGATAATACTTTGGAGCCACTAAGCTTGACTCTGTTCGTCTTTTGTGTCACACATTCTGTTACCTACTGCACAAGGCAAGCCTCACACCCTCAGTTTACCACCTACATGCCATTGTCTTCTCATTAAGTTCCCGGACATGTGAGGAGAAAGACACAGTGACTGATGCTTCTGCACAAATAAGTCCCTGGAAATAGGATGAATGAGACTATTTTCTTAAATGTCTTCTGTTGCAAAATATCTTGTTAATTAACACTTACCAGACTGGAGCCAAGCAAATTTCAATTAAAAAGAAAAAGCAAGAATGAACTAACACACTGCACAATTCAAAGAAGCAAATGAACAAAACCTGTACACTTGTTCAGCAGTGCCCCCTAGCATGTCTAATTTTAGACAGGCGAACCATGAAGCAAATCCTGGCTGTCTTTTATTTTCTTTGAAACATGTTATTTTTACATGTCTAATTAAATGGGCAATTGTGGGCATTATTCCCAATCTGTATGTCACAGATAGCTACCAGCAGGGGATTATTGTATAACCTAGCAAAATTGCTTCCTGTTAAGATATGTCTAAAAGTGATATTTCTGCAACCCTGGGTATCCTCTATTCCTCGCTTCTACTTTGGTTGACTGCAGAGAGAGAATCCCCCCTCAACTTGGTCATCCGTTTAGGAAAGAGAAGTAACCAGGCAGCGAAAGGTTCCTAATGTGGGCTAGGGAAATCTTTATACATAACCTTCTTTGGAGAATGACCAAGATTCGGTCTCCGGAGCCACTGTCTCTGGATGTTGTGATCTTGAGGAAGTTCCTTGCTGCCGTGGGACAGGCTGTGTTCCTCTGTGAAACAGGTAATAGCACCTGTGCCTATGAAGTGGAACTGCTAAGCACTAACAGAGGAAGCAGTGTCTGTCATCCGTTGTCATCGTTACCATTAGTTCATCAGGACCGTGTGGATGTGAACAGCAGAAGCAGTCTCCTTTTAGATTTCCAACCTGAAATTCTTTAGGCATGTTCCTGGAACTCAGTTTCCCCATCTTGAAGTGGGGTGACATCAAGTGCTGGGCACTGTCGTACAAGTCGAAAATTCATGTCAAGGGCCTATGTCTTAGGGTTTCATTGCTGTGAACAGACACCATGACCAAGGCAACTCTTACAAGGAACAACATTTAATTGGGGCCGGCTTACAGGTTCAGAGGTTCAGTCCATTATCGTCGAGGCAGGAACATGGTGCATCCATGGCAGGCATGGTGCAGGAGGAGCTGAGAGTTCTACATCTTCTGACTGCTAGCAGAATACTAGGTTCCAGGCAGCTAGAATGAAGGTCTAAAAGCTCACACCCACAGTGACTCAACAAACCCAGGGAAGCCAGTTACACCCCACAGATGACAGAAGGCTCAGGAAGATGGACTAAAACCAAGAGGGTTGATTGGAACTTGGTTCTAAAAAAGCCATTTGGAGATGGGGAAATGGCTCGGTGAGGGAGGTACTTGTCTAGCAAGCCTGAGGACCTGAGTTCAGACCCTCATCACCCTTGAAAAGCTGGACAGGTGTCATGCCCCCCATAATCCCAACTCTGGGTGAGGGATGAGAGGGGAGCTTCTGCCAGTTCCTGTGAAACCCTGTCTCAAAACTAAGCTCAAGAGCAAATGGTCTCCATGCTCACCCCAACCCCAACACACAGACACTCACAGACACACACACACACACACACACACACACACACACACACAGATACACACACACACAGACACACACACACACAGATACACACACACACACAGATACACACACACATAGACACACACAAGCATACCAACTCCCACGTCACCATTCTTTTTTTTTTTTTTTCTTCAGGCAGTCTAAGGGAAGGATACTAAACTAAAGTCACATCTCTTAGTGGAAGCCTACATTCCTAGTGCCAAGACCCTTGGTTGTTACTCCCTATTTGGTACCCAGCATGCTGGCAAGAAGGTACAAAACCTCCTGTAGATGAGATGAGCCAAGCCTTCTCACGCCCCCTCTTCTGCTTACCAAGCAAACACATAGCCAGAATTCGTCAAGTCTTTTAGTCTGTCCAGACACCCATTATTACCACAGTGCACACCCAAGGGCTGGGAATTACTGCCGGACAGCAGCCCTGTCTCAAAGCTGATCTTCAGAGCTGGTTTCCAGGCAGGAAACCCCCCTTCCAACAGTGGTTCATCTCCAGGCAGGAACTGTGCTGCTCTCAGCCTCTGACTTGGCTGTACTGTCATGCTCCGGACAATTCCGTGCCCCCCTCGCCCATAAAGAGCTCAGACACTGAAGTTCTGTGGACCTCTGGATCCCTGTTTCTCTAAGGAATCAGCTGCTTTGCATTTTCAAAGTCCACAAGAATCTGAAAGGTTCTGCAGGGGTGCAGCTTCTCTTTGACAGCACCCTGCATATCGATCTCTGTGGCAGTCGTGATTGTTCCAATCCAGCCGAGCATTGAGACCACCATTGTTCAGTGGATTACGTGGCACCAACGTTGTCCTGCGATATTACACTGTGTAAGCACACTAGTAAGTGTTTCAACAGATCTAATATATGTGAGTATGTTTTCTGTCTAGTGTTGGTTTCGAAATAAGAATCGCGTGCTTCGTTAAGTTTGATCGAGGATTTTAAAATACGTATTTTTAAAAATTCTGTATTTTAAACTATATAGGATAATATATAAAATAAGATTTGCCATTTTGAAATTTTTAATTCTTTTCTTTTATGGTTACATGTGTGCATGTGTATGTGTGTGTGCATGGGCATTTGTGGCCATCCTGGTGAGTTTAGTTAAGCTTCCAAGAGCATGTGCAAAGGGCATAGACTACCTATCGGTGTTTACCCCACTGAAGAAAATGAGACTCCTTCCGGAGCAACCAATAGGCTCTCAGAAAGGGGTGCCACCTCTCCCTTTGACAGGTGTACCGCATGTCAAACTTGCAGCACTGCCAGCACAGCGTCCTCTCCAGGACTTTCTTCCTCTTGCAGAACTCCAGCTCTGTTCCCATTAACCCCTCCCTCCCATTCTTCCCAGCCCCTGGCCGCCGCCATCCTACCGTTCCTGAGTGCTGTGGATTTTGTAGCTCTTACACAAGTGGTTGTTGTTATAAGTGAATGGGTAACAACTGACATTTGTTACCATTGGATCCAGAGATGTATGGTGAAAATACTTCACGGGCATTTAGAGTGAAGCTAAGTTCTTTTTCCATTCCTTGAAATAACTCGAAACATGTTTTTTTGAGGAGAAAACCCCACCACGAACCTCTCATAGCCTAGCTTAAAGGGGAGGAGGGAATGAATGAATTTTGGTAAATGCTATCTCTTTCCGGCTTGCTTTTCTTTTCTCTCCCGCTCTCCTGTTCTCAGAGCGTTAGTCAAGGGTACAGTAAAGACACCAACCCTGTGTCTCTGTTCTAAGGATCACCCTCAAGATTCTCCATCCGTTTCTGGGCCCAGATTTATTTCAAATGGAATTATTGTGTAGCAAACAAGAAAAGCAAATGGTCACGAATCCACTCAGCAGACACAGAGTGACTACTGTTGCTGTCTGCTGTTGTGACTTGGATATGATCTGTCTCCCGAAGGCTCTGAGCTGATCAGTAGATTAGCTCTGGGTGGATTCTGATTTTATGGTATTAATGGTGGATGATGGGAACTGGTGGGAGGAAGTCGTCACCAGGAGTGTGCCTTTAAGAGGTACCTTGTCCCTGGCCCCTGCCTGCCTGTCCACTTTCTGGACACTATGAAATGAGTGGCTTTCTCTGTCATAAATTTCAGTTGCCACGGTGCCGTCTTCCCCCAAGACCAAAGCAATGAATTCAGCTGACCTCGCTCTAAAGGTTCCAGGGCTGTGGACCAAAAATAAATCTTTTCCCTTTTAAGTTCTTTCTTTCAGATATTTGTCACAGCAACAAGTCTATCACATCTGTATATAAACACAGAGTATGACTGCTGGTTTTAAAGGACTTGGATGGAGGCATTTAACCCGGGCGTTAAGAAGAGGCAGATGGATCAAGAGTGATGGCTGTCTATTAGGACAAAAAACGGAAGGAGAGGTTCCACCCCAGAGGGTGTCAGTGTCATCTTGGCGTCTTCCTTATCTTTCTTCGTAGTCTGGGGCGTTGGGCTGGACTACTGCGTCTTGCTTACACGGTAACGTGCTCACAATCTGTGGAGGTCATTGAGGAACCATGAGGTGGCTCTGAAGCAGCGTAGTGGGTGGGTCCTTACTTGGGTAAGAGCAGGCAGTGCCAGTTGACACTTCTCCCATTTCCTGTTCACCACAGATAAAGGATGCTTGAGGGAAACATTGCCACATAATTATTTAAAGTCACTCTAGCCTGGTGATTATAAAACACCAGCCTAGGTGGCTAGAGCAAACAGATACCATGTATTAAATAATGCCTCTACAGAACGAGAGTTGATGAAACAGCTTACAGGGGGGAGGGGCAGGTTTTGATTATGATGTCAATATCTGTGTTGTAGTTGGCTCACAAAATGCCTAAATATTTAGGAAGTAGTTCTAATATATGGCAGGATAGGTATGCATCATGAGTTGCACTCTTCAGAGTGGGTGTGCTCTTTAAGTTGTCTCTGGTCTCTCCTCCTTGTTCCTCGGAGCTCATTGACCCTTCAGGTTCTGGGCCTTGACTTGTTTGGGCCTGGAAAGGCAGTTACAGTCTCTAAGCAGTGACCTAAGGACTCTGTCCTTAAAAATGGGCCTGTCATCCAGACCTTGGTCTCACCTTTGGATGTTAGAACATAAAAGGGAGCTTTGAAAAGGAGAGGACTCCTTCTTCCCTCATCCTCTTTAATTGATGCGGTGTTGGCTTCTCAAGTAACGCCAAGTATGGATTGAAGAAGATGTCCATTCGGGGCCACTCTTTCACCGTGGATTCGTGTTATCTTAGACTCTCCAGTTCTTTAATGGCTTCTGTCTTATCCTCACCTTACATAGTTGTCAGAAGAACTGATACAAATTAAATAAACAGTAATAGTAAGAATAATGGCCGACATTTACTGAGCCCACTGAGTCCTGTGATTGGATTTCATCTGTATCTAAATCAGTTAGAGCCTAGGGGTTAATGTGATGCCTGACAAGGGAAAGATGTTGTCAATGCTGGCTATTATTTTTATCCTTGTTACTGCCTTTCTGGCGTTGAGAAACCTTCAGTAAGGCAGAGTCAGTGTCTCTGGCTTCCCTTTGTTGAATTCCCCTGGGAAATTCAACCAGTTAAATACGCATGCTCTCATGTCAGAAGCAAATGAAGCATTGTCTAGAAGTTTATCCCTGGTAGCCTGAAATGAGAGAGCAGCAAGCACAGGAGGGGAAAGTGAGACCATGCATTAGGCACAAAGACCCAACATACATGTCGTCTTTTGGTGCCCCCAAAAGACGATTAGACCACAGACGTGGTGCGCTGTGTGAGCCTTCGTGTCAGCAACGTACTGTCGAGATTTTGCAGAGTGGCATGAGGTCTCCAACATATCAATTAAATTATACCGTGAAACTTTGGATTTTAATCAGAAGCTGTTCTTTCAGCCACTTACATGGTAAGTTCCTCTTACATTATGGTTTGTGTCTGTTTGGAAAAGTGGAGGCTGTCTTCTCTTTGAGTCTCAGAGGAACAAGCACACATTTGTTTTGAAGAGACTTGGGGGTTGGGGGCGGGGGATGCAGCCTAAAACAGTGACGTGTTTTGTGTGCTTCCTTTGGACGTTTTAAATCCTTTCCAGCAGGTCATAGTTTTTCATGTGTTGGTTTTTCCTAAAAGAAAAAAATACCTAGTTTAGTCATGACCCTTGGTGGGACCTCAGAAACAGTCCTTGCTCGGAAGAGATTGGCAGTGTTGTAAGGTCTCGTGTAAGACAGGCTGGCCTTGAAGTTGAGATACAGTTAAGAATAATCTTGAACATCTGATCCTCCTGCCTCCCCAAGTGCTAAGATTGTAGGCATGAGCCAGCACACTGGCATAGGCAGCTTCCAACAGTTACTTTGAAAGGAGAGCACAGTGAGTGGCAGGGTGTACCGTACCGGGGACTTAGCCTTAAAGGGTCAAAGTGCATCTTATTGCACATGCTCAAGGGGAGGATGATACGCCCGAAAACAGCGAGACAGCATTTCAACAGCATTGAAAATACCGGTGAGACTTCGTGATTGAAAACATCGATGTCAGAGCGCCAGAAAAGTTTAAATTATGTCATGAATGTTGCAAATTAATATTGCTTCTTTCATGCCGTGTCACTGTAAATACGTGCAGATACATCTGAACTAATAAACTATATTGAAATCTAAAGGTCACAGCAAAGATCGTCATAGTTAAGCCTGCCAAGAGCTGCCTTGGTAAAACAAGCAACCTTATCTTCGCGTCCCAGTAGCCGATTGACACCCATAAGCCTGCACTTTCGTTTTGTTTTATTTTTACTTTTTTACTAAAAGAGAGGAAGATTCTTGCTGAGTTCTAGAGATAAGGGATGAGGGATTCAGCAGACTGACTCTCAGAAAACTAATCTTTCTCTAGTGTCCTGGGTAGGAGGGGTTTCAGCCTGATGAGTCTGTGGCCCAGGCACCTCTCCCGCAAGCAGCCGTAGTCTTGACTTATGCCTCGTGGGAGAAGACAAGGCCATATGAAGCAAGGGGGGTTATGTTGCTGTTCCTCTTTTAGGATAAGAGCCCTGGGGGAGATAGTTTAGTGCTTGCCACAGAAGTATGAGAACCAAAATGTACTCCAGAGCCCACGTAAACATAAACGGTGGTCTTATAATTTCAGCACTTGGAAGGTAGAGAGGAAGGCTCCCTGGAGCAAGCTGGGTAGGTAGCCATATTGGTCAGCTCTGGGTTCAGAGGAGAGACCGTGCCTTAATAAATAAAGTAGAGAAAAGATTAAAGAACACTCCCAAGTCAACCTTGGGCTTCTAGCACAAATGACTTCTAGCATAAATGCACACACAGGCCTGTGTATGTGTGAGTGCGTGTGTGCACATGCACACAAGACAAGAAAGGAAGAGGATAATGTACATTTAAGCACCAGCCCTCAGAGAGAGGTGTCCGTCACCTGAACAAAGGACAGAAGATCGTACGCACTCCAGGGGAATATGGTTTTGCACAGTGACGTCGCCTGGGGGGTAGTGGGTGAGATTGTGGATAGCTTATTTATGTTCACATTCTAATGGAGGAAGACATTCATGGGCTTTAGGCAACAGTCCAGGAAAGTCAGGATTTCCAAGAATAGAGGAATTCTTACCTGAGGTTTCTAAGCATGTCGTGAGCCAGATGCATGATGGGAGCAGGCAACTTAGCAGGACCAACCATTCGAAGGTGCCTTTATGGCAAAGGGCTATAAGCCATCGTCCGTGTCGGTCGGTCACATTGGTTGTACCCTGGAGCTCATAGACCATCTAACACTATTCATTTCAGCCTATTAGCTTCCCTGCTTATCTGGCTTACCTCAGCTGGACCTCAAGGGCATGCAGAAAGTGGAGAACAGTGTGATCAGAAGCCTTTGCGCAGGGGCCAGTTTAGTAAGCCTCGGCTCCATTGTCAGGGACGAAGTCCTAATCGGAAAGTCTCCTAACACTGATCCTCAGTTAGGCCGGACGAGTTAGACGCCTCCTCCCTGACTGGCCACTGTGCCGTGCTGCACAGACCCACCACTGTCCATTCCACCCTCTGTAAATCCTCCCCTCCGGTTTCTTACTGGGGTGTGCACCAAATTTGGGGGCTACTGTAGAAAAAGATAATACGGGAGCTTTACTGGAAGCTTCTGGAAGACTGGGTAACTAAACTAATGAAGAAACAAGGCTCAGCATACCTTTAAGCATGTCAAGGTGAGCGCCACTAATTTCTGGCTGTGTGCTTCTCTAAACGAAGCAGGGGAGGGAAGAGGCGTGCTTGCTCTGTACGGCCTATGCACTGTGAATGTTCGCCATGAAGAGCTTTTTCAGCCTAGTCAATACCTACAACCAGACTTCACCTGAAGCCTTGGCTGTGGGTCCTTACGTAATGGAACGCTGCCAGATTTGATTATCGAGCACACAACTGTTGGGAATCCAGTGACAAACTTCATCTACTCTGTAAGATAATTATAGCACAGCAGATCTGACGTTTCTATGAGCTAGAGAGCCAGAAAAGGAGGGTGCTATGAGAAAGGGTTTCTTGTGGGCTCAGACTTCCGAGGGGGGAAATGTGGAAAGAGGGAACTAAATTGAAAAGAGCTAAATCTCTAAAAAGAACTAGAAAACAGGGCCTCCCAAAGGTGTGCATTTTTATATCTGTTAAAATAAATTTAAGAGTTACGGGGAGAAAAGGGGGAAAAAAAGAAATCTTTGTTCTCCCAGTTCTAAACTCAGACCTCTCATATGTGTATAGCATACACTCACTATATGGGCTGTGTTGCATAGATTATCTTTTTAATAGTATATTTTACATAAACATTCACGTGCATCTTAATAGAAAGGATTTGTACTACAGAGAGACCGTAAGCAGAATAGCAAATGTGGTGACCATTGCATTCTCTTTTCCCAGCAAAGTCCTCTGTCCTTCTATGACATCACCACCATCACAGGAGTGACCAATCTCAATGCTTTCCGACCGTTTTTATAACTGGAACCACAGGAGAGATTTGCCTTATGGGCCATGGAGTTGGAAGGATTGAATCTGGAACTGGTGGGGTCAGGGAATAAATTAAACCACGATGATAAGCAAAGACAGACGGACAGACCGACAGACAGACAGACTTTACTACCTGCATGAAGCCAGGTGCGATCAGATCCATTCCCCTTAGGTGTAATCCAATACATTCCTTACTGGCTTGAGGGAATCAGATGGACTGTCTGACTCTTGTCTCTGAAGGAGTCCTAACTGGTGTTCTCTCAGCATCTCCGGGCTCCACCCCTTCCCCTCTACTCTTTCCATCCACGCCCACATACCTCGGTCTTCTCACTTCACAGTCTAGCGTCTTCTCTACGGTGAGGCTCATGCTGCACAGTTGGTCAAAAGACCACACCAGGATTCCTGCATCAGACTCCTCAGGAAGCAACCTGCCTCTGCTTCTCCTGCTCTACTGAGATGCTTCTGGAGCTCATATCTAGTCATAGAACGTCCCTGCTTAAAACACTTCAGAAGTCCCCATTATGTCTGTAGAATAAAATCCAGAATCTTTCATTCTCTCTCTTCCAAGCCTGGAGGCCTGTGGCAGAATCTCAGGTGGTACTTAACGCCACACCAGCTGTGAACAGGGACACAGGCAGAGTAGACGGTTGAATTCCTAAGACCTTTGACCCTGTTGATGAAGATCACAGTGGATGGGACCCTCATTCCTGTGTATTTTGTTTTGTTTCGAGGAAAGGAGCAATGGAGTGTGACTGTCCATGCTTTCTATGAACTTTTCTGGAATCCATGAACTACACATGTTATGTCCAGATTGCATTTGACACAATTTAGCTAGCCACCCTGGTCGCGCATTCAAGTGCTTTAGTCCATTCTGAATTTTGGATGGTATTTTGATTCAGTTCAAATTTGCACTGACATCTTTCTGTATTTCTATACAATTTCACATTTTAATATAACTAATGGTATTTGTTATATTATGCATCAGATTGTTCAGAAAGGGAAAATTCTATCATTTGTTAGGTAGTAATACGCACACACTTTTAAAAACTAGAAATATGACAGTTACTACGGCTATCTAGAAATAATCCAGTTCTCCTCAAAGCATCTCCGGGCTACACTGTATAAGATTGTGCTCGATCCCGTGCATGCGTGCGTGCGTGCGTGCCTGTTAAGCCTCGGTTAAGGAAATGCCTCCATGAGATCCAGCTGTGACCAATGGAGGAGGCCCAATCCATCCCTGGGCTGGTGGTCCTGAGTTCTGTAAGAGAGCAGGCTGAGTAAGCCATGAGGAGTGAGCATCAAGCAGCACCTGTGACCTCTCCAAAAAGGTTATGAAACCAGAGCAGCAGAGTACTTGCGTTTCATATCGATCTGACTTGTGTTTCTGCTCTGACTCGTGCTTTGAGGACGCAGAGAAACGAGGATTCAGATCTACTCTATCTTCTCATCTTGCTTATGGGCGTGTAATCCAAATAAACCCTTTTCTTCCCAACTTCCTTTTTAATCCCGGTGTCTCGTCGCAGCAATAAAACCCTTACTAAAATCCATTCTCTCCCTCCCCCACCCCCTTCTGATTTCTTAAGACACGGTCTCACTATATAGCCCTGATTGGCCTGGAACTCACATTGTAGACCTGTCTGACCTCACGTTTAACCTACTTATGACCGTATATGTTCTGTAACATATGATGGCCAAGGAAAATGAGGATTTAACTTTGATGACCTCCAGCAGGGTGAAGTTCTATTGATGGGAGCCTCAGCCTGAGTGCCCTGCTCGGACTAAGGAGCGGGTACAGGAAGTAAACTTTCTTCTGTTAATCTCCTGATATTAGAGGCCATTTGTTACACAGCACAAGCTACCTCTCCCTAGCTGATAAAAACATCATGGGAAAAAACTGAACATAGATCCAATATATGTGTACGCTTTGAAAAAAACCTGCAGAAGAAGCGTCTTTTAAAAATATCCTTAACTTAGAATTGTCAGTAGGATTTGGTAACACTGTAGCTTGTTTCTTTTAATTACCAACATAGTGACTTAATGACTTTGTTCTAAATTTGTTGATATACAATTAAATCTGTTCCGAGCTATTTCCTGTGGCTGTTTAACTTACAAGATTGTTTTAGATGTTTCCGGTCTGCCTTAAAAAGCAACTGCAGGGAGAGCATTGGGATGCCTGAAAATCGCTTTCCCCCTTCACATTTGTTTGCTGTGAGGTGGGACGCATGGCAGAATTCTTCATTTATGGGGAAAGAATTGCAAAAAAGCTGAGACTTCACATTTTAACTTCCTCACCAGTAAATGACTTTAACAAAATACTGATAAGTCTAGAAAGCTCTGTTCCCAAGCAATGACAGTGACGTTTGGGGCTTCATGCTATTGTTCTGATGCTGGTTGAGCCACATTTAATAGCTGCGGCTGATGGAGTGGACATCTCGATACCCCAACATGCGGTAATTCTGGAGAACTGGATGTGGCTCAGCTCATCACAAGCGTGCAGAAGACAAGCTATATAAAAAGAGATAGTGTCCTTTTCCATTTTAATATTGTGTGAGAAATCAAATACGTGATGTCACAGGAGGTGTTTTACAGACTTGGCATTCTATGAAATACACCCTCCTGTGGTGAAATTATTTTGTATCTGAATATATTCCTGTTTTTCAAATGTGCATATGTGCCCCAAATTTTCTTGACTTGGCAAAGTGTTTTGTTTTGTTTTGTTTTTTCATAGTTTCCATGGGCTTTCTGAAATGAAGTGATTCAGATATGGAGGTAGACAGACAGACAGACAGGCAGGCAGGCAGGCAGGGTGTGGGAGAGACACCATCTACAGGATAAACCTTTCTTGTCAGGTGTCACTTCTCCCACAGAAAGCTGTAGCGGTTCCAGGAACTGTTACTTTGCTCCAGACCTCACGGTCTGCCAATTGGGTCTTCTAAGGAAGAGAGAAACCCCTGAGGCTGGGCATTCGAAGCCATGAGGGTTCCTCTCTACACTTTAAGCCCAACTGGAAGAGAGACCCTCACAGCTATCCCTGTCAACCCAGGCAAGATGAATAAGACAAAGAAGTGACAGAGAAAAATATGCCCATCCTTCTGCATTAAAGCCCTTGGCAGGTGAATTTCTGTGAGCATCCTGGGTAGATGCTGCCTTCTTCTGCATGGAGGAGGTGAGGTGAGAGAGAACGTTAGGAGAGTCATTGTCCCTTCTGGGTATTTTCTCCTCCCCACCCCTCCCCCTCTGGGCGTTACCAGTAGGGAGGAGGAGCTCTTGGCGTCTACCTTACTACAGTTGCTTCGGCTGTCTTCTGCCACTGAGAAAGGAATGATCAGTTTACTCTGACAGGACAGTATGCTCTGTTCCTAAAGAAAGAAATTATTCCAGGCAAAGAAAAAAACTAAGTTATTTAAATAACCTTGTCACTACCTGACAGTAGTTTGCAAGCGTCTTTTGGGAAATGGATACTTCTTCCAGCTGAGGGAGCCATTGAGCGTTGTTAGGGGGTGGCTGCCCTTGCTGGTCTCTATGGCCAGGCTGAGGTATCTGTGCAGAGCCCTAGGAACTGTGGAGGGCAAGTGGGGGAAATCCGAAGGATGAAGGCGTCTGTACCCTGAAGTGGAATGCGCAGATGTTTGAAGAATTTGCCGAGGGCTCCTTTTCCGGCTGCAGACTTCTCGGCCTGTGGAGCCTCTCTTCAGGGTGTTCTGCATGGGCCCAGAGTCTGTGTTCTAGCAAGCATCCCAGAGGGTTGGGATGTGGACAGAGGAAGACCCTTCCGCCCGACCCTGTTGTCCCCAGCTGAGGTAGGAGGGAGGGTACCTAGTTTTTAACAGCGGGGTAGCAATGGACCCTTTTTTATCTTCTAAGGAAGAGAACATCTTGGTTGTCTCTTGCTCCTCCCAGTTTCACTCCTGGTGTGGGTGTCTCAGGGCTCCCAGCACACGTTGCGTTAACACCTCCAGCGGTGATCATGAGTCTCCATCCCTCCCAACCTCTTCAGCCATTTTTGTTTCCTGCCCCATCCCCTCTGGGTTTCCATCCCTCCCAACTACCTCTTCAGCCTGTTTTGTTTCCTGTCCTCTCCCCTCTAAAAAAGGGCAAAGCGCCTCACATCCCCTGACAGACAAACCCTGGTGTACAAGTGGATTGTGTGTCTAAACAAACATGAAGCTGGCCTTCTTTGATAAATGCGGGCAACCAGTAAATATATAGGGCCAGTGTGTGGCAAGGCACAGATGTCCTGGGAGAGGCAGAGGGAACAATGAGAACACATTCCTAAAAGTCAAACTTTAATGGTACAGTTCCCAGGGGAATAGGAGGAGTGATTCAGAAACTGGCGGGTGTGGAAGGGAGAACGTGGAGAACCTGGACCCATCATGCATTGCGGATGAGAATATGTTCCCTCGGGGGACGAACCTTACCATACAGCCAACAGTCCCACTCACAGGAGTCTCCCCAGGAGAGATTAAAGCGTACTCGCCGGTACACAAGAATGCTCACGGCGTCGTTCTTTATAAAGCCCCAAACTGAAAACAATCTAAACTGCCCATCGAGTGATGGCTAGGAGAGCGAAATATGACCTGTTCATATGCTGGGATGTTACTTTTAAATTAGACGAAGTTCTGATGTGGGTTGCATGTGAGTAAATCTTAAAAACAGGCCAGGTGAAGAATGCCGAGACCAATGGCCACCCCCGTGTGATGTCACTTATATGAATATAGAAAATGCAGGTTTATAGGGACAGCCATGTGGTTGGGATCTACAGATGAAAATGAGGATTGTGTACATCCAAATGGTTCGGGAGATATTTTCGAAACAATGGAACCATTAAAACGACTACAGCAATCTATATACCGAACTACAGTTATACTATAGAAGTTTTATGAAATGCAAATTGACCCCACGAGGCTGGTAATTTTATTTACATGAAGTGTGCACCGTGATCAGATACTCGGTAAGCGTTTTTCTGTGAGAAAAGGAAGGAACCGAGGCCAAGGGTGGTGTGCACAGCCCTTGGGTTCCCTAGGAAACCCTCACCAGGAAAACGCAGATGAGACTACCTGACCTTGGGTTTTCACCTTCCAAACTGAGCTAACTAAGCCCCTTTTCTTTTTATAACAAATTACTGCTTCCGGTATTTCATCATAGCAACAGCAAGCGCTAACAGTAGTGTGTATCGGCCGCCCCATCATGACTCACAGTAGACAGCTAATTTCCATTTTCACTCAAGAATGCGCTCAATGAAGCAATATAAATTTAATTTTATTAAATCCTGTGCTTGGAGGCATCTCTCTTTAACAGCCTCGCAGTGCAGTAAGAGATCTGCATAAAGCATTTCCTCTGCCTACCCAAGGACAGCGTCCTCGTGAAGAAGAGCGGCACGGTTGATGGAGTTGTTAGCTGAATTAGCAGCTCCTTCTTCTACTGGAAGAGCAGTGCTCCTTTGCAACAGAGACGCCTGGCGGGCAAACCACTGATGCTCAAACCTGGGAATCTGCCATGCCTTTTTCTCAAAAAATGATTGAAGAGAGATTCCCACTTCGAGGAAAATAATTGACAGGAGTCTGTTTTGGATTTTGCTGGTGATAAAATTCAGACGTTAACCAAAATCTGTAATGTTGAAAGGCTTTCTGTCTACCATTATGAACTTGGAGTGGGCAGAGATTTCAACCAATGCATATTTCAGAATAATATGAATGAAGTGTCAGAACTTGGAGATTATAGATAGAAGTGGTGATTCTAGACATTTGAGAACTTGTGGCCTAGTGACCAACAGTGTGAGCTCAGTGTCAGGCTGCCGGGGTTCAAATTCCAGTCTCACCACTCGTTACTTATGTAACTCAGTTAAGTTCTTCATCTCTCAGTGCCTCAGTTTGCTAATCTATAAAATGGGGCTGAAGTGATCAGGAATAGTGTTGTACGCTGTAATCTCATTGTGCTGGAGGTGAGGAAAGGAAGGCTCACTGTCTCGAGGGTAAAAAGCAAGAGTGATAAAATGGCTCATAGCTCTGGGAGGTGTTGTGGGTGTGAAAAAGAAGTTAATGTATGTAAATACTTATGAACAACATATAAGTCCATATATGTAAATTCCTTAGAATACTGTCTTCCTCAAAATAAGTCCTCGATAACTTGTTACTACTGATCTTGATAAGTTGTAATTTATAAAATAAAGGCTTAAATGCATAGTAGAAAGTTTTGCCATTGAGCCTGCCATTTGGGAGTTTGTTCGTAACATAGCAATTATATATTTAACATATATTATGAATAGCAGATATAAGTGTGTATAATAGGCTTTTAAGGGAGAGTTGAAGAGGTATATAATTATGTTGGGTAGTTTGGTAAGTGAAATATAAACAGGTTACAGTTGTGTGACTTGTCAGCTCCCTGCCTCTGTGATGTGGAAAGTGATGATGTTACCATTTGAGCTCTAGGAATTTAGGAGATTGAACGATGAGGGGGAAGTGGCAGACCACACCTGCCTACTTATCAGTGTTTAAGGAAACACACAGCTTCAAGGACAAAGTATCCCACCCTCCCTAGAGGGAGGTTTCCTCTCAGCTCTTCTCTAAGGCAGGTCTCTTGCTAGGACTGTTTCCTCACACTGCTGCTCCGTGCTGAGCACCGTGCATGACACTTGAGACCCTTGTCAGGCAGCGCAGCCCCAGTGGTAGCAGTGGACATGGCCTGGGCTACTGGAGCTGCTGTGTGCAAGACCCAAAACTATGTGTTGTTCCCTGTGTTCCCCAGCAGAGGAAATAGTATATAGCCCATACTTGTTTTTAAATTTATTCTGTTGATCATTAGGGGGCGTGGCCAACACAGCGTGCTCATGGAGGGAGCTTTGGGAGTTAGTTCCCACCTTTCGTGTGGTTTCTGGGGATGGAACGAAGTCATCAGGCCTGTACACTGAGGACTGTGACTCACTGAACCATCGTACCAACCTTATTTTATTCTTCTTCAAATAAAATAATACACTATTTTACTGTAAAGAAGGTAAGGTGACCTGTAGGGAAGCGGTAATTGTTTTCTTTTTCCAGAACATGAAATTACCATTATTTTCAGAGTTGGTAATATTATGTTAGCCCATTTGTGTTTGATGGTAAATAACAACTGGTATAAAGGTTGCTGGAACTGACTGAAATGGCATTTCTTCAGAAAAATGGGGACACAGAAGAGTCCATTTGGGGTCCGTGGGTTTCACGGCATCCGGGTTACACCACATGAGGTGAAGCCGATGAGCTAGCCCATTGTGGTTTTTTAGCTCCTAAATTAAATAGTGGTCTCTTCGATTTTGGCCACATTTCAAGTTCTTTAAGGATGAATAGCCTCCTATTAATGAGGTCTAGAATGTTCTTTCCTTCCACTTTAAGGGTATGTTTTTCGAGCTGTGTGTAAAGCACTTAGCACGTGTCTCTGAAGCACAGGCTGGATGTCTTTTTGAGACAGTATAGGTACTGGTACACCAGCAGTTTAATACTTGAATGTCTCTTCCTCTGTGCCTGCGCTGCTGGAAGTACATGATCTTGTCAAGCTAAAAGCCAAAGACTTTTATTGATCCAGTAGAATCTAGTCCCAACATTTACTGTAAGTAAAGCTATTATTAGCCCTTTGCAGTGATGTCCTTGTCCCTGCTAGCGTCCTACTCACACTCTGTCTTACAGGACAGCCAGTTCACCTGGACAGGTAGACAGTGCCTGCATCTGTCCCAGTCCCCTCTTCCTGACACTGGAACCTTTTGTCCCTCCTCTCCCTATTAGAAACCAGTAATTAAAGCCTAGCTGCATGCTGTTTTCTAAAGGGAGTGGTTGCCAAGACAACGCCTCCTTTCATTCCAGCCCTTCCTTGTTCAAATGTCTGGCGGGTTCTGCCTGTGCTGTGTAACACCTTTGCAAGGACCTTTGTCTTTGTGAGGGACATAGCTTCGATGGAGGGGCTCTAGTAGATCAGAGGTCGTGAGGAAAATGCTTGCTATGGCCTGGCCGCAGGTTCTTATCTTCCCTCTTACCCTTGTGCTTGCATTTCAGGAAAAAAGTGCCAGCTCGAACACAAGGCTTAAAACTAATAAAGAAATCCCTGGATTCGTCCATCAACCCAGAGCAAAGTAAGTTCTCCTTTCTGCTTTCCCTGGATTGTCTCTAAAACCCCAGTTTTGCCTCTCGGGTAATCGGGGCTTATTATAAAGCTTTAGTTATTGAGATGGTTAAAAACAAAGCAAAGAAAATGGTCTCAGAGCATCCTCAGTGCATATCAAACCTGACAGTTCCAGGCCAGTTAGTAAAATAAATAAAACAGAGGGATAGCCTTGTGGCTTTCATATAGGTGGGGAGGGGGCAGGCAGTTCATTAAGATACAAAACACACACAAATCTTACAGAAATGTTCTAATCCATGAGCGCATTAAGCTTGTGAGCGTATCTCCATCAGAATATACTATAGCGGTCACAAAGCCAAGAATGACACACAAATGGCTGGGTAGGTTTCCCAGAATATAGAAAATAATTCTGCAAATTAAATTGCAAAACCCAGAGAGTAGGCTAACACATGTGAACAGCCACTTGCCTGAAGAGGAATCCTGAGTGGCTGATCTGTTCAAAAATCGAGTTATTTCATTGCATTAGATTTTCAAAAAAAAAAAAAAAAGTGTAAGTCTGACAATACAAAAATAAGCCAAAATATGAATAGCTAATGCTCTCAACCCCTGCTGTGGGTTACTGGGCAGCGTGACGTCCGGGAAGCCAGTTTCCTGTCTAGTAAAGTTGAAACCAGGCAAACTTCACCCTCTAGCACTGCTGGTGTCCAGTATATGCCCTTGAGAAGCATTTCCCATCGGGCTGGGGGAGTGTCCATCGCACAGTTTAGAAGATAAACCAAGTGTCCCTCACCGGTGCCATGGGTAACGTGCTGAGGTGTACTCTTTGGATGGGGATGCTGCACATCCGTGAAAATGAATGAGGGAGGGTACGTGTTACACACATCAGGGCGGGTTGTGCTCAGAACGGTAAGGCACGATGTTCCTTCGAACTCAGAGACATAAAAATCAATGTTTTGCCTACAAGTATATGGCAAAATAATAATAAAAAAAGCCAAGTAATAAAAAAGCATTATGTTGAAATGATGGCTCCTGACTGGGAGAGACACAATTAGCCAGAGGCTCTCTCCTAATTACAGGATTGCTGCTAATAATATGCAATTTTAAGAGATCTTTGACTTGAAAAGTTAAGTTGTACATTTCCTCAACTGCACAGGCAAAGGTACGTGAAGATATTATGGCTTACCAACATACGGACACTCTCATTTTAATAAAATCGATAATGTCCTGGCCATGGTCATCCATGACTGCACTTAGGAACAGAGGCAGGAGGATTGCCACATGTTTCTGGTTGATCTGCTCACTGAGTTCCCGGCAAACCAAACTACAAAGACAAAGAAGCTGTCTTAAAAGGAGTTAGCAAAATAATGCACTAGAAAATAGATTTTGATTCATTCGCAGACTGTCCCAGGGCTCACTCCATGCTGGCGACAAAATCACTTTGTCACACGAGACTCTTGTTACATTTCTTGAGAGGCTGTTAATCTTCGCTGTAGTATCTACTTAAGGCCAAGTTAATTCCCGGGAATGCAAGTACGTTTAACAGTCACCTCCTCCACATTCTGACTGCTGTATCAAGCCCATAGCAGAAGTCATTGTCGAGCCTTCCTTGAAAACCTGAGATTAAAACAGACTGCTTTGTGTGGTGGCTGTTCCTGGTCGTCAGCTTGCCTACATCTGGAATTAACTAAAACCTAAATGGCACACCTGGGAGGGGTGTGTTCTCTCTCTCTCTCTCTCTCTCTCTCTCTCTCTCTCTCTCTCTCTCTCTCTCTCATCATTTGAAGTGAGAGGATCCACTTCTAACCCAGATCCTTGAGGTGGGAAGATAAACTCTTAATTCAGGTCTTTTGATGTGGGCCACGTCTTCTGCTGAATGCCTGTATGAAGGACATAACAGAAGGAAGCTTTTGCTTGCTCTCAGTTCCCTCGCTGGCATTAGAACCTACATTTCCAGATTCTAGCATATACTGAAGACCAGCTCAAGCATCTATGCTCTTGGACTCAACAACCATTGGGTTCTTCGGCTTTTCATTCATAGGTAGCTATTGTTGAATTAGCTGGACCACAGCCTGTGAGCTCCTCTTCCTTTGTGTGTGTGTGTGTGTACACATATATACATACACACACTATACATATACATGCATGCATGCATGCACATGCGCGCGCGCGCGCGCACACACACACACACACACACACACACACACACACACACATTCAGTCTCTAAGTTCTGTTCCTTTAGAGAACCCTGACTAACACAGCCCAGTATCTGTGAGTGACTAAGCCCTTGACCCACATGGCAATGAGTTTCCTCATCGGGTTAGGGAAGGACTCAGAGATTTGATGTACACTTCAACAAAAAATGAACTGTGTAAATGTACATAGGATTCGCTGTGTTAGAGTGATGGCACAGCTGACTGTCTCCCACTGAGACCCATGCTTCTTGTCACCAGGCCGTCCCCAGGCAGCCTCTCTGATGCCTGGCACTGCTGTGTACTCCGTCTGTCTTTGGAGACCACAAGACACCTAGTCACACAGCCGCTCACTTCCCATGCAAGCACCCTGAAGTGGGCTGGTTTTTAAGACGTGTCCCTTGGATCTGAGTTCTAGGAGATAGCTGCAGGGATGGGAACTGCTCCAAACTGCTAGAGAGAACACCGTCAGTGTGGACACCTGGAAACTGCGTGGTGTGCAGGGGCAGACCAGACTGCAGCTTTCAGAGATATGTATTAAATGGACTCATGTGCTGTCTTGAGAAATCGCATTTTCTGCACACCAGCGCGCGCGCGTGTGTGTGTGTGTGTGTGTGTGTGTGTGTGTGTGTGTGTGTGTGTGTTTTAAGTTGCAAATGCAATCTCATGTGCTTGGAATGCCTTGTGAGTGAGGGATAAAAGGACAAATGCCCTTAAACGGGGGCCGCATACATGGAATACAAGATACTTGCCCAATGAAAGATGGGTCTGCCCTGTAGCCCAGAGCTCTGCAGCAATGCGCAGTACCACACGGGTCCCGGCAGCTTGCCATTCATCCTATACAGAGCATGCTGCACTATAAATTTTAAAACTACAACCCAAGGCAATAATTGGCTTTTTAGCACAGTCTGAGGCACTGCCAGGTAAAAGGCAAGAGAGGGTTCCTCTGGGCAGAGAGACACACAGCTGGGAACTAAGCCTGAGCAGTCGGCTGTGGCCTGTAATCAAGGCTCTGGTCATGAGTTTGGGTTTGAGCTTCATGGGCACTGACATTGGGTTTTTGATTTGTTTGTTTGTTTTCAAAATGAATGAATGAATGAATGAATGAATGAATGAATGAAGCTTTGTATGAACCACCGCTGGGAGTGTGTCAGAACTATTAGAATTAGAACAAACGAAAAGCACCACAGTGACAGGGACACCTTGTAAGTCTGATCTCCATCACTAAGACAAACTTCCGAGAAGAGACGCCTGAAGAAAGGGAGCTTCATTTCCTTCAAAGTCTTCTGCTCTGCTGTTCCTTGGCCTCTGAGGAAGCAAAACCATCCCGGCCAGGAGCATGTGGTACAAAAAAGCTGCTTACCCCGTGGCAGCCAGGAAAGTGGAGGCAGGAGACAGAGACAGAGACAGAGAGATAGCATGAGCTTGTAAAGAGAGACAAAGCGCATCCTTCAGGAGCTTCCCCCACTGGCCTCCAGCCTCCTCGTTCTGAGGTGGCCACCACCTCTCAGTAACCCTCAGTCAGTGATGAGCTTAATGGTCCCCACTCCCAGAGACCCTTCCTTCTGAATCCTAAGCCTCCGAGGCAATGCCTTTAGGAGGTCATTATCGGATCTAAACCATATTATAGCTATATATTATGGGCTGAAGTTTCCCATCTTTGGAAACTGTATATGTCACAGAAATGGAAGCCGAATGCCTTAAGCTCTGGAGGCCATTTTTACCTGTCATCCCTTCACTGGATTGCTTTGCATTAAGATTCCATAGTCCCACTTATCTGAGAAGCAACAGAAAGAAAAACCTCTGAGGGTGTACAGTGGTTTTCCAGAGCTTTGCAGTGCCTGGGGTATTCACTGAACTTTGATGGTGAGTGCGGATACCAGAATATAGCTTTGTATAAGAGTTGGGTCTGGTCAGTATTACCCCACATATTCATGTTATATAAACTTGCCTGCAGCAGAGCAGTCCCTTCCTAGTATGTAGAGAGGAAGGTTAAGAAAATCAGTGGATTTTGCCTCTCTACCAACTCCCAGTCATCAGTTGTGTCTCAGGAAAAGAAGATGCTTAGAATAGAGTTGGTACCCAGGGACCTGGTCCTCACAGGGCAGTTTGTCTCTTAAATCAGGTAAATTATGGTATCACGCTGCTGCGTTAGTAGGATCTCTGCGTGGTTAAGGGGAGAGTCCATGTGTATCCAGGCAGCCTGTCTCATCAGAGTAAAAATTCTATGGGATTTTATTCTCTAAAGGAATCTCTGCAGAATTCCTTCTGGAATGATCCCATGGAAAACAGAGTAAGCCTTCCTCTTTCTACCTTGCTAAAAGTAAGGTGACGAACAGGTAGCTAGGACCTTGAAGGGGACATTTGTCCCTCTGGCAGTGTGCCAGAGCCCTCTGGCAGAAGCATGTGTCTGAAAGAGCTCTGTCCTGCATGAGGTTTTGACGATGAGAAGCCCCTCAGTTCCACTGACTGCAGGGAGCAGACTGCATTTTGCGAGTGAATCTGCCTGGTTTGTCAAGGCAGAGGCAGCACTTCCTTGTCAGTGGGCAAACTAAAGGTGCTGAGGTTTTTGTGCTTGTGTCTCCACACACGTCTGTGTCAACAGCCTTCACCTTCAGCCTAAGTTCCTGACACAGAACCCATAAGCTCCCTGTGATGGCGATGCAGAGTCGAGGTTTCCCCCTTCGCCCTCTGTCCCCCATGCCTAGGGACGACTGCCCACCAGGCATTGCTGTTTTCGTGTTGTAATCATTAAATAAGGATGTAAGTGGAGGTTGGCAAGGGCTGCTGATGGTTAGTGGAAAGCCTGCTTATGTATGAAGAGAAGTGTGAGGTCAGGCACCAACCTCACCCATGTGACGAACCACACTGCCTCTGTGAGGGGTCAGGAGTCACATGAATTTAAATAGCATTCCATCAGTCAACTAGATATTAATTGCCTTGCTGTTACATTGCTAAGAAAAACAACCAGGGCGCTAGAGCTGGATCAGAGGTTAAGAGCATGGACTGCTCTTCCAGAGGTCCTGAGTTCAATTCCCAGCAACCACATGGTGGCTCACAACCATCTGTAATGGGATCCGATGACCTCTTCTGCTGTGTCTGAAAACAGCTGAAGTGTACTCATATACATTCAATAAATAGTTCTTAGAAAGGAAGGAAGGCAGGAAGGAAGGAAGAAAGGAAGAAATACAACCAGAAAGTTTGCACCATGAACACCAAAACCTAAAACACCATGTTCATGGAGTCTCCTGGACATTCGTCCACATAGACATGTGTCTCCTCAGTGTTCTATATGAAGACACACACCTTTTTTTAACATCTTTGCTACCTGCGACCCACAACTGCTCAGAGCCTGGCCAAGAACAAAACCCAAAGTATGCCCATGCAGCAAACCTGGGTGCCAGACGGTTCATGTTCTGCGCCCTCACGGAGCCTCAGAGTCTCGCTTTCACTGCAGGCACAGCTGAAAAGGAATGAAGCTGACAGAGGACCAGCGCTCTCACAAGAGACAGAGAACAGTCTCAGGGTCAGGCACAGAACTAAAGCACTCAGGCTGCAGGTGATTGGCTGACAGCCGACAGCCCCGTTCATGCTGGTGGCCCTGGGTATCACAGTGTTGCAGGAAAGTATGCTGATTTAAGGCTGCCAGCATGGCCTCTGGTCAACTTATAGTGAACCCTTAGAGTGTGCAGTTGGTCAGGTTTGCCTCCAGAATCGCACAAATAAGCAGAACGTTTTGACGTTTAAGCAGGTAAAGCCGTGATCGAGCTGGGAAAACTTGCCGTGGCACACACACGGGCTTTTCTGCTTGGAATTCCGCCAAGAGGCTGCTGACTGTGTTCTCTTCATCCCAGATGTCTGCCATGTCTTTTAAACCAGCATGGGAAAGAGGGCCCAGTTCCCAAATAGAGCATTTCCTTTATTTGAGCGATTTCATAAAAGGATGGCAAAATCACATGCTAGGTGTGAACGTGCTTTGTAAACTGTGAACTGATTAGTGGTGTCACCGGTGTACGGTGTTTGCCTTCCATAGCACAGCCGATGTCAGGTGCTCACAGATTTTTAAGTCTTGGCCTTACACCTAGAGGAGAGCTTCTCGTGGGGGTCCTGTTCATGGAAAGCCTGCACAGCTTCGGGACACTTACCCCTTCCTGGGTCCTCTGAAGGGTGAAGTGTCAGTCTAATGGCACATCGCCTGGGCTTCTCCCTACACTCAACTTAAAGCAAAGACACCATCCTAGGCCTGCCCTCCATCCTCATCCCCAGACACTGCAACCAGTGTGGTGTGCGTCTCTCACCCAGGGCCGTTCGCCTCCTCGGAATATCTGCAGGTTTTGACAGGCCGAAAGGACCTCATGAGTAGAGAACATTGTGCCATGCCTTTTCCACCTGTGACCCCTGTGTCTTTGTGTTCTTCCCAACACCCGCCATCTAACTAAGCAGGTACAACAGAGCAAGCAAGCACACGACTAAGGGCCACTCAAAGGCTCTGCTTAACTTGTATTCCAGTGGAGTTTCAGCCATTTAAAGGTGCAGAAACTGGTCAGGGGCAGTGCAGTGTCAGGCTGCCATTCTGCCCTCTGCTCGTGTGCTCCCAGTTGGATGTGCTGGTGGTGCAGCCTCTGTAAGATCCGTATTCCACACACAGGCTGAAAATGCCACACATTGCATGTCCTGACTTTCTTCTTCTAGAATCCCAAATGTATTTCTAAAGAAAAAAAAAATAACTGGCAAATCGTGCCCAGTCATGACAGTATAAATAAAGTTGTATTCCTCACATCATGAGCTCTCGTACATAGACTTAGGAAAGATGTTTGCAAGGTCAGTGCTGTGACATCTATTCTAAAGTAGCTTTGGGGGTTTGAGTGGGAAAGTCTGCAGTAAGGAGCTGTGTGTCCCAGAGTTTCAAGGTCCACCGTGGTGTACTCCAGAGGGTGTGGTTTAAGGAAGCGTTGGAATAAGCACTCTCTCTTCTTTGTTTCCCAGCATGCACATCTCTGAAAGCCAACAAGAATTCTTCAGAATGCTGGATGAAAAAATTGAAAAGGTAAGGAGGCAAATAAAAAGCTACATTACTTCAAGATGAATGCACTAACTGCGAGTTAGGAGAACGATGCTTTTAACCCTGTGTTCTAAATCTTCTGGCAAAGGATTGGACCAGAACGTAACAGAGTATATTCAGAGATGATGGGATGATAGAGGCCCCCAGTGCCGTAGGGTTCTCTAGCTCATTCTAGTAGGTCAATCAGGGAGAGCCCGTTGAAAAGCTCAAACCTCACACTGCCTGCAAGAGTCCATCGAGCACCCCCGTGTGCCTGCCACCTCTGAATGCTTTACAGACATCCTGTACCTGTTTGTATTCTTGCCCTCCTCTAGGCAGTGACCTTTTTTGCCTCCAGAGCACACCAGCTCTTACCGTAACACAGAGGGCTATCGTCTGCATTTTGCTGAGACTCCCGATGCTTGAGTCACTCTCCCACAGTTGCCTGGCTAATCCACTGCTCCTACAGCTTCACTTTCTACAGTTTCAATTACTCAAGAGTCAAGGGAGGTCCAGAAACACTAGTGAAAAGGGCAACCAATAATTCATAGCTCTTAAGTAACTCATAGCTATTGTCATAATTATTAATTGTTGTCGTTAACCTCTTACTGAGCCAGATTCATACATTCAACTTTATTATACACACATAAGTGTGTGTGCGCGTATTTTCACACACAGCCTAACTATCGTCCAGTCAGTGTGCATACACGAGGGTGATCCCCTAAGGTGACAGATCTGCAAATTCCTCACACTCAGTACTGTCGGAGCTGTGCTGTTACACCACAGCATTGCTTATAAGTTTGCGGTGATGACATCATGCAAACCATACTCCACTACCAACCGCATGGAAGGACAGCACGTACACTTATGGTGCATGATGCTGGGTAACAAAGGGCTATACACCACTGCCTACGTTACTTGTAGCTGTTTTAAATGTATACCCTCTACTTATAACAAAATATAAGTTATTAAGAAGTGGTGGCCTTGCCACATTGACATCTGTCTCATGCATTGTGATTGACCCTTGCCATCTAGTTCTGTGGGAGGGCTCGTTCTCTCTCTCTCTCTCTCTCTCTCTCTCTCTCTCTCTCTCTCTCTCTCTCTCACCTCAGGATTGCCTAGTGATGTATTTCTCTAAATGTGTCTTCAGCGTGACATCACATGTGAGTGTATAAGATCTGCCACTGTCCCCAGCTTTAAGGATCTTTGGGAGCCTTGGAGACCTATTCCCAACAGATAATAGGGGTACCTATAACAGTCCTGACTGGAATTCCGTAGTCCTGTCTCATCAGAGTCTCCAAGTTGCTTTTCTGCCTGTGTATTGATTTGCATTGACAGGAAAGTGCGAAACCCCATGTCCTGGATGGAATATGGAACCAAACGACAGTGCTGACTTACAAATCTGACGTAACTTACCAACACTATTCTAAAGAGGAGCAAAATAATTGAAACATAATATGCTATAATTAAACCATCACAGGGCAGTCTTTGGGTTTCATTTCTTTTTTTTTTTTTTTTTTTTTTTTTTTTTTTTTTTTCCCGGAGCTGGGGACCGAACCCAGGGCCTTGCGCTTCCTAGGCAAGCGCTCTACCACTGAGCTAAATCCCCAACCCCGGGTTTCATTTCTTATTATTTTACTGAGAGAGAGAGAGAGAGAGAGAGAGAGAGAGAGAGAGAGAGAGAGAGACTGTCTGTCCATCTGTCCATCTGTCTGTCTGCAAGTGCACATGTTTGTTGAGGTGCACATGCATGTACATGCATATGGAAGCCAGACATCAATCCTAGGCATCATTCCTCAGAATCTCTCTGCTTTGTTTTTTGAGACAAAGTCTCTCAGTGGGACCTAGAGCTTGTCAGAGAAGCTAGCCTTTCTAGCCAGTGAGCTCCAGGAATCCACTCCTCCACCTCCCCAGCTCTGAGATACAACCATGTACCATCATGCCTGACTTTTTTATGCGGTTTATGGGGATAGAATTCTGGTCCTGTGTTTTCGAGTTAATTATTTCATGGATGGAGCACTCTCTCTCTAGACTCCTCCCCTTTTCTAGATTGAGGGCTGTTAGGCAGGTGTTGTTTTAACTTTTATTTTTTGCAAACTTCAAACACATATATACTGTATCTTGTCATATATGCCTCTCGCTCCCCACTCCAGCTCCTCTCCGGACTCCTAACTTCATGTTCTCTTTTGTGATTTTATTTATTTCTGATCCACTAAGTCTGATGGGCCTTAGTGTTCTTCATACGTGTGTGGACATGGGGGGACATAAGGAACCTACCTGGACCCACACTCCTAAAAAGAAGTGACTCTCCTGTCCAGTAACCATCAACCATCAGTAACTCCTAAGCCATGGGTGGGGTCTTGTAAAGCCCTCATCCCTTCTGGGCTGGAATTGACTGACTTGATCTTGGGTAACCACAACTGCTGTGAGCTTCTGTGTACAAAGGCCACGCCATGTCTGGGGGGTAACAATTCACAGCACTCCCCCTGTTCCTCTGGCTCCTATAATCTGTCCCCACTCGACATGACGGTCCCTGGGTGTTGGACAGAGGCAGGGGTGATATGGACGTCCCATCTGTGGCTAAGCACTCATGGTCTCTTCCTCTCAGCCTCTTGTTGAACACTAATGCCTCTCTGCACTAACCACTGCCCTCTGCAGTCAGAGCTTCTCCGAGCAAGGATGGAA
Source organism: Rattus norvegicus (assembly GCF_021556685.1). Classification (NCBI taxonomy): domain Eukaryota; kingdom Metazoa; phylum Chordata; class Mammalia; order Rodentia; family Muridae; genus Rattus; species Rattus norvegicus. The sequence goes on along the minus strand of NC_141546.1, from coordinate 66,586,360 downwards.
ACAGCCCAGGTCTATGGAGATAAACACACATGGGAGGCAGTTTGGCAACATGACCATTTAGAAGCATGTCAACAGATTTTCCTCTGTGACTTCCCTGGACGTGGATTTTTGGCCATGTTTGCAATATCAGGCATGAATTTCCTCCCAGGGAGCAGACCTCAAATCCAAGAGAAAGAGTAGTTGGTTACCCCATTGACTGCCACCATTGCAGCTGTGGGTGCATGTTGCCTGGAAGATTGGAACTGTAGCATGCGGAGTCCGTGATGGGCAAAACCATTGATATCATTCATGCTCCGGCAGCCTTCCTCACACCTTCCACCTCTGTGAAAGCCAGCCAGCGGGGAGCTTTCTGATCAGCTCAAGACTGATTTCTCTGTGTTCAGCAACCAAAGTGTGGTGTCTCCAGCAGTAAGATGTTACCATCTACTTACGGTGGGCAAGCAAGAGCAATGACTAGAGCCTATGTTATTTTGGGTGTTCTCTGAGGAGTAATTTGTACGGAGACATCCCATACCTGGCATTGAAATTTTCACTTAAAAACTGGTGTCTTTGAAAACGTGGGGTACTTCTGTTCAAACTCCCTTTTTAAAAAAAAAAAAAAATGTTTTTATTTGTTTACAGACCAGTGGAGTTTCCTAAGGCTTCTTCAGAACTGTAATGCATAATTATAGTTAACACACCCGTACATCGACTTTACCCACCCACGTGCCCACACCCACTCAGACCTCGAGCTTCCGGGATTTTCCCCTGTTCACTCAGAACACATATGTTCTACTGTCTCCCCCACTTGCATCACAGGGCCACGAGTCCCCACGCAGACATCGTTTTGGCTAAGCCTTCTCCTGACCCCTTCTTTCCCCTCCCCTCCACTACCCGTGTGAGCCATTCTTCCTCCAATATTCCCCATCTACCTCATTGCTCCTAGAGTTTACTCTTTCCCCTCCCTGTATTTGAAGTAAGGATACTCACAGGAGAGAGGATATGTGGCGTTTACTTTCTGTGGCCATTTCATCTGGACATCTCTCGCTGAGAACCCTCACTTACAGTCACACTGTTTAATGCATGATAGAGATGCTCTCAGATTTATAGTTATTTCAGAGTAGACCCTGTTTCAAAAGTGAGCTCGGGAAAGAGTAAGCTCATAGTCTTGTCTCTCATGGAAAAAGCACCAGTGTGAAGCAAGAAGTGGATAAAGAACTTGAACGGCGCTCCATGGAGTTCTCTGCCCGGGTAGAAATATTTTAAATGGGGGGGGGGGGTGTTTGTTTTCAGTAAAATATTGGCGTATGTCTGGCTTGACATTGAAAACTTCATTTCAGATCAATTACCCAACTTCCCATATTGGTTCAAAGATGTTCAGCATGCTGATATCAATTTGTTTAGTAAAGAGAAGAAGCAAAAAAAAGAAATATTTTGTTCCCACTATGATAAAGATCTTCTCTTTTTCTGTTTATTTGGATTTTCCCACTACTAGTTTTGTTTGTTTGTTTGTTTTTTAATTGTTGGTTTTTTGGGTTTTGCTTTTTGGGTGTTTTGTTTTGTTTTGTTTTTTGGCAGTTAAAAATTTTTAAAAACGTTGTGGTCAATGTAGACTAGAAAAACGGAAAGCTGGATTCTTAAGGTATGTTTTTCAAACATTCATGAGCCCTGACAAGGCATTAAGATGATCTCGTCCCTTCTCAGCAAGTTCCTGAGACTGAAACTTTTACTCACTGCTCCTATCTAAGCGCCTAGGAGAGAACATGACGTCTTTGGCACAACAGAAGCACTGTTTGGACTTGACCATGTGCTGGGTCAAACCTTTCCTAAACAAGGAGAATTTAAGTTCAACATGAACAATGTTCCTACCATTAGGGACCTTTTCTCTCTCTCTCTTTTTTTTTCTTCTTTTGTGTTTGGCACTGATAATCAAACCCAGAGTCTCCCTCATACATGGTGCCCACTGGGCAAGTATTCTGCTTCTGTGCTATGCCCCAAGCCCAAGCACATGCCTGTGTGAAAGAAAGCTGTCACTCCATCAGCTCTGCACTCCCTCGATTCCCACAGATGATGCCCTGCCCTGTAGACTGTGTCTTTCTGGTCCTCCTGCCTTCTCTAAAATCCATCCTTTCGCGTGTGCTATTGTAAGTACTACTGAAGCATTAAGCATGCAAAACTCAAAATCCCCCATCTCAGGGCACGTGTTTGACTCGGCAAAGTCCTAGATATCATTCACACAGCCAAAATTAAGGTTAAGTTCTCACGGGTAATTTCCCTGGGCTTTTAAAACATTGCTAAGCATTTCTTTGGTCAATACAAGCATGAAGACAACTACAAACACAGCTTAAGTCATCTTTGGGGTTTTTTTAGCGTTTATTCAAGCCGTTTTCACCTGGAGCTTTGCACTAAGAATCATGCTGAGAAGTTTTGAGCCGGTGAAAGTTTGTCTCTTCCAGAAATGTCCAAGAACTCCTTTTCTCTTCCTAAATTTTACAGAGCCAGCCCTGTGGGTAAAGCCTGGCTTTGATTCGTCCTAGATTGTGTAGGGCATGGGTTGAAATTGACCTTTCTGTCCTCCTCTCTGGATAGATACCAAAAATTTCACTCCTCAAAACAAGTGTAAAAGCACACTAGGGTGCCAGGCCAGGACCTGTCAATTTGTCTATATAGGAAAACTCGCCGTGTGTAGCTGAACTGCTCTCACCTGGGATGGCGCATCTGGACTGCAGCTGACCTTCATACACAGTTAGGAACATGATCTTCTAAGAACTCCCTAGTGTCCCCAATCCCATATACTTAACACACACATCTGCCAGCTTCAGCTTTTAAATCCCTCCCCCACCCCCATTACCTCAGCTTAGCCCTTGGCTTCCTTACTCTATATAACATCCCAACTCCCAAGCGTTGAGAGGCTGATTTGGAGGCTTATCTTCAATTCTTTTAGGATTATTTATATAGTTGCTCTTCAGAATAATGGTTTCCTTATGACATTACACACTTACGAACAAACGTCCTCTCCCTTTCCCAGGAGTTCATTTTAGGGCATTTTCTTTCAATTAGTTCATTTCTTAGGGCAGGGCAGACGGTCCACAAGCTGTACACACGTGAGGACCTGAGTTCAGATCCCCACTCCCCATATAAGAAGCCATGGGTGGCAATGCACACCTGCACACACACAGGTGAACCCACTCACACACACACACACACACACACACACACACACAAACATGGACGTACCCACAGCACACACATGCACGCACACACGAGGAGTCCAGGGACACAATATGAATTTAACATGGCGCTCTTTGCAAATGGCAGACTCTCCATTCCATTAGGCCCCTGTTGTCCTGGGCTTCGCTCCCTGTACTGAACACAGGATTTGCTCCATAAGTCAGATCCTGAGACCTTAAAACAGTCTCCTCACTTGGGAGAGTTTTGGAGACCCTGGGTACCATCTCACTGTGCCAGCTCAGAGAAATTCTGTCCCTGCCCTACTGTCCTACGTTGAAGACGATGGACTTAAAGGCACTTTGCAGTCCGTTCTGCTTCCCTGTGTTCGTCCCTTGGGTGATTAATAAACAGAGCTAAAGGGCACCACAGACTCATTCGGGATTAGCCTTGCTTCGGTTGTTGAGATGGGACTCCAGGCTGTAATACAGGCTAGTCTAGAACTCACTGTGTGGCCCAGGGTAATATCAAACTCACAGCAATTCTCCTGCCTCAGTCTCCCCAATCCTGGGGTTGCAGGTGCACACTACTGCGCCCGACCTTGTTTTAGGTCATTAGGTTGGGTGGGTAAGGTGGTGAGGAGGAATTGGGGAAGAGGAGAAAAGCATCAAAATATATTATGTGAAAGTGTTTATAAAGACTGTCCCTATTAAAATATGCATCCTATCAAATATAGACTCCATGGAATCTGTCCGTGGGCCCCAGCTCCTGCTGCTGCGATTCACTGCTATGAATCTTACAGAGTGCCCGTGAGCACAGAGGACCCAGGCACTGATATGTATGTGTCCTTTGAGTGAGAAATGTCCACTATAGGCTTATGTCTTAAACCCTTTGTCTTCAGTGGGTGGAACTGTCTGGGGAGATTGTAGAGCCTTTAAGAGGCAGAGGATGGCTGGAGGAAATATGTCACCAGGGCTGGCTCTGTAGCCTCCTTTCTCTCCCTGTTCTGTCTCTCTGCTTCGTGTGTGTGTGTGTGTGTGTGTGTGTGTGTGTGTGTGTGTGTGTGTGTGAGAGAGAGAGAGAGAGAGAGTGTGTGTGTGTGTGTGTGTGTGTGTGTGAGAGAGAGAGAGAAAGAGTGTGTGTGAGTTTGTGTGAGAGAGAGAGAGAGACAGCGTGTGTATGTATGAGAGAGTGTGTATGTGTGTGTGAGAGATTGTGTATGTGTGTGTGAGAGAGTGTGTGTGAGTGTGTGTGAGAGAGAGTGTCTTTGTGTGAGAGAGTGTATATGTGAGAGTGTGTGTGTGAGAGAAGAGTGTGTGTGTGTGTGTGTGTGTGTGAGAGAGAGAGAGAGAGAGAGAGAGAGAGAGAGAGAGAGAGAGAGTAGAGCTGTGATCATCCGACTTCTCACACCTGGCTGATGTCACACCGTCTCTGCCGTGGTGAATGATTACCCTCTGGAAGCATAAGCCAGAATGAGCCTTATGTCCTCGGTTGTTTTTGATCCTGGTATTTTATCACAGCGATAGAAAAGTAACCAGTACAGGAGAGTTAGGAAGCAACGGGAAGTCCTCCCTTCCCATCTCTCCTTCCTTTCTCGCTTCCCTTCCTCCTTCTGCCTAAAAGTTTCCTACTAAAATCCCCCATGCCCAGCATGACTTTGAGACGGTGGCTCTCTTGGTTAGAATTACTTGGGGCGCTATTGTTTAAGCAAATATCTAAAGAAGAGCAGCGTATGAAATCAGATGTTCTAAGATGCACGCTTGTTTGTGTAGGGACCTCTTCCCGGGGAACAGCTATTTACTTACACTTAGAAACTAGGAGAATCCCTGAAGGGCCTGATTTCCGTGGTCAAAGCTATACTGATTGGTAAGAAGAATATGGCAGCTCCGTGCGTGTGAAGTTATTTCAAGGACCTTTGTCTGTTCTATGGAGTTGGGTCGGTCTGGCCCAAGCCCAGGGCACTGCATCAGGAGTCAGAAGAAGCACACTGTTTACCTGACCTGCTTATGAGGATGGTGCTGAGCTCGGGGTGAATAACTCTTTTAGGGACACATAGTCTCTGAGTTGCTGGAGAACCAAATACAATGTTCAACACATGCAGCTTATGAGCTTTCCTTTCTGACGGTGTATTTAAAGGCTCCTCCCATGCCTCCGACTAATGAGAAAACATGGGACTATTGTGTACAAGCCTAAAAAAAAGCCGCATGACCTGCAAAAGAAGTAGTGGCGTGTGTTAATTGGAAATGGGCTTGGCTGCCATGATCATTATATAGAATGGTCTCCTGCAGAGCCGCCATCAGTGAAGTGCTTGCTCAAGCATGAAGAACTGAGTTAGGTCTGCAGTGGGTGATAAAAGCTGGTCACAGTGGTGCACATCTGTAACCCAGCCCTGATGGAGGGGACACAGGGAGCATTCTGGGCGTCTCTGACTAGCAAGTTTAGCTAAAACAGTGGCATCAGCCTCTGGCCTACACACTGCACACACATGGGGGTATGGAAACTCGTGCACGTGCTCACGCACACAGCGCCCCTTCTTGCTCTGTAGTGAGCATGTCCTCAGACTGCAGCCACATTGCTCCCTTCACCTCTCGCCTTGCCTCGCCAGCTCTCTCCAGCTTGTACAGCCAAAGTAAAGCTTTGATTACAAAGAGCAAGGATGTGACTCACGCCTGGTTTGTTTTTATTCCTGCTGATAGCCTTGCGCAGATGACTTAATAATCGTGACCCTGGTGTAGTGTGAACACAGTCCAGCCTTTAAGAGCCCCAGCGTTCCCCTGTGGCTCGTAGGAATTGTTAATGCATTCAAGGGGAATGAGTGGGCCTAGAAAACCTCAAGCGTCCGCTCACTTTCCTGGGCAGAGCTCGAGTCCCAGAGAATCCATGAGGTTCTGCCAGCCAGGTTCACTGGGGATCAGCAGGAGAAGTATTCGGGTTCTGAAGCAATGGAGAGATGAATGAAACAAAAGCTACACCATTGCTGTGAGGAAGGCATGGCCAAAAAATCCCGTGGGCTCAACGCAGTAAAGCCATCAGTGAATGGCTTCATCTTGGCCAAAATACCTAGCTAAGTGTGGTAACACACACCCTAAAATCTCAGATTTTCATAAGGACAAACATGATCATAATTTCAGGGCCAGCATGGACTACAGCAGGAGGTGAACACCATCTTGGGCAATTTAGTGAGACCCCGACTCAAAATCTAAAGTAAAAACGGGGCTAGAAGTGTAGTCCAGTGGTTAGAGCACACTTGCCTAGCGTTTTCCAGGCCCTGGGGTCAACTCCAGAACTGGAATTAAGAAGTCAAAAAATATTGGAAGCATTGAGCAAATCTCTGCCCTTAAAAACTGAGTCTCACTTGTGTTTGTTTTTCTAGAACACAGCTTAGGATATAAGCCATCTGTTGGTTAAGTGGGCTGTACTGACAAGACCACTGGGCTTCAGCGGGCAAACTTTACAAGAGATGGACATGTGGGTGGGAAGACGCCTGTGGCTTCCCATAGATAGGAGATACTTTTAACAGCTTGGATCAACATGGGAGCACACAGCAGGTACATTGCTAGGAAATTCAATCCACTGGGCCTAGAAGGGGATCACAACACACGAGAGAGCTATAAACCTGAGCCAAATGCAGGACCAGGCTCCCGCTGTATGATGGAGGGTGATCACTTAAACTCTCTGATCCTTAGTTCCCACCAAGAAGATTGGATGATGACGCCAACTTGGGAAATTAAAGAAAATCTATACACAGAGCTAGGGTTGTAGCCTAGATGTCCTGTGTTCAGTGATTCTCTGTGCACCACCGAACATTTGAGAGGTCTGTGATAGGAGCTGAAAATGAAGAGTTAACTCAGACCTTGCCTAAGCCAGTCCTCCCAGAGGCAGGCATCTCTACTCAGATAGAGAGAGAATGTTAGAACGGGGCGTCCCCAGCAGCCCTGGCCATCTTCATGTTTTGTGACATCACCTACACATTGAGTCAGTCCGTCGGTGACACAGTACAGCCCAATCCTCATCTAGATTCTTTTCCTATTTGAGGCTTGGTTAAGCTCCTGTAGATTTTTACAACTTGCTTTTATGAGACTTTTAAATTGTATATTACTGTCAGCCCCAGCATGCTTGTAACAATAATAATGACCAAAAAAAAGGTTAAGAAAAGCACCATCCCCATCACAGAGGTGGTGAGGCTGGCTTCGTTGGTTCCTTTAATAAGCTTCAGTTAAGCACAGTTACTGGGTTCTCTGGAGCAGAATTGAAGCACGGGGGGGGGGGGGGGGGATGAAGTATTAGAACAGAGGACTGCTTTCGGACACTTCTAATCCAGAGTGTTGAGTTGTGTGGAGAATGTCCGACCCTTTCTTCCCGTTTCATCTTCCTCTGCAGCGAAGAGTGGAGCTGCCTGGTGTCTGTCGGTCGTGGAGAATCGGGAGGCCCACTGTGCTTGCATAATTCTTAGAGTATTTATTCCGGGGCCTCTTGTTATTCCTGGAGAAATCTGCTGCGTGGAGACGTAGTCTGCTCATTCCCAGAGGACTCTGCCTCCTGTGGACAGTCCCCTCTCTGTAAGAGGGGAACTAAAAGGTCCTACACTCATATCTTCAATCTTGATTTTTGGAAGTTTGGAGCTGGCCAATCACAGCTGCCTCCCAGTGAGTGACAGCTGACCGGGGAGCCAGCAGAAGATCCTGACCCAACACCCACCTTCTTAATGAGTTCAGTAATTCCCAGTACAGATCCAGAACTAGTGTGGAGTACACTTGTAACTTTAAAACATAAAAGGATTTGTGATTAAAATTCTCTTACACACACACACACACACATAAATATATAATATATATTATATATTTTTCACCACAGCAGTCTGTGTTAATAGCAAAAATGAAGATTTAAGAAGCTGGAAGCCACAAGGAACAAATTAAATCTTCTATATCCCAGTGTTGTGCGGCAGTTAAAAGAACTGAGCCAGATGAATAGATAAGCACAGTTCCATTTTTCAAATAATATTATTAAATGAACAGAATAATTGTATTAAAGGTGTATGTTGTAAAGAAATACTATGATACGTTTTTATACTTAACATTCAACAAGTAGACACCAGGTTCTGGTCAATACCAGGTACTGACAGGCATATGACAAATGCATGTGCTTATATCCACATTAGTATGGTATATTCTATATGAAATATTTATAAGTGGCAGGTAATTATATGCTAGGTATTTAAATGTGCAGACACACATAAAAGGATAATTTAGTTGATATAGTGTATTGAATGTTATCAGTATTACAGGAATATCGAAGTCTCTGAAAGGCTTGGGGGTGGGAGCACAGCTCAGTGATAGAGTGTATACCTTTGCCTGAGTTCAAACTGCAGCATCAGAACTAGAAAAGAAGCTGGAGCGACGAACACCAAGCCAGAGCCATTGTAGTTCCATTTCCTAGTTTGGGAGATTTGATGGAAGTGTGTTGCGAGGTGTTCTTGTGTCTGAGTGGTAGCTAGATAATGTCCGCTCCGCTCCTTGTCTATGCTGAAACGTTCTCAGAGTGAAGAGAAGACCGTGAAAATGGGAATGCGTTCCTAACAAAATGTCAAGTGGCAAAAAAACCAGATTACAGAGTGGTCAGGGGCCTTGTTCACGTGTCCCACTGCATCCAGCATTTGCAGCTGTCAGAGGAAGTCTCCAGGAAGCACTAACATCCTGTCAGGAGGCCATGCACCAGGTCACCTGAAACATTCCTATTTTAGATTTCACTTGAAACTCCTAGTCCCAAGGCTCCCACAGTCCTACCAACAGATAGAACTGCATTGCCCGGACCCCAGGAAGTGCTGGTCAGATGTGTACAAATCTTAATTTAATCAGCGTTCCACAGCCCATCGAACCAAACAGTCTCCACGTACAGTTGATGCTGCCACCTCAGCCCCTTACGTTTGTCTGAAGCCCACAGGGTAGCCATCCTCCCTGCATGCTTTCTGGAGACATCCTCTGGGTCAGGCTAGCCAGCAGACAACTCCAGACACAGTGAAATCCAGTGGACCCCACCCACCTTCCTTTCTGGAATTCAGACAAGTTTGCCACCATTACCATTCCCTGGAAGAAGAGGGAAGCCAAGTGGGAAGTGTTCTGACCCGGAACACGTATTCAAGAGGCCTTTCTACTTCCTATTTGGTTCGCCTGTGTTCTACCTTCACCGTTCTTAACAGTGGCCCCTTGTGCTTCCTGTTCTGAGAGCCAGGAAGGAAAGGAAGGTGAGCCTCGTAATCCAGCAGGCAGTGACACGGCCCTGGGGGGGGGGGGGGGGGACGACAAACCACCATGTTGAAAAGTGACCCGTCCGCTGTCTTCAGTGGGCCTAGTCTGTGGGGCAGTTAAGAGTGGTAAGCAGTGTTCTCTGTTTCTCCACTGTGACTAGTGAGACCAATCACTGCCCTTTGGGGGAAGTGAGGACGCATCTGTAATCCAACAGACAAGTTGATGGTCCCAAGACTTTTGCTGTCAATCAAGTCAAAGGGGTGTGACTTGTTTTCCCAAACGTCCACCCTCACTTTAAATCCTAAACACCGTCTCTTCGGGTTATAAAGATTTTACAAAATTTGGAGTCACATCTCTCTCACGAGGCAAATGAATTCAAATCTAGATTTGCCAATGTACAAAATGGGCCTCGGGGAGACCCACAGAGCCCCCACCTACCAAGTGGGTTATATTAGAGTTCCTGTCTTGGACTGAGAAACTGACAGGACACTAAAATTAAGAATCTCTTAGAATCAAGTTCATCCAGGTTTCCCAAAAAAATTACTGCACATCTGGCTATCACCAAAAGAAAAAAAAAAATCTGAACAGGGAAATGTTAAGAAAGATGATGCCCGGTAGAGAGAGAATGGAGTAAAAAAGCATGCTTTCAGAGGATAGAAACTGCAGGAGAATGTTGTTGTGTAGATGGCGAAGGAACAGATGAGCCGTGAAATTCCAAACTGAAGGCTGTAGCCGGATTGTTAAGTTAAATTTTGTTTGCCGTTTTCTCCGTGGTGGATTGGGATCAGTGTTTTTTTTTATAAGTTGCCACCTCCTGGATATTTTCTGAGTTGCGTGTCCAGCAGATTTCAGTTTATCCTGGAAGAAATGGCAAAGCTCTCAAGGTGACCATTGACTCTGGTGTCTGATCCTTAGAGAAAAGGCCACCAGGTTGGCCTCTCAGTGTAGGGACGAATCATTGTGCTTTTTAGGCCCGAAACAAACTGAAACACTTCTGGTCTACATGAAGGGAATCATCTTCACGTATTTAAGAGCTGACTGATGAAGGGACAAGAAAATTTTGCACTATTTGACAAGTGACATGAAAGTCACTTTTTGGTAGCCCCAGGTAGTTTCCTGAGGGGTCATGGTTGAAGGTGTTTTAAAACGTGTCATACTAGATAGCCCAGCTTGCCTCAAACTCTTATCTTCCTGCCTCTGCCCCCTGAGTGCTGGGATAGTTGGCACCACATTCTCTGCCTTATGGCTGCTTTATGGCCGTGGGTCTCAACCTTCCTAATGCTTCAACCCTTTGACCCAGTCGCTCACGGTGTGGTGACCCCCAACCATAAAATTATTTTCATTGCTACTTCATAACTAATTTTGCTGGTGCTATGAATCATATTGTAAATATCTATGCTTTCCAATGGCCTTAGACAAACCCTGAGGAACGTTCATTAAACCCTGCAACCCCTGCAGAGGGGTCACAGCCCACAGGTTGAGAACTGCTGTGTTATGGGGGCTTAGCCCCACTTGTTAAACTGTAGCAGGGGCCAGATGGACAGAGCCTCAGAGGAAGTTTGCCACTCTTTCCTCTGGGGCGTGGGTTTGGTCTGGCCTGGAGATAGAGGTATCCCAGGTTCTCTATCCTGTCTCTGCTCATCCCTGTCTTGTGGGGAAGAGCATCACCGAAGTGATGTAAGCACAAACGCAGACGAAGCTTGGGAAATGGGAGTTTTCCAAGGGTCTGAACTGCCCTCGGCTGTTGGTGGATGGTGGTGTGGCTACGATGAATCTGGTGCCTGGGGGAGGAGGGGCAGGGGGGCAGGAGGTACACACTCTGTCTTGAGAATGAAAAGTCCCATATACCAGGACTGTCATCGTTTCTCTTGTCTCGGGATCTTCCTGAATGTGGCCCAAGCAGCAGTCAGAGGCGGTCACGCTCTGCTGCTTCTCACCAACCAGGCCTTTTTTCCCCACTGAAATAATAATGTCTGGGCCTAATTAGAATAAAGCTCATTAGAGACAGAGGCAGCCATTAATGCCTCCACTGATTTTTCTAATGAAATAAGCCGGGGGAGGGAGGCGACTTTAACGGGGCAACCTATTATTTTTTGTTTTCTTCAGCATTTCTTCTGCGTTTTAAAACCGTTGTTGTGAGCTGTCACTGGACTGAAAATGAAAACGGAGCTGAAAGTGACATGTGACATTTCCAGCCCTGGGGAAGGCATCTGCTTCCAGCCTACACCCCTGCTGGGAGCCTTAAGACCCCAGTCCCAGAGGCTGCTCTCTCCAGGCCCGGCCCGGTTGTGCTTCCTCTGCATTCTGGCTAATGGCTCTAGGTGCTATGGCTGTGCGTGTGGTTATCCTGCCTCCCTTGCGCTCCTGGTTCAAGGCTGAAAGTCCACTCCACAGAAACTTGGATATACCATTGCCTCAGGGCCATGATAGCCAAAGGAACCAGTTGTGAACCAGCTGGGCAGAGAAGAAATCCCCATTGAATTTATGTGCAGGAATTCAGGTAGGGCAATCACATTTTATTAATCCAAGTGCTCCCTGCTACTCAGAAAGCAGTAAGCCCCACAGTGGCAGGTAGAGGCTGTTACAGAAGGATAACAGTCGTTCAAACCTGAGTGTGTGGTGGGCAGGACACTTGTCTAGCATACATGAGACAGAAAACAAAGTGGACATGCTCCTACATACAGTGCATATTGGAAAAGCTCAAAATCATACAAATGATGGCTAGTGGACAGTGGGGATTCTAGTACAACTTCTAACGCCTCCTTACATCCGCCCAGCCCTTCCTCACTTCCACAGTTAGAGCAACACAAGCCCACAAGCCAGCCTGACCTCTGCTCACCCTGTAGCTGCAGCTGACCCTGTTGAATTGGTGGAGGGCAGGGCTTCCTCCAGTGGGCTCTAAGACAGCTGACGGCTTCCTTCTCTCATCAAAACAGCAGGGCACTTTGATTGCTAACACTCCGCAGCCTCCTTTCAAGGTGGAGTGTTCACAAGTGATGTGACAGGAGGCTCATGGGATTCCAGTAGACACCAAAGGACTGATGAGCGGGAAGCATCTCCCATCCTCTCATGTAAGGGAGGCCACCATTTTAGTCAGAATTACTATACACCCTGTTGGGGTAAAGTGGGGCCACCAAGAGGGGAAGAAACGGATTCTCCTTGGAGCGTCTGGGGACAGATCAACAGGAAGATGCCATATCAGACCCAGGTTATAGCAA